>NW_028261386.1:46383935-46697571 GCF_051295495.1 Thamnophis sirtalis
AGAAAAGCCAAAGGATTAATTAGAAAGGTGACCATTATTATTCTTTTAGGAGTTTAGGGAAAGTTGATTATGTCTCTGTGTTTACATTTGCAAATACAATAGTCATGCTTTGAAGATAAAAATTCTTAACACTGTTGTTCCCATTGTCTGCTGAGAGTGCTCCAATTCTACAATTGGAACATAAAAGATTGGAAATATATAAAGTTATAAATACATGTAATTGCTTTTAATATCCGTATGCTGTATTTGATTTCTTTGTCTCTGGCACTTAAATGTCTCAAAACAATTGAAGCAAATGTTTAGTATAATGCTGGTTGAAGGTCATAGGAATTCTAGTTAATAGCAGAATTTCAGTGGAATAAATACTGAAGATTCAACATTTCAAGTGGCCTCAACAACTCTCAGAGAACTATCAACAACCTTCAGGGTGCTAATGACCAGATGACTGTAAAGAATATAAAATCCTTCCATTCCTAACCCTAACTCTAACCATTCAACCAGAACTGAAGAAGCCTTTTTCAAGGAGACCCCCCCAAATAAAGTCAACTTGCCTTTTCAACAGCATCTCAAGATTCTTTGTATTTCATAATCTATTCTCACTTTGTATACGAAATGACTAAAGGTATGAAACATTTATGCTATAATAAAAATGATCAAACACTGATGAATGCAATTGTAATAGACACTTGATAATAAGAGACACCACAATTAGTTTTATTATAACCTGACTTGATAGTTAGGGCAGGTTCCCCAAACTACTTTGGGAATATTGACTGGGAATTTTGGAGAGTCTGGAAAATTGTAATTGAAACACATCTAAAAAGTTTCAGCTTAGATAGAACTATGTTAGGATAATGCAGTTTAGGCTTGTTTAGAGCCTCAGCTTAATAATCACAATCACTAGAAGGTTTTGGGCAAATTCTTTCTCTGCAATTACATGCATGCATCTGCATAAAAAATGAAGGGTTACTTGATAAGAACTAATCTAAAATACCAAAAAGAATGCTAAGTATTTTCTCTTGTTACAAAACACACAGACCCAAGCAGAGAATAAAAATGATTGCTGCTGACCTTGCTTTCTTGTGGGAGACATGGGGATCATCACAGGTTAGAGCCCACCACTCAACAGATAAGCTGGCATTCCTTAGAGGAGACTAAGCGAAATGAAAACAAAATGCCTTTCATAGTTTTACAAATACCTGTATCCCCTCCCAATTGGACACTGCAGTAAATCCTTAACTTCTTGTAGGAACAACTCTGCAACACATTACAAAAAAGAAAGCATTATAAAGCATTAAGAACATTCTATCCATGTCAAGGTCAGGGCATGTATTATTTCTTTTTCCAGATTTAAAAATACTTCAGAAAATATATTCAAGGTTAGATGTGAGTTTGGGACTATATTTATGTTTTTTATCAATCCAATATCTTGACATCAAGCTTCTGTAAGCTATTGTTCTCCAAATTTTTGGACAACTATATTTGCCAACAAGCTTGATTGGCAGGGGATGATGGAGTCTATTTTGCAACAGAGAATCAAACTGGAGAAGGCTGTTATAGGAATTATCTGAATCCAATGCAATTCAAGCCTCCAGGGAAAATCTACAGTACCACACTGAGTATATAATTTTCTTTCAAAACTAACATTACTTGCCTACATATCCAGTAGTCTCTGTTGAAATAAAAAGGGAAACATAGGCTCATAAGAATTATGGGCATGTTCCAATATGTATAGGTAGTCTTAAATCTAGCACAATTTTGCATCTTATGGTTTTAAATCCCAGTAGTTTCAATTGCCAAGAGTGTAATTTCTGGCTACTAATAATTGTTAACAAACACCGATATCTACCTCTTAGCAAAAATATTGAAAAAAATATAATTTAAATCTTTTCCAAACATTTTCTGCTGCTGAACTAATATAGTTCCAACAGATAAAAATGATGGCTGCATTTGTAAAAATAATACAGATGTATTGGTCTCAAGAACGTTTAGCTCTTTATTGTCTACCAGCAAATGCTAGGGAGTAAATAATTTTTCTTTTACTGGAATCTGAAAAAAGTGCTATGTTGATGATGTTACCTAGTTAGGGGTAATGAAACATTAGGGGTAATGAAAACAAGCAAGCTCAGAGAGCAGCAAGGACAACTCAAAAGTACTGCTTCCAGTTTCAAGTGAACTACTTTTCAAACTGGTTTGAAATTGCATTTTCTGAGATAATTCCCCAATCTAGCCAACAGTCCTCTAATTCCTAGGGGGTTCCACCTGCTAAATCTCTGTAGATGGTTTATTTGTTTGATTGATTTCTATAGCCATTCATCAGACAAAATGTTTCCATTGGATGACTTCATCCCAACCAGTATGTTGGCTGGAAATTATAGGAGTTTTCCTTCAGAATATCTTGAAGGTTGTTAGTTGAGACCCAGCACGATCCCATGGACAATGTTCGTCCAGGCCTTCCTGTCCTCTGCCATCCTCTGGAGTCCATTTAAGCTCATGTCTACTGCTTTGGCAACTCCATCCAGCCACCTCATTCTCTGCCGTCCCCTTCTTCTTTTGCCCCCCCCATCTTTCCCAGCATTAGGCTCTTCTCCAGTGGGTCCTTCCTTCTCATTAGGTGGCCAAAGTATTTGAGTTTCATCTTCAGGATCTGGCTTTCTAAGGAGCAGTCAGGGTTGATCTCCTCTAGGACTGATCGGTTTGATTTTCTTGCAAGATAATTCATAAGCCCAGTTTAACAGATGAAAATTATTAATACAAATATTGCATGCACATTAAATGTTACTTTGAAGATGGGGACTTACAAATATTGCAAAACAACCAACCCTACTTGTCCCAAAGGTGCTTTTTCAAGAGACAACTAGTGTTTCTTTGTGTTTCTTTGAAGATGTTTTGCTTCTCATCCAAGAAGCAGAAAATATTAAATCAATACATACATTAAAAATGGTAAATGCAAAATCCAAATTATTTTATTCCCATTGCCCTATCTCATATGAAAATTTCCAACCTCTAATTTTTGGGGGGTGGGAGAGGAAAAAACCTCTCTCCACAGGTATCAAAAAATAGGTGTGAAAACATAAAAATAGATGCCCAAATCTTTCCAATATAGATCTGAAAAAGTTGTTTTCAAGCTTGGATACTTCGGATATGTGGATATGAACTTCCATAATTCCCCAGCATGCCAGGATGCTTGCTGAGGAATTATGGGAGCTCAAGTCCACACATCTTCAAGCTGCCAAGATTGAGAAACACTCTGTGCAGGATTTCTGGGGTTGTGTCAGAGGTGGTATTCAGTCGGTTAGGCAAACAGATAGTGACAGCTGCGGGAGACTCCGCCCACCCACCCTTGCGAAGGTCATGCAATGACGTATTGTGCGACCTTCTGCAGCATGTGGCTCACATTTGTGAACTGATAGGGAAGGTAAGTGAATCCCACCACTGGATTGTGTGTATGTGTGTCAGTAAAATAAACAGGGTTTGAAAAGAACTGCAGCTTTACCACTTGCAATAGTGAAGTTAATTATACAAATAATCAAGCTTACAGGAACCGGTAAAGGAGAATTCATGACCCCACAAAACCTTTCAATGGCTCAGTGGCTTTTTCTGTTGAGTTGATGGACACTGAAAAAGTATGAAGTCGCAAAATAACAAGCAAGAACTTGCTGTTTCTGCAATTTTGTGATAGCAGGCATTTTTTTTCCTGGTATTTGGCTGCTGGGACAGAAGATGAATGCAGCTTCTCAGATTTCAAATGCTCAGAACAGACAGGTCAAGCAGTGGGAAACTAATTCATTCTCTTCTGGGCAAGCCAACAGAAGTCAAAGAAAATTTGCTAGATTATTTTTTTTAAAAAAGTGTGCTTAATTACCAAACCTTTCACCCATCACTTCTATCTAAAATTAGACCTTTGTTTTATAACACTTCCACACTTTCCCTTAGAGCAATCCCACTTTGACCCAAAATTTATCCAACATTATTAGTGAATTAATGATCATAACATGGCAGCTAGCTCTGCATAACACATGTGAACACATGTAGAGCCGAGGTGGCGCAGTGGTTAAATGCAGCACTGCAGGCTACTTCAGCTGACTGCAGTTCTGCAGTTCGGCTGTTCAAATCTCAGCGGCTCAGGGTTGACTCAGCCTTCCATCCTTCCGAGGTGGGTAAAATGAGGACCCGGATTGTTGTTGGGGGCAATATGCTGACTCTGTAAACCGCTTAGAGAGGGCTGAAAGCCCTATGAAGCGGTATATAAGTCTAACTGCTATTGCTATTGAATTGCCCTAAATAAGTAGCATATTTATTATATAAGTTGCTTAGGCTAATAAGAGTAGGTTAACCCCTTGGAACCTTGGTCATGAAATGAAATGGATAGCCTCAGGGAAACCTATACATGAAATTATTCCTTAGTACTAGAGGAGTGGATGGAAGGCAATCCTTTGCTTTTGTCAGCATATTCCAAAAAGCACTGTGGAGAGGGAAAAACAAGAGATTTGGCCCAATTATTATAAGATGCCCCAATGAATGTATAAGGAACAAATTCAGGTAGCCCTCATTTAGCTACAACAATGGGGACTGCCAGTCTGGTCGACAAGAAAAATGGTAACTAAGCAAAACCACAACTGAACATGATCTTACTTCATCTTTCCTTTGCTGGTCGTAAATGCAAGGATTGGTTATAAAATTACTTTTTTATCTCCAACTGCAAATAGTCATTACATGTACAAGAGCAGGCCCTCAAGGGGCGGAATCAAGAGAGGACTCAACCTAGAATTGTTACATGTTCACACACACTCCCAAGTCCAACCCTTGAATTTTGTTAACTCTTATCTAGCGCTAATTTAGTGCTGACCATAAGTTGACCAGATTCTTGCAAATAGCCTTGACCAATAAATTTTCTGAACTGGAACTTAGGCGTGACCCTTATTCTTCATACCTGACACTAAATGAGGCAGTTGCTAAACAACTTTCTTGTATATCACCTTTTTATTTGATCAGATTTTCTTGGCATCCAACAAGAACACTGATAGAAGCTCTAATTCATAACATGTTGTCCTAGATCTTGTGAACCTTTAGCAACCAACAATTCTCTTATCTTCAGAAAGGTATACAATTAAATGTACAAGATTAGTAGTCCTCAACTTGGCCCTCCTTCAATTCATAATAGTTTTAGAAAAATCTGGGAGTTGAAATGTAAAACATGACACAAGGTTCATGGTCGCTGTCTTACAGGGTCTTAAACTGCAAATAAAAGCTTCAAAAGTGCTATCCATTTCCTTTGTGTAAAGAACTATTCGTTGTAAACATGCTCAGCTGCAAAATCAAAGTGATTATTATGAAGACAATGTATTTCAGCTTTAAGCTAGGCCTGAGAAAGAATAGTTTAGTCATGTAGATTGAACAGTAAAGTTGACACATTTAATTTGATATACAGCTAGTCCTCAACTTACAACAATTTGTTTAATGATGGTTTGAAGTTACAGTAGCACTGAAAAAAAATGACTTATGACCATTTTTCACATTTCCATGGTCACATAATTTACATTTGAATGCTTGACAACTAGTTCACATTTATGACAGTTGCAGTGTCCTGGGGTCATGTGATCCCCTTTTGCAATCTTCTGACAAACAATGTCAATGGGGAAGCTAGATTCACTTAACAACCATGTTATTAACAACAGCAGTGATTCACTTAACAAATGTGACAAGAAAAATTGTAAAATGAGGCAAAATTCACTTGACAAATTCATCACTTAGGAACATGCATTTTGGGCTCAATTGTGGTTGTAAGTAAGTTGAGGACTACCGGTATATAATTTTCCTTTGTTCCTAACCAACTTTTGTCTTCAGAAGCAGAATATCCAACAAAATGCCTATAACAAAATTGAATATACAGCTCATTTATGGAAAACTCTAATGAATATTTTAAGCAGTTTGTTCCTAATTTTAATTCCCTGCAATGATACATTTTCTTTTATCAGTTCAGCAACAAATCTGATTTAATTCTCTCAAAACAGTGAGCTAATCAGTTCTGAAACAAATTTCAGAACATCTGTTGCAGTTCACGTGGTCAATGCATGGGGAAAAAAGGACAATGCATCTAAGAACATACAGGTTTGAGTAGTAATAGACCAGCACTCTCTTACTTTATTGATTGCAGAACAAGGAAAGAAAATAATCACTAATGTATACAGGAGAGTCCAAGCATGAGTTAAATTAGTCTGGTTGCCCTAGGACTGAGGAATCTTTTTCCTGGCCATGCCTCCTGGCTCTCCTTAACACCAGTTTTTTTACCAGCTCTGGAACCAGTGAAGGCTGATGATGTGATGAAGAAAACAAAACAAAAAAATGACCGAGTCAATATGATTTCCGCAAATTCCTGTTCCCGGAGGCCACTGGGCGGGGTTGGACTCTCCCGCAGTGCACAGAAAAGGACCCTTCAGGTCAGCCAATAGTCATTTTCCTGTGCACTGCTTGGAGAGTCCAAGCATGGGACATACCCAAGATAATTGTCACTGGGACGGGAAGAAATTCTGTCCTGGGATTCGATCGTGGAAACAACCCCCTTCAGAACCCGCCTGCCGAACAATGCTTTGACCAAGGCGTACATGTCCAATTTACAGTTTCTGACAAAGAGCAATGGTGACAACCACGTAGCTGCTCTGCAGATTTCGTCTATTGTAGCCTGGGTTGCCCAGGCAGCGGTGGTTGCGGTGCTCCTTGTGGAATGAGTGGTGATATGTCGAGGGACCGCTTTGGACTGATGCTGATATGCAGTCGCAATGCACGCTCACAGCCATCTGCCGACAGTAGAAGCTGTTACTTTTCATCCCATGGACCCTGGCTGGAACAACACAAAAAGGGCCTCGGACCTGCGGAAGTCTGTAATTCATTTAATGTATGTACGCAGGGCCCGTCTGATGTTCAGGGTATGCCAGACACGTTCCCTGGGGTGTCTGGGATACGGGCAAAAGTTCAGTTAAATTACCTCTTGCACCCCTATGGAACCATGTGATAACATTTGGGATAAAGGCTGGGTCCAGACGAAGTATAACCCTGTCTGGATGTATAATACATAGGTCCTCTCCGACAGACAGGGCCGCCAGTTCGGATATTCTCCGAGCAGAAGTTATTGCGACAAGAAACCAGTCTTAAGTGTGAGGTGCCAGAGAGAAGTCATATAAAGAGGCTCAAAGGGAGCTGAAGTAAGAGCCTGCAGGATCACCAATAACTGCCATGTCAGATACCAGTGTACCACCAGAGGACGCAGATTGGAGGCACCCTTGAGAAAACACAAAAACCCTTGGTAATCTGCTGAGGGGCTGAGCCGAATCTCCAGACCAAACGATACATAATATGGCAACCTGGAGACGAAGAGTGTTGAGAGAAAGTCCCTTATAGAGGCCTTCCTGTAGAAAGTCCAATAGGGCACAGGTGCTGTGACCGGGTAAAGCTGGAGATTGTCACAGCACTTGGCGAAGGTGGCCCACATGGAGTTATAAATTTTGGTCATCGAAGGTCGCCTGGATTGTACGTATCACCTCCTCCGACAGGCTGTCCCTCCTCAGGAGGTCCCCCTCAAGTGCCAGACAGCCAACTGGAACCACTGCGGATCCAGGTGGACGTTGGTCCCTTGGCTGAGAGAGACCTGGCCTTGAGGGATTCGCCATAGGCTGGACACCAATAGGCTGATGAGGTCGGCGTACCAGAACCTCTGGGGCCAGTGAGGCGCTACCAGAAGCACCTACGCCTTCACGGTAATTTTGCGGTTCACCTGAGGTAGAAGTGGAAGTGGAGGAAACACATATAACAGCTCTTGAGGCCACTTGCAGCGGAGGGCGTCTGTCCCTTCCATTCCCGGTGAGTGGAAGCACGAGAAGAAGCATTGGAGTTGCATGTTCTCACAGGAGGCAAACAGGTTGATTATGGGGGGTGCCTAATCTGCGGGACAGCTGGCGAAACAGGACCGGATGCAATCGCCATTCTGCATTGTCTATGGTGATCCTGTTCAACTAGGTGTTGAGGTCATCAGGTGTTGTCCACCCCCGAGATGTGTTCGGATCAGATGGATTCGACGCAATGCTCTGCCCAGGCCTTTGCTTCTGCCATGAGCTTCCTTGACCTTGTGCCACCCTGGTGATTTATGTGTGCCTTGGTGGCCATATTGTCCATTATTAGTAGTACATGCCGGTGTAGAATTTCCTGTTGGAAATGACGCAGGGCGAGTCTTGCTGCCCGCAGCTCCAAACAGTTGATGTTGCAAGCCGCTTTGGCAGGAGAACCACTTGCCCTGAGTCACGCAATGTCCCATGTGTGCACCCCAGCCAGCGAGGCTGGCGTCCATTGTGATTACTACTCTCACAGGTTCTTTGAAGAGATTATCTTGTAGCAGGGCCCTACCCCCTCTAGTCGGCATCTGATCCTGCCTCTGAAGCCCCTCGGCTATGCTCTGGGAGATAGCACGCGCGATAACCAATTGCATGTGGGTGGACAACTCGGGCTCCTGGACATCACTGGGTCTATTCCCCTGGAGGAAGAGTTACCCTGGTTTACAGGGGATGGGGCTGCCTCCAAGGAGGGAACCCTGATTCCGGTTCAGTGGCCGAAGAGGGCGCAGTGGAGCCTGGATCCTCCAAGGATCTATCCTGTGACTCCACCTCTTCTTCAATGACCCTTAGTGGATCCCCCATGGGAGATCATGGAAGAACAGTTTCGACCCCCGGGTCCCCTTTGTAACCTGGCATTGGGCCTTCTCGAACTGCTTGAGAGTCCTCTGCCGTTGTGCCGCATCACTGTCTGTAGCCGTGGACGATGGTTGGTAGGGATGACTAGCTTGACTGGCTACCCTGCCCTTCCTTACCCTCTTGCCCTTGCCTGAGGATATTCCCTGGCTAGGGGTCTGGGAGGGCCCTTGTCTACCGTCAATGTGAGAAGGGAGTCCAGGCTGCTCCATAGCTACAGGGCTAGGATCGTCTGCCATCTGGAACCAGGCACTGATGAATGACAAGGAGCGATGGAGACTCAGGTGACTGGATCAGGAACAGATGGTACTACTGGTGATATTGCGAAGCTAAAGGCACAGGTAATAAGGATCAGAGTCAAGAGTCAATCCATAAACCACCACTGAATGTGCAAGTTATTGAGGCTCATTGCCAAGAGTCAATCAATAAAAGCAGCCACAGCCTGAGTTGAGGAGATCTGTTGAAGGAAACGCAGACTGGTTGCAAAGGTTGCAATGCTAGTTGCGAAGCCTGGCAGATAACGCAGAGAGGGCGCACAAGTTGAATCCAGCCCTCTCTGTGCTGGTGTATGACTTCCAGGCAGCCAAGACACCAGCGCCACCTTGATCCGATGATCCTGAGTCCTAGGGCAACCAGACTAATTTAACCCATGCTTGGACTCTCCAAGCAGTGCACAAGAAAATCTAGGTTTCAGTGGTCTCTAGAGTCAACTCCAGAGATGTAAGTTACTGTCAAATAACAGTCACAACATAATGGAAAACATTAACAATGTCTTCCAAATAACACTTAATTTTGGAGATATCAGTTTGTGTCAGATGTCACATTGGAAAAAATTTGCTAGCCAAGATTTATGCGAGCCAAGTATCTTTCACAATCCCATGAACCCACACAAAGCCCCTAAATCATATTACAGTTTAACATAATACTTAGACAAGTTAATTTAATCAACCATACTCTTGACAGCAGAGGCACAAATAAGACAGATGATGGCTTCTGTATGCAATTGTACAGTGCTAATTAACAGTGTTCCTTTGCAAAGACGTGATTTGCACTATCATCATCATTTACTCCACTTTTGACTGGAAGAGAGCCCACCTTATAGGGCTTACTCTCATTTCATCTCTCCATTCCTTCCCAACCAAATCCTTATTTCCTTTCTCGATAATTCATGTTTTGTGTCACACTCAACCAAGCACCATTATGCAGGCAGGGAGATTGGCAGAGAGCCAGCATGTTCTGTCTGCTATTTTGCCAATTGTGAATACAACCCCACCCAGGGGTATACCTGATTTGGATCTAACCCTATTATAAAATATATAGAGGGGATACTCTACTCTTTGTTTGCAAAGAAGACTAAGCACTGGAATCAGAAACATTTTAGTGATGGCACCATAAGATGCCATCTTTTATTTGCATGTTTCCTATATGGTTTCCTTGGTCCAAGCTCAGCTTTACATATGAACCTAAAGATTCTCTTTTATACTACCCATCAAGATATTATTAAAACAAACCTGACTTTGCAAGGTGTGCAAACTCCACTGTTTTTTCCTCACTCAAAGAACTATAAATACACTTGACCTACCCAACGGAAAAACCTAGTGCAGCCTATCCATCTGTTCTGACTCTTCTAGTCACATTCAAAATAATTATGGTTCTTATTTGGTTTTAGGCTAAACATGCTAAATTGCAACATTTTAACCATTATTAAATGAATAAGCAAAATGCTTGGATTGAACAGCCTACTCAATCATAAAAGCTATGGTTTATGATACATAAATGGCTGAATTCATACCCACTAAATTATTAGATATGCTACGCTGCTGAAATGTCCAAGTCCAATTTTATAATACTGAATCTAGTTTATGTTACTATTCTGAAGTAACAGACCTAGAACAGAGTCAGAAACAATTCAGGTAAATGAGATGGATGCAAATATCTTCAAACCTGTGGAATATTTATGTCAGCCAAACATGCAACTTCACTTTATAATGGAAAATGGATTACAACTTTATGAATTTCCTAGCTTTAAAACTATGTCTTACCAGTAGCTTTTTACTATTTCCAATTCTTTGAATTCTTAGGCTTATGATTATATTTTTTTCTTTCATCTAGGATTGAAGGCAGACTCATCAGGTGTTTTCAAACTTGTTGTTCTGATCATCTCTAATAGTTTAGAAGTAGTTAATGAGCAACTTCTAAAAGTTACTAGAATGTGTGCCTTGCAAACGTCCTTTAAAAGTTTTCGTCTACTTACATGCAAGATGACTAATCTTATTGTCCTACAATCTCCTCAAGAGAAGCAGCCATCTTGACTACAAGTTGTCCAACTTCCCATCCATTCACTACTCAGAGAGCTTCCAAGGAACTTTGCTGCAGTCATCTTCAGTTCACCATACCTCCCCCAGAAACCACTGATTCACTTTTCATCTTATTCCACCTTCAGATATTCTTTAGCCACACTGGTATCTCGGTACTCAATTGCTTCAAAACTTGTCCAATTTGGTACTCAATGTATTTTGATGTGAAAATTTTATCCTGCTACTCATCGTTAGTTTTGTACTCAACACACTATAATAGAAAGAGGGGGATGGCCATGGAGAACAGATAAAACAACCACATGAGAAGGTCATTACAAAAGGAAGTAGAGGATGGACAGGAGTTAGTCATACTGGGAAGGTTGTTGAAATAGGAAAAGGGGGATGGCAATGGAGAGCAGACAGGAAGTCCTTCCCAACCAAAACAAAGGGTCACATGGTTTGTTTGGTACTCATCATTTTTAGTATTTGTCACACCTCCCAGAACCAATTAATGATGAGTACTGAGATATAACTGTACTACATTTCCCAAAGGTCCTCAATTCATCTATGAGCCAGTATGGATAAACTCAGAGACAGGCACTGAGGGACAAACTTTTGAAGCCAGTACAAACATTCCACCAAACAGCCTACTGGGCCACTGGAAAAACTCCAGACATCTGACTGACTAAATCAGTCAGATTTATAAGATGCCTAGACAGACAACTCTAATTGGGCCATTTGCCAATCAAGTATCCTCAGTATGGGAGTCCTTGGGTGATTTTAGGATCAACTACAGCCTATCCTATCCTGTAGTTTCAATGAGAATAAACTAAAGAGAGAGCCACACAGAAATCATTCTGAGCTCTTGGAGAAAGGTGATATATAAATAAATTCAATTAAAAAATAGCCTAAAACTGAAATGACACAAAATAAGGCTATAAACGTTATACATATATGTTTATTCTCCCACAGCATCAAAAGAACAAATGGCTGATAGGTTATTTAACCTATTTTCAAAATGCCTACTATACATTATAAATGAGATTGCATACAGAATTTGCAGTTTTTAATAACACATTTATGTGTCCGTATTATTTCAATAACAATCATTATGCAGATCTATCTTCCTAGTTTTAGCCAAAAGTAAAACAGAAAGCCTATTTGAGTTCAAAAATTGCCAATACGGTACAACTTAAAGTAACAATTTTTGAACCAGGGTCCCTCAAATGAGCTGAATGTGTCCAAAATCTGGGACCTATAGTATCTATGGGATGAAATTTGTGAAAGTTGTGGTTGTTTCAGTGCCACCATGCCTTCTAACTATAGTTCCCAGAAACCTATAAATTATGTGGCAAAAGGGAAGAGGGGTCTGATCCCTGCACCGAATTGGCTGACAGCAATGTCCAATGAGTGAGCAATGATTGGTACTTTGAAACTAAGACTGAAATTTGGAATTTCTTAATGGTGTAAGGGAAAGAAAAGGAAGTGATCTGAATGCCTGCTTACGAAGTAGGACTGACTGGGACACTGGCAGTCAACAGAAGAGGTGAACCCTCTTCCTCCCTGGAGCGGGCCTTTGGAGACACACCAAGATGCAGAGTAGGGATACAGTTTTCCTTGCAGACCATGGCTCCCTTTGTTCCCTCTCCCTTAGCAAAGTAGCAGGCATTTCTGTGGGTTAGTCAACTATCAGAAGTGATTTCTGACACTCCCTGCCCGTTCCCACAAGCGCCGTCAATGGGCAAGCCGGCAGGAAATTGGAAGACACTTCCACTCCCCCTTTTTCTTTTCTCCTGCTTATGATCATTCTATTTCTCTGTTTAAGTAAGAAAATATCTCTGAAAGGATGACCTAATGGGTCATGGTTGTCCAGTTCTTGTCATACACTGACTTGATATACCTTCCTATATCCTTTTTGCTTAGCCAGGTTACAGCTAAATAAAGAATCTTAAAAAGCTAAATAGAAGAAAAACCACATCAAAAAGTTATATTTATTTAACAGATATTGCTTTACAATTCTAAAACACCCACAGCCCAAGCCAAATGTAACTTCAAAAAAAGACAGCATAACAAAATAGCTGCAGAGCAAACCAATTTATGAAGAATGGTGTTTTATGCTAGAGCAGCGATGGCGAACCTTTTTTGGCTCATGTGCCATAAATGGGGGGAGTGCAGTGTGCGGGCATGCCGCACCCATAATGCAATGTGTGACCCCCCCATGCACATACACGCACTACATGCGCGACCCCCCATTTTTTGCATGCTATTTTCGCCCTCACCAGGCTCTAGAGGCTTTATAGGAGCCTGGGGAAGGCGGAAACAGCCTCCCGCGCCGCGCCCCGGAGGCCCTCTGGAGGCTTCATGGACCTTCAGGAGGCTTCCCTGAAGCCTCCGGAGCAGTCAAAACGACCCTCCGAGCAAACCGGAAGTGACTTCCGGTTTGCTCGGAGGATCATTTTGAGCACTCCGAAGGCTTCAGGGACCTTCAGGGGGCTTCCCTGAAGCCTCCAGAGCGCTTAAAACAACCTCCAAGCAAACTATAAGGCCGTTCCCGAACTTCCGGTTTGTCCATAGGACTGGATTTTTGCGCTCCAGAGGCTTCAGGGAAGCTCATGAAGTCTCCCGAGGGCCTCAGGGGGGGGGGGCGCTAAACCTAAAAGAGGTTTTTGAGGGTCTCATATCTTTCTTGATACTGCTAACAGAATTTTTAAAACAGGACATGGAAAAATTGTCTATCATTAAGCAATTGTAATCTTAAAACACTAATAAGTCAATCATCTTCCTGAAAGGGCAATCATGGAAACTTAAGGCTGCAAAACAATCTAAATAAAGAATGGCTTCTGTCAAGGAAATACATCTACAAAGTATATATAATCCAATAATGCAATGTACCGGTATGTGGGATTATGCAGATCTGTCCACTATTTCAATAAACATGTTAAACTCCAAAAATAAAAACAAAAATAGGCAAAGGAGAGCTGACTAAACTCTGTCAGAACAACTTCTGTATAAACAACCTGCCTTCTATTAATTTTACACCATATATTTTTTATTGCTAGGCAACATTTTATTACAAAACAAGTTGGGAGACCACCTGCCCTCAGTGCTTTGGAGAATAGGTCAGGCCCCTCCCCTCTGCGGCAATCCTTCTCACAGTTACTGCTGTTCAGCCAAGTATTACCTATTCTATACCCGTGTTTTTGGGTTTTTTTTGCCTAAATGCAAAATCTTACTTTGGTCACCACTGAGTTGCGTTTGTTGGATAGGGGCCAGTCTTCAAGTCTGTAAAGATCCTTCTGGATCTTGGACCTATCTTCTCAAGTGTTGGCTCCCCCAGATTGAAAATTCGATGAATTCCACTTTTATGCCCTCATTTAAACCATTTATGAAGATACTGAAGAGAACTGGGCCGAAGACAGAACCTTGAGGGATGCCATTGCTTGCTTTCATCTATGTGGATATAGTTCTAGTGAGGACTACAGGATGAGTACAGTTGGTCAGATAGTTACAAATCCACCTGGTGGTAATACTATACCACATTTTTCTATTTAAGAAGTAGGCTCTGGTCTGTCACATACATTACTGTATACAGGAATACAATTACTGTATACAAGTATACAATGTCCACAGCATTTTGCTAGTCTCTTTGTCAAAGAATGCAATAATATTTATCTGGCATGATCAAATATTTTTTCAATGGTAATCACGATAATATATATGAAGCAATATTCTGAATTTGTTATTCCTAATGCTGACTGTTTATTAACATTGCCAATAGTTTTGCATGGGTTTACCAATATTCTTTCATTTGTATCAAGAATTGTAATATTTTCGTGATTATATTTTTATGATTCTTGTTATTTTAATGCACTTAATCACAATCCAGAATAATTGGAAAATTAGAACAGCCCTCAAAAATCTTTCTACAAGTGAGATTTGAGGGGGGGGGGGAGGGTGAATACAAAACATACCAAGATAATCATTCACCTTACTGATAACAGCATGATGCAATGATGGGCAGAACGCTGGGTATTTTTCTAGACGACTTCACATTTGTGTAACTATGGTACTTTGCTTCCTGGCCTTAACATAAGCTGAAGCGCATTTGCTCCACAGCTTAACTCAGGTCTATAGTTCTCTGACATCAAATGATGTCACAAGATTCAACATGAAAAACTTTTCTCATAGCCAAAAAACACACTGCTGATTCTACTGGAATTGATTCATATATTAGCTAGTCATTCAGTTGCACTGTACAGAGTTGTACTGTAAAAAGAAATCCATCAACATTTATGGGTAGGTGAAAAAGTTGAATAATAAAATACAGTAAGAATCCTTGGCCTCTTAATGTCCAGCAACAATGAAGAATTTGTTCTTTTCCACATGTTGCCCACTGCCAACCTCCCTTCACTGCTACGCTGGCTGAGGCGGATGGAAATTATACTTAGTAACATCTGGAGGGCTTACCACACCTAGCACAGAGACGCAAATCACATTTCCATGCTTTTGCTCCCACTTAAGCACATACAAAAATGAAACCATGTTTTAGGAATTCTAAGTGACAATACAGTAATTGTATTCTAAAATAACTATATGCATAATTGTGGTATACACTTATGCAAGCAAATGTGTGAAACGTACACCTTTGGAAAAGACAAAAAGGAGTAGGGTTGCCTTTTAACTCTACGAGCCTCTCCTAAGGCCACATTTGGATGCACAATAACTAAAGGGAACTTGTACGGTTATGGCTTTTTTAGAGTCTTAAATTCTTAGGAAAAGCTTAAAACTTGTAAAATCCAATGCACTAAGAGGATCTACAAAGCATTTTTTTTTAAAAAGCAGCTTTCAACTTTACAATGCACACTTCACTGGAATAAAGACATCACGAGGGCAGAGAAAACATCATTTGGCACAACTTTCCTCCTTCCCTTCATTCCTGCAGCACTTTCTCAGAAAACCTTCATACAAGAAACTCAGAAAGTTCAAAACCCTCACCCTACTTACTATATTTAAATATCCACACTTCTTCTGCAGATGTTATAAATCAAAGGACTTATCCCCAACCCCCAAATCCTTGTGCGGAGGACTGGCTGGGGATGCTGAGAAGCCTAACCCAAAACCCAGCCAAAAAACATCAGGCTGGAAAAGGCCAGGTTAAGATTTTGCCATGCAAGGAACAGTAACAGATGCTACCTTGTCACAGCATTTGCTAGAGATGGATGGCTAACAGAGATTTGACTGCCAGGGAACAAAGAGGAAACGATACCCCTCCACACACCAGTGGAGAGCGGGAGGGTGACTGGCTGAAAGTTGAAGGACAGAAGTCACTCTGCAGTGCTCAGGAACTCGGCCATGGAGCAAGGAAAGTTAAACTGTTTACAGTTGTTGTTTTTTTACTAATATCACAAACAGTAACCTAGAGAATTGAACAGGGATTTGGTCTAGTTACTTTCCAAATTCACTTTATTTCTAACTTTCCCTTCCATTTGCATGCAAAGCTTACAACTTAAATTGTATTTAAAGTCATTCTTCAGAAGAGAAGACTCAGAAATTGCTTGTTAAGTGAGTTACATCAGAAGATGATGATGATAATAATAATAACAACAACAACAATAATAATAAGTTGATACCGAAGACACTGGCTGCAACCCTATCCACCATTAGCACTAGTCAATGATATTTGTGACACAGTTTTAAATGTTCAGTTGGTTGAGTTTCATGTTTAATGAATACAGATAATAATAATAATAATAATAATAATAATAATAATAATAATAATAATAATAATAATAGCAGCAAGAAAAAATCACAAAGTACCAGGACTTGCAAATTAAAGTTGAGCGACTGTGGAAAAAGAAATCATGTGTTGTCCCGATTGTAATTGGAGCCCTTGGAGCAATACCTAAAGGGCTACCTCGCTATTTGGAAATTTTAAATTTATCAGACTTGAACATTCTGATTCTACAAAAAACCACCCTACTTGGAACAGCTTATATCCTCCGACGTTACCTTAACAGTTCCTAGATCCTTTATTAGGACTCGAGCTGTTGCGCTACTAACCAGCCCTAAAGGCTGTGAATCTCACCAAAGATTAACATAATAATAATAATAATAATAATAATAATAATAATAATAATAATAATAATAATAATAACAACAACAACAATAATAATAGCACAGCCGATAAAAGCACCCAAAGATTAGACTGAAGACCCGCTTACAAAGGCAAATGCGTTCTCGCACGCTAGACTCAGAAAGTTTTCGCACAGGCCGCCACCCCCACTCCAAACTGTTGCATCTCCCGCTTACCTGTTCACATGTCTTGGGATCAATCAAATGCTGTTTTGCGCAAAGCAGCCAGATCACGAGCCTCTTTTTCTTCTCTCGCCTCCAACCCCCAGAGGGGGAAAAACACAATTTTTTGAGGAAGGAGGAGGGGGAAATCCCGAAGAAAATCTAGCCACGACGGATGGACCAGGCGTCTGTCTTAACCACAAGAATCCAATCCGGAGGGGGAAGAAAGTTTCAGGCGAGAGAGGTCCGTACGTTGCAAAAGTTAATCGGGAGAGGGGAGGGGGCGGGCTGAAAGGAAGAAGCGGGATACTGGTTGGGTGGGGGGGAGCGGCAAAAAAAGGGGGAGGGAAACGGCTCTGCCTTGGGTTCCCCCTCCCCTCCTAAGGCACAGGGGCGCTAGAGAAAAGTTTGGAGTTGGGGAAGGAAGCGCAAAACTCAGGAAAAAGAGGAGAGGGGAGCGGTGGGGGAACAGGAAAACCAGGAATATTGTTGCGGGGGGAGGCAGGGATTACTGTCTCGCTGTTAAAACCAGGGCCGGGCGCTGCGGAGGCGGCCGCTGCGATGGGGCGAGCAGCGCCTGGCTTGCTGCTCTTTCTCATCCAAGCGCTGCTGCTCAGCGGAGACGACGATCTCGGAGTCACAGCCTAGGAATGGCAAGAATGCGGGGCGGCCGCCGGCAGTGGAAGGCAGGAAACGTCGGGGCTTTGAGTTGAGATCTTGCTTTTTTTTCTCTTTCTCCTCCTCCTCCCTCTCTCCCGTGCTTTACACACACACCACGCACAGAGTTCCCCTCCCCCGAGTACAGGAATGAAAGCCTCCCCCCTCCCGACGGAAGCCCGGCCTCTCCACCGCACCGATCCGCTGAGGAGAGTTCTTTCAAACGGGAAACCGGGCAGAGCAGATGCCGAAGGAGAGACTCCTTAGACGGCACCGTCTTTTTCTTCCCTTCCCAGCCGCAGGGACTGGCTCCGAGCCCCGGTTCGCGGGTCTGCCTGGCAGCTTTGCGGGTCGTTTCAAATTTAACACGTGTTCTCGGGCGAAGGGGCACCAACCCATCGCCCCTCTCCCTTTTAAGGGGGGGGGCGTGCTGAACGAGCCAGGGGAGGGAGGGAGCGGTGGAAAAAAGGGACCTTTTGGGTCTCTGGCCGAGGGACGTAAAGCGAGGAACCCCGAAAAATCGGTTTCGGTAGGGAAGGAGGAGCTTTGGAAGGAGGGAAGTGAGGTTGGAAAAGCAGGCCGGGCGAAGAAACGGACTGAAGGCGGCTCTCCGCGAAGTTTGGGAAAGGCGGAGTTTAAGGAAGCCCTGCGACCGAGCTGGATTTGGCGAATTGCCGTCTTACCGCCCCGCTGGGAAGTAATATAGACACCCCACCACGAAGATCTGGGGTGCGTGTTTTGTAGCCAGATGTAGCTGTGGTTAGAATTTCGGCTAGTTCTTTTGGGAACTAGACGTTACATTACAAACCATAGGAGTTGGCGGTTTGGAGAAAAATGCTAGCAAATATTCCCTCAAAACGATTTTTGTCCCCCTCCCAGAAGTTGCTTGAACTGTTACGCTTTAATGGTCAATTTCTGGAATGGGTTATTGCCTGTTTTTTATGTTTTCTTTAATTTGATGGAAAGCTGGGATGGGAATGATGTAAATAAAATAGAGCAAGAATTTAAGGGGGTACTCCGGTTACCAGTATCGGCAAAGCATCGTTTTGTTTTTATGACAATGTGGTTTCCTATCTCACTTCACCAAGTTTACCCAGGTGTTCAGGAAAACGAAAAACAAACGCAACATGTTTTGCATCATAGAAGAAATACAGTAGTGAAGGGATTTCATTTGTATTCCCAGCAGTGCAGCCCTGCCCACCCTCATATTTCTATTTTGCCTTCCTGATAAGCGTTCCTTAACCAAGCCAGCACAGACCTGTAAACATACACATTTCAATGCATAAACACGTAGGCCTTCTCTTTGGCCTTGATTATCAACTCTTGTCATTGTTCGTTTCAAATAAAAATGCTTGGTTTTCTGTTTACAACTAAATTGCATTCAAAGCACAGTTGGTTGTTATTTATTCAACATCTATATTATAGCCACCCATCTCAATCAATGACTGGGCTGCTTACAAGTCATAAGTAACAAATTTATGAGTGCATCTTCCTGTCCTTGCCCGCAAAAATATTCCTAAATTGTGGGCAAGCCTTTCTAAAAACAAGTGAGATAAATTTTATTTTTTAAATGAGTCTATATATCCAAGTAGGGGGAGCTGGATAAAGCAGCAGCGATTGTGGGATGACACCTAACAAGAGTACCCAGGTTTTACCATTGAAAACCATCTTAATATTCCTAGTTTATTAAGACTGCCTGCTGTCAGGTTCTCCATTCTTTATTTAATTCAAGGTTGTGGTTGGATTGCTATATGTATGTACAATAATTATTCCAGTTACTTAAATTCTAAGCACAGTGGTATTGGTTGTTAATGGTACACACCTGTATAATAAACTACTGTAAACTCAAAAGAGTTGTGGATATTGATACTGAATCCACATCTGCACTTTTTTGTATCTGCATTGAAGAGGTGCCTGTACTAAAGCCAGTATAATGTAGTGATTAAGATATTATGCTAGTGATGGTTAACCTTTTTGGCACCAAGTGCTGAAACTGGAGCACACACACATGCACTGGAGCACCAGAACCTGGAAGAGAGCAGCTGTCTGGTGCGCATGCGCATGGCAGCCAGCTGCTCCAGCTGACTGGCACACATGTGCGCGACAGAACCCAGAAGAGCAGCTGGAGATGGAGGGTGTGTGCCCACAGAGAAGGCTTTGCTTGCCAAGGTTCGCCATCACATCTTCCTGTTTATGCTGTAAACAGGAAGAATCAGGTTCCAGCTATCCTCAGCCATAATATGGTAGAAGCTGGGTGATTTGGGGCCATTCACTGCATATTATGCTTCTCTGGATTGTTGGGGGAGGACTATACCACCCTGAAGAACTAAAAATGCAATACATGTAGTCCTCAACTTACAACAGTTCATTTAGTGACCAAATGGCACGAAAAAAATGACATGACCATTTTTCACACGTCCATTGCACATGCCAATGCTCCTGTGATTTACATTCTGATGCTTGACAACTGACTCGCATTTATGATAGTTGCAGTGTCCTGGAATTGTGTGATGCCATTTTGCAACCTGACAAACAAAGTCAATGGGGAAACCAGCTTCACTTAATAACATGTATAATTTAAGAACTGCAATGATTCATTAAACCAATGTGGCTAGAAAAGTCGTAAAATGGGACAACCCACTTAACAAATTTCTCAATTAGAAACATAAATTTTGGGCTCAATTGTGGTAATAAGCTGAGGACTTAAATAAATCTAATAAGATGTATCTTCTATAAATATAAGTATAATCTTTATTGCCAATGTACTTAAATACAACGAAATTGGTTTTAACCTCACTGGTGCAAAAGTATAACAGAAACGAAAAAAGAAAGAAAAAGAAAAAAAACTAGCATGTGCATGGAGTGATTGTGGTTGTATTTAAAAGTCTCACAGCCCAAGGATAGAAACTATCTTCAAACCTGTTTGTTCGGCTGGCTATACTTTGATGTCTTCTGCCTGATGGTAGAAGTGCAAAGAGACACTGACCAGGGTGTGTAAATCATCTCTTGAGTATCTTCCTTACTCTTCTAAAGCAGCAAGACCTGACAATGTCATCCAGTGGTGTCAGAGGGCAACCAATGGTTTCTTGCGCCGAATTAATCACTCTCTGTAGTGCTTTCCTGTCTGTAGCTGTTAAACCAGCATACCATACTGTAATACAATATGTGAGGACACTTTCTTTGGTGGACCGATAGAAAGAGGTCATCAGCCTGTGTTCCACCTGATTTTTTCGCAGGACTCTAAGGAAATGAAATCTCTGTTGGGCCTTTCCAATCACCAGAGACATGTTGTTTTTCCAGATGAGATCTTGACTAATAAGCACTCCAAAGAATTTTAAAAAGGAAACCCTCTCCACACAGCCCCCCTTGATATACAATGGGGCAGGTTCCTCTCTGTGCTTCCAGAAATCTAGTACCATCTCCTTTGTCTTACTATTATTTAGATGTGAGTTGTTTCTTGAGCACCATGTGGATACCTTCTGGACTTCTTCCCTGTATGCTGATTCATCCCCTCCAGTTATGAGACCCAGCACTGTTGTGTCGTCTGCAAACTATTATGATGTTGGATGGATCAGAGTATATGCAGTCATATGTATACAGCGAGTACAGATAGGGGCTGAGCACACAGCCCTTAGGGGAGCTATTTAGGACTATCATATTTACCGTAATTTTAGGTGAGTACATTTTCAGCTTAGGAAGTCTGAAAAAGGAGCTGAAGGACAAAAGGGCAGCATCACAATGGAATCAAGGTCATAAATCACATGTGATTGAACTGCATTGAAAGCACAGTTACCAAGCTCATGGGGATAAGAGAAGTGATTAAAATCAAGGACCACCCAGGGCTAGATTGTTCCTGAAAGACATGGAACCTATGCGAATCTTTGGATATTTATCATGCATGTCTTTACCTGCTCTGGTCAACAAAGAAAGTTTTGTAACTTTTCAGCTGCAAAAAGATCACACTTTTCTTTTGGGGGAAAAATGTAGCCGCATGGGACATTGATAGAGCAAAGACAGGCCTTCCTTCATTTTCAGGGGGGGGGGGCTGTTTAAAAAATTTAACACATCTGTCAGGCTTACCTGAATTTACAACTTGCATAAAAAAATAAGGCTGTAAGGTTTTTATTTTAACAATAGGAACTCAAGTGTGATTGGGGATTAGAATGCCAGTTTCAGGATTTCAGAATGAGGGGGTGGGGAGCTGCTTATACAGGACACAGATCACCTACAACTTTGACAAAATAGCCAATAAGCTAAAGCCAGCTTAAGACCAACAACTCTAAATCTGCAGTCTGGGATCTGCAGGTAGGACTGATAGAATTTACTAATCCCAAGCAATATCCTTGGGTGAGCAGCCCAAGAATATTTTATGTCTCTTGAGCCTTATAAAGGATGCTAAGAAGGACTACTGGCCAGTCTTTTTATGTTCATTGCATTTCAGAAGGACATTTCTTCCAATACATAATAGGAAATAATAAGCCTGACTTGCAGGATTATTCAAAAGGACTCCAATGCAGAAGGCTTTGAATATTTAAAAGCATTAACTATTATCTCCCCCAGAGATGATCATGTCCCAAAAAATGGGTATCATGCCTGGGATATACAGCATTAACCTGAACATTGTCTTTGGTGAAATTCTACTCCAAAATTGTTTTTGAAGGTTAAGCATTCTGCTGTAAATATATACTACTAGAAGGAAGCACTTTTCAGTAAGTTCCCGGTAGGGAGGAACTTTCATGTTTAAACTGGCCCTTAGTGCTTGGCTTTAGGACATTCAATTCTGGAAAGTCTCCAATGAACCTAGGAGATTGTACATTTAAAGCAATTCTTAACAAAAAGGAATTACATTGAAAATCTATGCACATGGAATGAACTGAAGGGTTCCACCACAAAACCGCGGACGACAAAATCGCGGTCGACGAAAGCGCGCATTTGACGTCATCACAGCGCGACGAAAACATCACGCTGTGATCGAAAAATGTGAAAATAAAGCAAAAACCTTACCCTAACCCCCCCAAACCTAACCCTAAACCTAACCCTTAACCTAACCCTAAATCTAACCCTAAACCTAACCGTTAACGTAACGCTAAACCTAATGCTAACCCTTAACCTAACGCTAAACGTAACCCTAACGCTCTAAACCTAACCCAGGTTGCAGACGTTTGATCCAAGAGAGCTTAACCTAACCCTAAACCTTACCTTTATGTGAATCGGCTTGCTTTAATTTAATTTTTATTTCAATTTTTAATTTTTTTCGTTGCGCTGTGATGACGTCAAATGCACGCTTTCGTCGATCACGCTTTTGTGGACTGCGGTTTTGACAGGTCATGGAACTGAAGCATTTGAAAATGCTGCTAGAGTAACATTCACCAGATTATCTTGTTTGCATACTGTGCAACACACTGCCCCAGAGCACATTGCATGTCACACCTTGAGTTGGAAAGAGGAAGGAAAAGACACATTGCAGAGGTGGGCTGAAGCTCCTGCAAGGAGCTCAGATAAGACCTGGATGAGCAGGTCTGAGCATCTGTGTAGTAATGCAGTGATTTTTCAAAATGCAATGTGGATGCCTACATTCTTCTGGTTTTAATCAGTTGCAGAAAATAGATGACTTAAAATATGTTAAAAGGTATGTTAGAAAAAAGTTTTCATAGTGCCCTATAATTTGTGTTGTTATTATTTATACCAATATATGCCTTTAAAAATATTGTTGTATAGATATATACACATATATGCATACATAATCTTTATACTGAGAGAAGCAACCTAGAACAAAGAAGCAATTTTGTGAGAGAACAATCAATCAGTGGAACAATTCGCCTCCAGAAGTTGTGAATGCTCCAACACTGGAAGTTTTTAAGAAGAGATTGGACAACCATTATGTCTGAAATGGTATAGAGCAGGAGTGTCAAACTTGGTTTCATTGAGGGCCGTATCAGGGATGTGTTTGACCTCAAGGGGCCAGGGTGAGCTCAACATCATTCAGGTTGGGGTACCTATGGTGGCCCAAGTGCTCTGCCAGTGAAAACGGGCTCCCAAACTGTTTTCAGCTGTGATGGCCTCCTACAACCCCCTGCCAGCATAAATGGAGCTCAAGAGGGCCACCTGTGCTGGCAGGAGAGTCACCTGTACTAGCTGTTTTTGCTGGCAGAGGCACCACAGACCTGTCCTTCGCTATTTCCAGGGCAGCCCCACAGGCCAGATCTAAGCACTGTGCGGGCCGAATCCGGTCCCCAAGTCTTGAGTTTGACACCCCTGGTATAGTGTTTCCTGCCTGAGCAATGGGTTGGACTAGAAAACCTACAAGGTGCCTTCCAACTCCTGTTATTCAATTCAGTTCAATTCTATTCTATACATACCATATTCACACAAAATTACTTCATTAAGCCAACCTTTCCGTACATGGTCTTTTATTCCTGCTCATCTACTTGATTAAAAAATGATTGTTCATGTAGCTTGAGAGAAAGACATTAGGATCTCTTTTTTATTTTTGTGTGAGGGGACTTGAAAAAACAAAAGCTGATGGGGGGGGAGGGGGACACGGAGTGTTACAGTTGCTGCCAAATCTTGAAGATTTGTGGTAGACATTGAATAGCATGATGCATTATACTGCCTTTTGATAATTCTGGTGCATTAAAAATAATAAAAATGATTTTAATTGAAATTGAAAATTGAAAGAATATATTCTTGTAATGCTCAATTCAAGTATAGATTTCCAGTTCTCTTGATGCACTAATCCTACATGCGTACAGAATAAAATGTTCAAATTAAGAACTCTTGCAAAAATGTACCATCTGATGAGACTAGCTGCTTGGCATCCAAGATTCAAAATGCTTGAATTTTGGGAAGTAATACAGAACTCTTTTTCAGGCAAAAACAAAGCCAGAAAGAATCCTACTTTCTCATTCCCAAAATACACTATAACTTGCCTATGATTTACAGCAGGGACGTGCAATCAGGGGAGGCAGGGCCTCACCACTGTCATCATGAAAAGAAAAGAAAAATTAAAAGGAAAAAGGCTGAGGTAGTTGCTGCCAGAGTCACAGTGGATGACTCTGCTTAGTGCTTAACTGCAGGAGGAGGCAAGAGAACCACGTGCCTCCTTTAGTCTATCTTTATGATCACTTGAGCAGAGTTAAGCAAGGGTTAAAAGGCGAAAAATGCCTTTTGCAAAGGAGGCACCTGGTTCTCTCGTCTCCTCCTGCAGAGGGCACTTTTTTTAGAGGCTTTTTTTAAACAGTTAAGCAGAGTCATCCATTGGAGGGTCTGGCAGCAGCAGCTTTTGCCTCTTTCTTTTTACATTTTTTACATTTTTATCATGGCAGACAAGAGGAGAGTTGAAATCCTCTGTGACACCGCTGGAAAAGGTATTTGGGTCGGATGGAGGGTGGGGGAGGAATTCAAAATTATTGTAATTTGTAAGTAATTTTTTATTGTAATTTGTGTGTGTGTGTGTGTGTGTGTGTGTTTGTGCATGTGTTTGTTTCTTCACTTCACTCAAACAAACTCAATTTGAGAGAGAGTTTGTTTGAGAAGAGAGGGAAGGGGGAGAGGCAGGGAGGGCAGCTTGTTTGAGAAGAGAGGGGCAGGCTTGTTTGAGGAGAGGGGCAGCCCACCAGCAGAGGCGGGTCTTTTACCTACCTCTGCTGGCGGGCTGGCGCTTTCTTTCTTTTGCCTGCTGTGCCCCCCTTCCCTTTCTCCTCTCCCCCCCACCGGGAGCCCCGTCCTGCTCCCCTCTCCTTTTCCTCCTCCTCCACTCCCCTGGCGGACATAAATGCAAGATGCCTCTGTTGGGGACAGCAGCAGGGACGCTGCTTCTCGCCGCCGCCACGCTCTTGCCTCACCAACCGTAAACCTCACCGCACGTCACTGATTTACAGCAATGTTTCTTAACAATGTTTCTGTCCTTAAAGTGTTTGTATTAATAATCTTATAGGTCTCTCACCCCTGGAGATGATGGGAACTGTAGTCTAACCCATTTGGGGCATGAGATTGGAAAAACTGTTACAGCATATTTCAACATAGTCCTGTTCGACATGGTCAAATACAAAACATACGTTTTACAAAGAGCTATGATTTCCCTTGCTTCTTTGCTACTCCTTGATTGCAAGAAAAGTGGGCGATTGACTTTTCTACTGAATCTGCAAACCACAACAAATTGATAAGCCACTGTTGAGGTTACAGTAGCTCACTGAAAAGGCTTCTGATCTTGCTAGTTTGTTGTTCATTGGCATTTTCTAAATGCTTGAGAATAACCATAATAGCCTTCCCAACATTAATCTGCTGTTTTCTTGCTGTGACAGATTTCAGCTCCCATATTTTCCAGTCATCTTGGTTGAGAAATGTTAGGCTGGTAGAAAGCACTGAGTTTCCAACTAAAATAATTGCAAGCTTTTTGACGTTTACATTCTAGCCAGAATATTCTATAGGTATCTGAATGAACCAATTCCCACTTGGCTTTTTCTGTGCTAACATCAATACAGAGCCTGAAATACAATAGCAATAGCATTTAGACTTATATACCACTACACAGTGCTTTACAGCCTTCTCTTAAGCAGTTTACAGCAGCCGTCATCAACCAGTGGTCTGTGGACCACTGGTGGTCCATGAGAAAATTTTGATGGTCCGCAGAAAAATTATTTGCATTTTTCTATTGCAGTAAATACTATTTATCTTTTAAAAAATCATATTAGTGGCTCATGGGATTTAAAATTATGAATTCAATGGTTCCTGAGATCCGAAAGGTTGGCAACCCCTGATTTACAGAATCCATATTAACATTAATATAGTTCCTGGAGTCCCTGCCCTGACTGTTTCCTGAATTGGCTTTTCTCAAATGACTGACACAAAGGCTGAGCACCAAAGAATTGAGGCCTTTGAACTATGGTGTATTCCTTGGATTGAATGGTTATCAAACCGGTCAGTCCTAGAGGAGATCAACCCTGATTGCTCTTTAGAAGGCTAGATCCTGAAGATGAAACTATAGCAATAGCAGTTAGACTTATATACCGCTTCATAGGGCTTTCAGCCCTCTCTAAGCGGTTTACAGAGTCAGCATATTGCCCCCAACAACAATCCGGGTCCTCATTTTACCCACCTCAGAAGGATGGAAAGCTGAGTCAACCTTGAGCCTGGTGAGATTACATACCTCACAAAATTGAGGGGGGGGGGAACGACAACAGACTTCATAGCAAATCCACATCTCTACTTTTCTCAGTATATTGTTTTAAAATATGAATGCTTTCTGTGTTTATTGTTTGTCACAACTACCTTTTGCAAACAGTATTGAAAAGATGGTGGTGGTGCTGCTGGTGGCTTTCAGTCTCAAAAGGCTACACATCAAACTTTTACTTACGGTAAGTGTGTGTAAATGTAAATACATGCTAGATTCCTTAGATATCGAATTATAATATCTATCCCATTGGAATTCTATGACTCCATATTCTGGTGGTTTATTATGGTTTTATCTTAATTTAATATATTATGACCTATATTGTATTGTCCACATATCTTTTATACATACATATTTGCTGATGCTTTATTTAAATTAAATTTGTATATCAGTGATTGCATGATTTTTATTTATGGCATTCACTGAATAAATAAAAGCATACTAGGCTGATATTTATATTACAAATAAACATATTTGTATAATACCTACATGCCATCTCCACATAGTTTACTGTATATTCAACAAACAGAAAGAATGCAGCATACATAACAGCAGCAAGGAAAATCAAGCCAATGATGATTAAAGTGGGGCATTTCTATTTAATAGCTACCTAACTGGAAAAGGTCAGTTTCAATAAATACTTTTCTTAAAGACCTACCCAAAGGGACAAGCAGCAGAAAGAGAATAGGAAGAAAGCTCTGCCTATTGAATACTCTATGCTAGATTAGCTTTGGTGGAACATTAGCAAAACCTAGATAATAATCTAAATAGTGGATGAGCACCTGCCCCTTATCAATTGATTAAAAGCTAGCTATTTAAATTATTAGTTATTAAATATTATTTAAAGAATACACAGGTTATACTTTACTCTAATATACTTTCACAACCTAAAAAACCCCACAGATGCTGAACAATATATATAGAAAGAAAGTACTGTATGTCAGCTCAAGGCATAAATGCATTCTAAAAGTCTACTTTATATTTTGTGGTGCTTACAATCATTAAGTCAAAAGTTTATTAGCCTAATGTGTCTGTGCACGCTAATCCTTACACTTGCCAGCTTTATCTTCCTCCTCCCTTCTTTGGAAAAAGGAATTTGGATTACGCAATTCTGGAAAACAAACCTGTTGCCTTGAAGCATGAGCTAACACGTTATAATACTTTATGGCTTGCAATTACTAAGGTGGATACTAAGCCAAATAGTTTTCTTGGAGGTTATCATCCATTCTGATAACACGTTGGAAAAGAAAATAGGATGAAACGCAGCTTCTCAAATAGAAATATAGCATTTTTTATTTTTGTTTTTTAAAAGTTCTATACTTTAGTATTAATTTTGAATATAATTTTCCTTCTCCTTGTGTGTGTTTTGTTTGTTTGTGTGTGTGTGTGTCTAACTATCTGCCTCATCATCACTTATTATTCTTGCCAGAGCAAGCCTACAGAACCCTGTATTTCAATCATTTGTAGAAATTGTCATTTAAGAGCTTGAAAATAATGCAGCCTAATTTTTCTACATGCTGTTACACAATGCCCGTCACAGCAAGCCATCACAGCCCACAAGAAGGCTCCAGGTTGCGGACGTTTGATCCAAGAGAGCTAGGGATTGTTTAATAATAAGGTTCATATGCTAAATTAAATATTCAAAAAAATATAAAGTTGGAAGCATAAAGCAATTATATAATTCAGTAATGGTACAATGTTTCACTAAAGCGATTTCTTATATTTGGAGGTAAAGAATTAGCATAATCTTCCAATGGAAAGGGAACTATGGAAATTTAACACATATCTACTGATTAAACGCAGTGGCTCAGTGGCTAAGACCCTGAGCTTTTCAATCAGAAAGGTTGGCAGTTTGAATCCCTAGTGCTGCGTAACTGAGTGAGCTCCTGTTACTTGTCCCAGCTCTGCCAACCTAGCAGTTCGAAAGCATATAAAAATGCAAGAGGAAAATTTGGACCATCTTTGGTGGGAAAGTAAAAGCATTACTTGCACCTTTAGCATTTAGTCATGCCGGCCACCTGACCACGGTGATGTTTTTGAACAGCGCTGGCTCTTTGGCTTTGAAACGGAGATGAGCACCGCCCCAAGAGTCAGGAATGACTAGCACATATGTGCGAGGGGAACCTGCTTAAATGTACTAGCATTTCCAGGGGCTACAGAGGGGTGAAGAGTCCATAGCTATGGTTCACTTTCTCCCTCCTCAAGTAATAGACCTCCAGTGAACCCAACTCTAGATCTTTGATTCAGTCCAATTGTTGGAGGAGCAAAAATAAAACAGAAATACAGTAGACCACCACTTACATAATGGGGCTTTATCTTGAATCTAAAGATGTGTTTTCCAAACTTGGCAAACATAGGATGAATAGACTTCAGCTCCCAAAGTTGCCAAATTTAAATACACTGCTCTAAAATGAGACACTGATTTTGAGAGGGCATGCTGTATACAAATTGTCCTTACTTATTGTCAGCCTTGTGCAGCAACCGTTTGAAGCTACACTAATGTAAAAAACACCAACTTTAAGACCAATCCTCGCATTTACGACAGTTGCAGCATCTTGCACTTGTGTGATTGACATTTGCATATTTCCCAGCCTGCTTGCAACAAGCAGAGCTAATGAAGAACACAGAAGTAAAATCGTTAAATCATGTCACATGATGTTTTGCTTCACAACTGCAGTGACTTGCTTAATGATTGAATGGGAAGCAACATTTTTAGTCCTTCACCTTCACATGATTTTCAACTGAATGACCATGGTGCTTCCCAATGGAATTGCTGCCCCCAACGGTGGTCACTAAGTAAGAACATGTGTGTGTTTCAAATTTTCATTTTCCTAGGGTTCGTATATTGTGAAGGCTTTGTTTTGTTTAAGCATAATTGTTTGAATAACTTATAATTGGCTAGTTCATACAACCCAATCATGTAAGCCAACTTTGAATTATTTAGCAAAGCATGATTAAAGAAACCATGAATAACAGAATAAGAGTTGGAAGGGACCTTGGAGTTCTTCTAGTCCAACCCCTTGCTCAGAACAGGAGACCATCTACTATTTCAGACAATTGATTTTCCAGTGTTGAAGCATTCACAACTTCGGAGGCAAATTGTTCTAACTGTCAGGAAATTTCTCCTTAGTTTTAGGTTGCTTTTCTGCTTGATTAGTTTCCATCCATTGCTTCTTGTCCTGCCTTCAGGTGTTTGGAGAATAGATTGACCCCTTCTTTGTGGCAGCCCCTCAAATATTGGAACACTGTTATCATTTCACCCCTAGTCCTCCTTTTCATTAAACATACAGTTCCTGCAACTATTCTTCATATGTTTTAGTCTCCAGTCTCTCATCATCTTTGTTGCACTTCTCTACACTCTTTTAGTCTCAATGTCTTTTTTATATTATGGCAACCAAAACTGGATGCAATATTCCAAGTGTAGTCTTCACATTACAAAGTGGTATTAACACTTCACGTGATCTTGATTAAGTCCCTCTGTTAATGCAGCCTAGGACTGTGTTGGCTTTTTTGGCACATGCCGGATATTGCAGGCTCATATTTAAGGGATTGTCCTCTAGGACTTCAAGATTTCTCTCACCAGGTACCACCTATTCTATGTCTATGCATTTGTTTTTTCTTACCAAAATGTGGGACCTTTCTTTTCTTACCACTGAATTTCATTTTGTTAGATACCTCCCAATGTTCAAGCATGACAAGGCCCTTCTGTATCTTGAGCCTATCTTCTGGAGTGTTGGCCATTCCCTATTCCTGCCAGCATGGTGTCCTCTGCAAATTTGATGAGTTCCCTCTCTATCCCCTCAGCTAAATCATTGATGAAGATAATGAAGAGTACTGGGACAAAGACAGCACTTTGGGGCACCCCATTGTATGTAAAACTGAAGGTTGCTTTTTTTTTACTCAATTATATACTTTTTTTTACCCACATTTCCACCCAGTGACTCCATACTATCATCACGCTAGGATAATATTAACTGTGCACATATAAAGGAGCTGAGATATTATGATTAAATCATAAGAACTTTTGGCAAAATCCCAGGCCTCTTCATGATTCATTCTTTTAATAGTGACTTTGTCATAAATCAGCAGCAATATTAATCACAGCTGTGGTAAATAAATCAATTACTTATTTACAAATGTTTAACTTGCTTTTCACTGATAAAGAATCCCAGAGTAGGCTTTAAAACTAGTTAACTAGTTTTAGACTCTAGACCAGAGGTGGGTTCCTATCGGTTCGCCCTGGTTCAGCCAAATAGGTAGTAACTTTTGTTTCTGCACATAAGCTTTTTTTTTACTACTACGTATGCGCATATGCGCCCGAAGCGCATCCCTGAGCGAACCAGCAGTATAAGAAGCCAGAACCCATCCCTGCTCTAGGCACCACTTAACAAGAGTCTAAACTAGACTCTAGTTAAGTGGGAACCCTGGTTAAACTGTGGCACAGTCAACATACAAACAGTAGATAGCACACAGTGTTATAGGTAGCAGGGAAGAGTATAAACCACTGCCTTCAGCACAACTGTACAATAGAACACTGTTCATCTTGCTAATAGCAGGAATATTGGGAGTTATGGGTGCCTTCTCTCTCTCTCCCTCTCCCTCCCTCCCTCCCTCTCTGTTCAGTAGAGTTCCAGTCTGCCCCTCTCCCTTGCCTAACCAGAAGTAGAGGGCCAACCATGCCCAAAATAGAAAGAACACCCATGTGTCAATTGGCATAAAAAGAGGGACACATTCAGCTTGCACATCACCTCCTTTTCTCTGCACAGAATAACAATATGTTCTTTACATGCAATTATTTCTTTAAAGAGTTTTTTTGTTCCTTAGGAATACAATAACCAATGAATTTTAAAAAAATTAAGATAGAGATTACCTATAGTATATTATAGGTAAATTTCATTATATCATTTTAGAGAGAAAAACACAAAAATATTACATGTAAAAATAAAATACAACCTATTTTTATATTTTAAATAAAACTTTAAACTTTGATCATAAAGCAATATTTGACTTTCCACTGAATCAAGAGTACCAGCATATATTTAACTTATCAATTTCTAAGAGATATTAAAATCAGAGTCTGCTGATGTCTAATATTATAATAACCAAGGTGTGGGCTATATAGAATGCCAAGGATTTAAAAATCCAAATCCATTTAGAAAGTTTTTGCTCCCCCCCCCCCCCAAGCCACACATAACAGTATGGATTTTCCTGTGTAAAAGGGGATCACCTAGTGGCAAGAATAGAAAAGATGCCCTGAGATTTCAAAAATTCAGATGAAATTTACCACTCTGACAATCAATTACAGAATAATCAATATATTTATAATTTGAACCAACAACCCTGTAATCCCATACCTGTCTATTCAGAGTACTTAAGGCCAATGTAATTATCTTGGGACCCAAGGAAGGAAAACAAATACTAGTGTTCTTTCCAGCAATAAAAGTGCAATGATGACAAATCCAATAACTAGGAATTTATCTCCCTTTCATACTGAAAGGTTCTCATTGTATTAAAAGTTTGAGTGTTGCCAAATCTCGCTCAGGTATTGTCTGCAGTGATTTGTGTATTTATTTATTTGCAGCAGTTTTATTTTGCTGAGTTTATAATATTCTGCCATTTATAGCCACATAAAATTATAACATCATAAAACAGCCTCCTACCCCACCTCAAGGACACAATAGTGTCAGAGTGACTATGACAAGTTCCCAGAAGCTCTACAGAAGACTTTTCACTACCTTCCTGAAAACTGAAGCAAGTTGCCATCCAGATCTCCTGATAAACAACAAATAGTCTTCGAAGATCAACAATAATCGATTTGTTCAGCGATTATTGAAAGTTACTGCAACATGGAAAAAAATAGCCATATTACCAGTCCTCTAAGATCTAGCCAAGGCAGCATCACATGATTACAATCCAAACACATGTGCCTAGCTAACAATTATGATGCTGCAGGGAACTGTGATCACTTGATCACCATTTGTGACATTCCCTGCTGGTTTCCCACAAGCAAAGTCAATGTGGAAGCCAGCAGGGAAGATTGCTAGTCATTCCAGTAAGACACTTCTGCATGTAGCACACCCATCTGCTAACAGCCTCCATCAACTCACATTGGGCTCCCATAGCATCCTGCTCTTCTGGGACTCCTGGCACTTCATACTTAACTACTCATACACCTTGAGGTTATGATAACAACCGGGATCACCAGGATTGCTGTGACTAAGCAACACAAATATATTGTGTCAACCTTTATGCCTACATTGCTTATGCCACTCCCAATTGCCATCATAACCCAAGGATTACCTGCCGTCTAATTCCCCCTCATCTGATCTCATTGGAGACGAAGTATCAACATGCTCCTCAGGGCTAAATGAATTAGATTGGCTCTACCTAAACCAGTCAGTCCTATAAATACCCAGATGCCAAGGGATTCATAATTTACAACCAGCACTTTTAATTATATTTTGAAGCCAGTTGAATGTCCACAAAACTGGTGTTGTACATTGCTGGCAATGGCTATGGCTAGGCTGCCTCATATTTAACAATTGCAACTTCAGAATAGCATTCAAAGAGAGTACATTGCAGTAATTGATCCAAGAAATAATGCGGCATGGACATTCATGCTGATTTTGCATGTAAAGCATTTGCACCAAGGCTGAGTCATGCATCCTCCTCATATAACCTGTGGCCATTGGACCAGACTTGAAGCAGCTAGGCCTCTTAAGGGCAAATTTACAGCAAATTGTGCTGTAAATTCATAATTTATATGTGCCTTTGTACCTTTATCCCTGGCCATGACAGTTGGAAACAGCCCCTTTTTGACTGAACTGAAGATATTAAGAGATTTGTGTCTCAAAATGCTTGCTGTGTTCTCTAAGCAAGATATGGATATACCAGAGTTGTGAATCAGGACTATATTCACATTTCTTCTTAGTTGTGCAGTTCTCTGGGTAACACCATTTCATAGAGTGAAAGTGAACTCTGTGTAGTTCAGGACTCTCCTTGAGTTTACAGAACAAATGTGAGGGGAAAATCAGGGGAGTTAGTGAATAAGGAGAAAAAATTGCCCTCTTAGATTTCTTAAAGGAAATTAAAAATTAACATAAAATTTAAAAAATTCTAGGCAGCTTGACTCTGTCTTTCTGAGTCCTTCATTTTCCGCTTTCTCTTTCCAGCACTGACCTCAATGAACCTACCCAGGGAGAATTGGGAAGTATAACGTCAACAATGCTGATCCTTACCTGATTATATGGCATCAAATTGTCAAATCCTGCGGATTGCGCAGACCATCTCCAGAAGGAATCCATTTACTTCCATTTTAGATTGTAAAAAATGAAGAGCACCGCCAGATGGGAGCAGCGAGTTGGGATTTTCTGTAATTTCTATTATCTAGTGATCAACTGGATTTTGGCGTATCAGCTCTCATACTTTTGTGGACTGCGCAATGCTGTATTCCATCGCCGCTCTTAAAATAAATACATTATTGAGAACTTTTCTTTCCTTCCCGTTGTTGACTTGTCCCTTAGGTTACAATGAAGAAAGAGAAATTTGGGCGCTTTTAATAAGCTTGCCTTCTGTCTCCCGCTTCCCACTTCATTTCCGATAATTATTTTTGGGTACTATGGGAATGGGAGCTAGAAGTTCCCCAAAACAGGCTCCTCGATACTAGTACGGTAGTAATTTTGTCTCATTGCTATGCAAGTCACTTCATGCTCAAAAGTCATCCGGTCAGAATTCAGTTGAGCTACCAACTCCCTCAGTCTTCCAAGCTGCGCGCAGTCAAAAGTCTCGTTGAAGAGGAAAAGTTGCAAAGACGCGCTCCCAGCCCTCTTTTGCCTTCAGCCAATCCTTTCTCACTTTTCGAATTCGTAAGCCAATGAGATTTGAAAAACAATCCAGGCAGTGCGGTTCGTAGGATTCCTATTGGTTTAACCGAAAAACGCAGAGGGAAGATTATTTTCCATTGCTGACCAATCGTTCTCGGATGGCTTCGGCTTTCAGAGCAATCGAGGGAGAAAGTGGCAAATTTGAATGTGTAGCGGCGCTCGAGGAAAAGAAAGTGAAAAAGAATTTGGAGCGTTGCTAGATTCTTCGTGGGAAAGGTGAGGAATGAACTCATATTTCTCATAAAAAGATGCATTTAAGTTAGGGTTGCTGTTTTCTCTGTAGTGTCAAACGAAAAGTAGCGGGTTTGAACACTGATATGATTTTGTTGTTGTTGTTAGTTGCGACCCATCGCGACCTCATGGACAATGTTTCTCCAGGCCCTCCTGTCCTCTACCATCCTCTGGAGTCCATTTAAGCTCACGCCTACTGTTTCTGTCCAGCCACCTCATTCTCTGTGGTCCCCCTTTGCCCTCAATCTTTCCCAGCATTAGGCTCTTCTCCAGCGAGTCCTTCCTTCTCATTAGGTGGCCAAGGTGGTTAAATGCAGCACTGCAGGCTACATCAGCTGATTGCAGTTCGGCTGTTCAAATCTCACCGGGGTTGACTCAGCCTTCCATCCTTCCGAGATGGGTAAAATGAGGACCCGGATTGTTGTTGGGGGCAATATGCTGACTCTGTAAACCGCTTAGAGAGGGCTGAAAGCCCTATGAAGTGGTATATAAGTCTAACTGCTATTGCTATTGCTATAGTTTCATCTTCAGGATCTAGCCTTCTAAAGAGCAATCAGGGTTGATCTCCTCTAGGACTGACTGGTTTGATCACCATTCAGTCCAAGGGATTCACCATAGTTCAAAGGCCTCAATTCTTTGGTGCTCAGCCTTTGTGTCAGTCATTTGAGAAAAGCCAATTCAGGAAACAGTCAGGGCAGGGACTCCAGGAACTATATTAATGTTAATATGGAATCATACATTAGTCTGTCCAAATTTCTTTCTGTCCCATCTCATGCTAAATAAAAGCAAGGTCTATTTTGAATTCCTCTTTCACGGTTTCCATTTTTTCAGAACCAAATTTCCTCCAAATCATCACGGGATAGCTTGCTACTCATGGAGACATGCAGATAGAATAAAATAGAAGGGAAGGGACCTTGGAGGTCTTCTAGTCCAACCCCCTGCCTAGGCAGGAAACCCCACACCACTTCAGACAAATGGTTGTCCAGCATCTTAAAAACCTCCAGTGTTGGAGCATTCACAATTTCTGGAAGCAAGTTGTTCCACTGATTAATTGTTCTAACTATCAGGAAATTTCTCCTAAGCCTGATAGTTGTCAGGCTTCTGCAGTAATCTTATGTTACACAATCCAAAATTAATTTGATGAAAGGCATAGTTTCAAAGAAGAGAAATAACATCACCGGGACCTCACACAGATATTTCTCTCAATCAGCAGGACATAAGGATGGAAACTAGCGTGGAAAATTAGGTAACACATTTATTAGAAGAGGGCAGACAATGTTATTGATAGATTTAAAAGTAAGGGCTAGAAAAGTGTAGAACATCTTACTGGAAGTTGGCAAAGGATTATAGGAGCCAAGAAATATAGTCGGAATGACTACAGAAGTAACATGTACTCTGTATTGGGTGTTGAGTACAGGGTAACATGTACCCTGTACTCTAATATTTAACTTGTACGCACACTTGACTGTTCAATAAAATGTATTCCTACTTCTTGCATTTTCTTGATTTATAAGAATCCATAATTGACAAGGCAGAATCTTGAATAAAATCAGGTTTCAAAAAGGGCAAGAAGCTTTCAGTCATTCTATTATTGCATTATGTTGTGGGAAACATACCTAAGATTACCTCAGTAAGGAAAGAGAGTTCTATGAACTTGGAAGGTGATGTTTGCATTTATTTGGATGGCCACATAAATGTTCTTAATTAAAATAAATATTGCTATATAGAGACCACTTCTACAGGTATAGAGGCATTGTAGAAGTGCAATGCTTCCCCGAGTTAGATTTTTTAGAAGGTCTCTGGAGGTTTGTTGATGTTTTATAATATTACTATTTATAAATATGCAAGCAGAGCATAATCAGTGTTAAAACAGTTCAGGGAAGCGGCTAACAAAACTCTTAGGAATACTATTCCCCCAAAAGAAAACTCTTTGCTTAAACTAATGCAAAATAGTTGCAGAAATGTAAAGAATTGACCCACGAAGATGGGAAAGGAAATAGGACAACAATCAGAATGCTTACTTAGCTATTTCTAGCAAAAGAAACAATTGGAATAAAACCAAATTATTGCCTATGTGCAAATAACATTCCAATAATCCTGACTGTTACATGATCCTGACTATCTGATCTCATAGGTAGCAGAATGGATTTTGTATGAATCTTATTCAAAATGATACCCCATTTAGTTCAGTGAGACTAATTCCTATGTAAGCATGAATTCCTGTGTGATTTGAAACGTATCTATCCCTCATTTTAGTCATGTAAGTATAATTTTAGACACTGAAAAAACAATTTATTTGTCCATTTTATAATGTCTCTTATGTATTAGGAGAGTGAAATCTGGTGACATGAGCTGGGTTGTGGAAGAGTGGAAAGAGGGTCTTTCCACCAGAGCCCTTCAGAAAATTCATGACCTTGAAAGTCAAGTTGAGAAATTTAAAAAGGAACGTCAGCAAAGGCAATTTCAGCTGGAATCTCTGGAGGCAGCTTTGGAAAAACAGAAGCAGAAGGTAGTATAATTACTGTATAGCACATCGCTTTTTGAAAAAAAAATACTAGTATCACTCCTGTGTTGATTAAAAGTTTGCATACTAAAAGCAGATAGGTTAATGTTGTTTTTAGCAGGTCTTTATTTCCTAACTAGCTGTTACCTGAGAGTAAAAAAGTGTGGTAACCAGAATCGCCCAAAATGTTGCCCATTATTCTTGGAGATTAAATAAAAGAGCAAAATTTAATTAAGTATTCATAGGCCACAATCTGTTGGTGTCTTCATGTAGGGAAACAACATAACATAATTCCAATTCCTCAACCATGTATTCCAGTATTTCTGTTTGGGAAAAAATATCTTCTATTAAGAGGAATGCTTCTTTTACATCAGGAGTGTCAAACTCATGTAGTCACGGTGGTGTCATGTGACATATCGGGACGTGGCCAGTGCAGAACGCATCCAGCCCATGGGCAGTTTGACAGCCCTGTTTTAGATTAAAAGGGATGTTCCTTTTTGATCGTGTTTTGTGTAGCTCCAATTAAAAGTTAACTTGGAGTTCAAAAAAATGAACACACACTGTTTAAACTGGTCAAAGGCAACCCTTGGCTCATAGGTCATATGGGTGGGACACGAATGAAAACTTTATTTGTTCAATTTCCTTGAATATAGTAATGGAAATGAATTCACATACATTAAAAATTACAAATTGAATTCAACATTTGACTGGCTTAAGTGCCAGAGCAAAAGGTTTATAGAGTCTTGAAACTGTGGCTAAATATCTAGGAGGTGAGATAAGCATAACATAGTTTTCTACTTTCATCTGATTTTTAAAACCAAAATGCCTGAGAAGACTCTAAGTCAGACTCGAATATTATGGAAGGATAGTAGACCTGTTTAAATTTCGTTTCAGCATTGTTCATTTTTCATCCTATTGATTGTCTCTATATTGTTTTATCTTAGTGGAGGGGAAATACAGGGGTTTTATGTGATGGGAAAGGCAACTTGGTACATGGAGGGATGTGAAGGAGTTTCTCTTTCTCTAAACTGTTAGGTTAATATTTCTTTTTCTTATTTTAATTTGCAAAAAGAGAAATAGAGCTGTTTGATACCTGGTTTAGCTCTTGGGGACTTAGCAGGCTGTTTTTGTGCCCAAAGTTGATTATATATGCCATGAAATAGGAAAATTAGATAGCTATCTATTCTCTGTAACCATGTGAATCACATATTATTAAAAAAAACTGAAGCCTACTATTACATTTCCATAAATAGAAGTCTACCAAAACTGGACAGCTACTAGTTGGCAACAAAGAGATGTAGGCAACTCCAGGTCTCCAATAGCTACATTGTTACAGCTAAGATTGGTAGCACTATGAAATATGATCTTAAAGTCAGATTCTGTGGTAATATGTTCATGGATTCTTTATTATTCTTTTATTAAGGTGGATAAGGAAAAAAATGAAGGCGCAACCTTAAAGAGAGAAAATCAGAATTTGATGGAACTTTGTGATAACCTAGAGAAAAACAAGCAGAAACTTTTTCATGAACTTCAGACGAAAGAATCACAAATTAACTTTCAAGAAGGACAGCTCATTTCAAGCAAGAAACAGGTTGAAAGTTTAGAGCAAGACCTTAAAAGGTGAACATCTTTTTGTTAATCAAGAGAGTAAGTAGGAATGGGTTGCACAGTTGCATTGGCTAGCCATTGTCATTGTGTCTTTAGCAATAGTGACAAAGGAAATTCCAAATCCAATCTTATTCCATTAAAGGCACTTGATTTGATTGGAACTGTATTCATTTAGAGAGCAAAGCTACTCATGGATCATAAAAAGTTAAAATACTTGGAAGCTTTTAACTTAGAACCCAAATAAAAATGAACATTATAGCAGTATTTAAAATTATACATGGTAAGAGGAAAGTGAAGAGAGACTTCTGTCTTTTTGATAATAACTGCTTATAGAATGAATCAAGACAAAAGGAGACACCAAGTCCATCATTAATCCATTCAAATTGCTATAATAACTTGGAATGATGGTCACCAATTTCTACTGTTTTAAGAAGTGGTTGGATAAATTGATAGAGGACAAAGCTATTAATGGATCCTGATTATGTTGGCTCTGTTTTCCTTCTAGTAGCAGTGACAATGTGCCTCTCAAGATCATTTTTGGGAAAACCAAAGCTGGAGGGTATTCTGTCCAACTTGTGGGCATTTCATAAGCATGTAGTTTACCACTTTGAATGGAATACTGATTAAATTGGCCTTTGTTCTAATGTAGAAAAGCTTCTTTGATGTTTTTTTAGTTACTAATGAATTACATAAAACAATACCCTTTTTTCAGCTTTGTTTTATTTTTGAAAATAGGAACATTTCCCTGGGAAATTATAGTATCCAGTCTATCTAAACTTGGCACTGAAAAATTGGGGCTTCTCATCCCAAACTGAGCATTTTTATTGATAAAATAGTTTTAATAATCTGCATATATATTTTTTACTTTTTATTCCAGCTGAGTAGGATAAAGTGGTCTGGATCCATAATATAATGCAATGAAGGAAGGCAGTATTAATTTCAAGTCTATAATATGCTATATTTGAGGTAAAATAATGTCGTTTTCAGTGCTCCCATCTTAACATTTCCTTGATTTTAAATACTTTCTGATTAAAAAGGTTACATTGCTTATATTTTAAAGAAATGTAGCCATAGTCTTCCCTTGAAATAGGAATGATGTCTGAGTAACCATACATAGAATTGTTCAGTAAGTTAAGTACAAATTAATTTACATTGAATTCATTGGTACAAGTAAGTTCCAAACTTGTTCTTTGAAATTTAGTCAGCTTAAATTCAGTCTTAAATTGTTTTGTGGCTATCCTAAATTTCTATCCTTTTTATTAACAAAAATAGATACAAATCTGAACTGGAAAAACAAACAAAGACCTTTGGCAGTGGAGATACATCTTTTGAAAACACACCACAGAGAAGCAACACTTGCTCTCCAGCAACAATCTACAATGGTATAAGAGATACATGAGTGTGTGTGTGTGTGTGTGTGTTGTATTTGTGCTGATAAATAAATAAATAAGTAACTCTAATTACATATATATAATCTTACGAATATAATTCTTTCTTTACTGAAAGCATCTCAATTCAATATCTTCTTCCTTTCTACCGTAAAAGGTTTATTGTGACATTTTTGTTCAACATTAATAGATTCAAAAATCCAAGAACGTCAAAGAAAATCCTGCTTTGAAATTGAAGAAAGAAAACACCTGGAGGCAGAACTAAAGAGCATGACGAGTGAAGTAAGACTTTAAAACCCTGTGTAGTATCCATATATGTTAACTGATTTGAAATAAAAAAAAAATCATATGATTTATAAATAATTTTAAAATAAAGATTAGAGGTAATAATTGAATAATGTACCTTTGCTAGTGTTTGTGATCAATCATAGGAGACAATACGTGGCTAATTATACACTAGTTGTAATTTATAATAATAGAATATTGAATTGATAAATTGTAAATTTATGAGAAGAATTTAATGATCTAAATATTAATGTTATCACATACCAATTACATCCTTACCTAAACAGAAAATAAATTCAATTTTTGAAGGAAGGTTGAGATTTTCTGAAGGCTGAAGGCTCCAGAAGTGACTTCCAGTTTGTCTGTTTGTCATTTTTCGCCCTCTGGAGGCTTCAGGGAAGCTCCTGAGACCTCCAGAGGACAGGCAGGGGGGGCTGTTTTCTCTCTTCCCAGGCTTCTAGAACGTCTCTGGAGCCTGAGAAGGGCGAAAAAACTGTGGCAAAAATGGGGGGGGGGTTGTCGCTGGTTGTGCACATGCGTGGGGGCCATCATGCATAGCCTTATAGGTATGGCACACTGGCGCATCACCCACCCCCCTGTGCTCCCCCCGCTTTTGGCACGGCAGACAAAAAAGGTTCGCCATCACTGTCCTATAATATTTTGACTCTTCTTTATCTTTAATTTTTAAGCATCTTCTTTATTAAGTCCATTTTCTCGCTTACTTTTAGAAGAAAACCAATGCCTTGCATTCAGAAGGTAATATAACTCGCAGAGAAATTGCTCGGCACCAAGCTTCCTCATCTGTATTCTCGTGGCAACAAGAGCAAACTCCAAGCCACCCTTTGCCCAGCCATCGAGAAACTCCTCATAGCAGTGGGTCAGCCAAGTCAAAATTTCCTTTGGAATCTGCAATAACTCCTAGTCCTAATATTATAAAATTAACCAAGAAAGATTTCATCAATTGCAATGTCACCAATAGCAGCCAGGACTCTTCAATCGCTGAGCAACTAAAAACTCAGAACCAAGGTATTTTAAAAAATATTACAAGCAACTTATTCTTCATATATTTGACAATACAATCATTTTTCTGCACTAGACAGCCACTTTGGCTAGCGGTAAAGACACTAGGCTAGGAACTAGGAGACTGTGATTTGTAATCCCACCTGGTGGAATTCAATTAATTTAACAACCGGTTCTCTGCCCTAATGACCAGCTGGGTAGGCGTGGCTTGGTGGTCATGTGACTGGGTGGGCGTGGCCAACTCAATGTCACTCATGTCAATGGGCGCTTCACCTTAGCTGTTATAATGTAATAAGGGTTAACTGGAGAGGCAGTTTCTGTAAGCAGGGCAATAAAGATTAGACTAGAAACAACATGAGAATGTTTCCTTCCTGCTTTCCTTACAGGATTAGCCCTGTAAAGTAGAAAAAAATAAAATGAGATTTCTTCCAACAACCAGTTCTCCAAACTGCTTAGAAAGTTAACAACTGGTTCTCCCGAATAGGTGTGAACTGACTGAATCCCATCACAGCACCTTAGTCATGAAAGCTGTCTGGGTGACAAACTGATTGGCAATTCCTGGCAATCAATGGATGAACACTTGGTTGATCTAGGAGGGGAAAGGATCCTACATTTGAGCAAATAAAATGCTAGGAAGAAAAAAAACATTTTCTGCAATGCCACCATAATATTATTCAACTAACCCTTCCTTTTGCACATTCATAAGACAACAGAAGATCGTACACCGATCCCTTGAGCTCCATAGAGTGGGCAGGACTCAAATACAAACATTTTTTGAAGGAAGAATATGAACATTTAAAATGGTAGAAAATAAAGCTTCAGGGATTTAGGGGCTGCTTAGACCTATATTACCCTCTTTCAGAACGATTCCTTTTTTTTTTTGTCATTTTGAGTAGGACTAAGGGACAGAATGGGGGCCTTAATCCTGTGTCCCTTAATTCCCCAGCACCAAAAGAAATGGATCCAAAAATTTCAGCACAGTAAAGTCCTAATATCACCCGTTGCTGCACAACGGCGCAAGGGAAAGATAAATTGTGGCTTCCAAGCTGAAATTGATCATTCATGCCTAATTTGCTGCTAGAAGATGTGAACATTACAAGAAAATGTTATGATTTATACTGAGTATCAGAATAATGGTCTTGGTCTAGGGGAAAGGAAAGGTTTCAAGCCAGAATTCGTCATGGAAAATGTAATAACCAATGGATCATTTTCACAGAAATAACATGCAGAGTTTTCCTACACAGGTTTTTCTTGGCTGAGATTATACTTGGAATAATATGTCACTAACTCTTGGCACAAGCTGGGACAAAAACTATTTCTGTTTTCATTTAATTAGAACTAAATATAGTTAATAGGCTGACTTTCCAATTGGGGATTCAATGATTTCCCCTTTTTGATGTATTGTAGTCAAATCATGACATAATTTGGTAAGGATATTAAGAGAGCTTCTATATTCTGAGGCCCTTAAATTGGGTACCACTGCTCAGGAGCAGTATAGATCCCACCTGTGAAGAAATCCAACATGTATCAAGATATACTGTACTTATATTTTATGCGTGTAATTTTTCATATGTAGAGCTAAGGTGCAGAATTCAGGAACTAGAAAATAAATTACAAATTCAGACACAAGACATGAAAGCCAAGGTTATGAAGCTTCAGGATAATCAGCTGCAAGTGGAAAAGATGCAGATGGAATTAACTGAAAAAGAGAAAACACTGAACAAAGCTAGAAATGAAATAATTAAAATTAATATACAACTGGATCAAACGACTGATCAGGTAATGTGCCTTTTAAAATCTTGGAATCTTTTAAAATTCAAAGAACTGTTGTATGCATGGAAGGCCAATACTAATTGAGTTTAATATAACATGATAATTATTTGTCCTCATGAGCTGTGTCTCTGAGAGAGGATTTGCCTAAACTGTACCCATAGAGTTTACACAGCTTGGTTTCCTAACCCTAATTCCTTGGGGAGGAGAGAGAACCAATTTTCACACTGCACTTACACTGAATAATTGAAGATTGCTGTTTTGAATAATACTTGCAAATCTCCGCTGTTTCTCAAGATGGTCTTACATTGACAGGAAAAGTAAACTTCAGTTTTTATTGTATTGGCTTCCTTGCTTTTCCTTTCCAGCCATAAATACAGGTAATGCTCGATTTAAAATGTTTAGTGACAGTTTGAAATTACAACAGCACTGAAAACGTGACTTGTGATCGTTTTTCACACTCACGACTGTTGCAGCAACTACATGGTCACATAATCCAAATTCCGACACTTGGCAACTGGCTCATATTTATGATGGTTGCAGTGTCCCAGGGTCATGTGATCACCTTTTGCGACCTTCAGACAAGCAAAGTCAATGGGGAAGCAGGATTCACTTAACTGCGGTGATTCATTTGTGGCAAGAAGTGTTGTAAAATGGGGCAAAACTCACTTAAGTATCTTGCTTAGCAGCCTAAATTTTGGGCTCAACCTGTATATATTCATTCTTTTACTTCATTAGAGCCGTGGTGGCGCAGTGGTTAGAAGGCAGCATTGCAGGCTAATTCTGCTGACTGCCAGCAGTTCGGCAGTTTGACTCTCACCTGCTCAAGGTTGACTCAGCCTTCCATCCTTCCGAGATCGGTAAAATGAGGACCCTGATTGTTGGGGGCAATATGCTGACTCTAAACTGCTTGGAGAGGGCTGTAAAGCACTGTGAAGTGGATATAAGTTGAAAATGCTATTTCTATTAACTGTTGGTCTTTCTCCCTTAGTTTCAGGAGTTCAAACTATACTGTGTAACATTTCCACCTATAATTTTGCCCCATAGCAACAGTGCTCTGAGACATCATAACTACCATATTTTTCAGAGTATAAGACGTACCGGAGTATAAGATACACCAAGGTTTTGAAGAGGCATTTTTTTAAAAAAAGTAGAGAGAGAGAGAAAGAAAGAGAAATACAGTAAGTAGGTATGGAGAGAGAGAGAGTAGGTAGGTAGGTAGATAGATAGAGGGAGAGAGAGAGGGAGAAAATACAGTAGGTAGGGAGGGAGGCAGAGAGAGTAGGTAGGTAGGTAGATGTATTTATCCATTTCTGGAGAAGGAAATCACTGACAATCTGCAGTACCTAAGACTTTGTTTCTGCTGGCACAGCACTTGATCAATGTAATTCTCATCAATCAGTTAAAGAGCTTTCTAAAAGGAAAAAAAAAGTTTTTGCACTCTGAAAACCTCCCCAAAACAGCCCGTTTTTCATGAAAATGGGCCCGTTTTTCATCCAAAAAAGGCATGAATAGCCTTGGCTTGCAGAGTGCTTGGGGTGGGGGGCAAAAACAAGCAAAAAATGGCCCATTTTTCACAAAAACGGATCCGTTTTTTTCAAAAAATTGCATGCATAGCCTTATGGAGGCATAGAGTGTTGCTGGGGGCTGATAGGGGGAAAAATGGCCCATTTTTTGCTCATTTCTGCCCTCCCCAGGAGCTCTCTGAAAGCCTCCATAAGGGTATGCACGTCCGTTTTGGTGAAGGGGCAGAGCTTCGTGAAGCAAAAAATGCTATATCAGTGTATAAGACGCATCCAGATTTTCAGCCTCTTTTTGAGGAAAAAAAGTGCGTCTTATACTCTGAAAAATACGGTAGCCAAAATCATCCAGTGAGCCTCCATTATGGATTGTAGATTAGATCCCAATTCTCTGCATTAGCCATCACATCACACTGGCTATTTTTCCTTAACTACCAGATGAGTACCAGAAACATTTCCCATCCATGTTACCTTTACATTTTCTCTTTATAGCTTACAGCAAAGGAGAAAAAGTTCAGAGGACTCGCAAATGAGCTAACCTGTCAGAAGCAAAATTTTGAAAGTGTGCAGTGTGCTTTACAACAGAAGATTAAGGACAAGGACCAAGAGGTGAGGTGCTGCATTATAGTTACAGGTAGTGCTTCTTACAACTATTTGTTTAACGATGGTTCAGAGTTATGATGATCTTGGAAAAGGTGTGTCTCAACCTGTATTTATGACTATTGCACCACCACCATGGTCCTGTGATCACAATTTGGGCACTTGGCAACTAGGTCCCATTTACAACTGGTTACAGCATTCTGTGGTGATGTGATTGCGATTTGTTTTCTTTTTTCTTTTTTTTTGTCAATTTCCAGGAAAAAATGTTCACTGGGGAAGGTAGACTTCCTTAGCAACTGGTTGCAGCTTTAATAAAGAAATCATTGAAGGAAGCATATGCTTTCTTAATTGAAAAATAATATTTGAATAGTTAACAGGGTAAACCTGGGAAATCTAATCTTTTCAGAATTTCTGGTTTTAAAATTTCATGTTTATAAGAGAAAATATTCCATGTTCATCAGCATCTTTCCTTTCCTGATGTCAGAGTTCTAGTCGTAGCATTTACGTTCTACAACAAAGAATGTGGTTTGAAAACCCAGGTGTCCATAGAACTACCATTGGTGCTGGTAGTATAGCAGACTCACTAGCAATTTTAAGTATGTTCAGTTTTGTGTCAGCCTCTACCTATCACAGGTAGAAAAATTTCCAGATAGATATTGGTCTGTAGCATTAGCAGGAATATTTACTCAGTTCCAGAAGTTATACAGTTTATGGCCTTATAGAGCCATAGTTGCTCAGTGGTTAGAATACAGTATTGCAGACTAATTCTGCTGACTGCCAGCAGTTTGATTCTCACCGGCTCAAGGTTGGCTCAGCCTTCCATCCTTCTGAGGTCGATGAAATAAGGACCCAGATTGTTGGGGAAAATATGTTGACACTTGTTAACCGCTTAGAGTGGGCTATAAAGCATAAAAGCACTATATAGGTTTAAGTGCTATTGCTATATACCACTCATACAGCTTTTGCTATTAGGCAACTTTTAAGCCCATTTATTATCTTTGCAATAGATTACACATGCAAAAAGAAATTCCTGTGCATGTGCACAATCCATATATTTGCTGACAGTGATCAACAATAGATGTTGGAAAACATCTATTTTGTTTTTACTAGAATGTGATGTCAAACATGCAGACATTTTGGCGACTATCAGGGACAAGATGGATAGTTTAGTCCAAATGTGTCGTTAGATATTGCCTTAAGCTAATGAAAAATGTTTTTTTGCTAGAAGGATTATTTTTCATTTTCTTTTCTCTAGTACTAGAATTATTTTTCAATTTTTTCCCCTTAATTGAGCATTGAAATATTTTGAAACCATGCTCAAATGACTGAAAGAAAAGGAAGCATCACATTTTATACACAGTACATATAAGATCTTATAACAAATAAGATTTATAACAAATATAACATTTTATATAGAGACATGTCCATGACTTCAGCAATATTTTAATTTAAAATATAGCTACAAATTAATTTTTGAAGAATCTAGAGCTGTGCGCTGTTTCAGGACAAAAATATCTTATGTTATGTGATTCTGGCTATTCCATGATTTTTAAATTTTGAACCAGTAGTGAACACCCAACCTGGACTGACAAATGTATGACTCTCAGCCCTAAAATTCTTATTCTTGCACAGTTTCTCCATCATTCATATCTTCAGATGTGATCCAGGTATAATTACAGGTAGTCCTTGAGTTATGACTGTTCATTTAGCAACAGCCTAGAATTATGATGACCTTGCAAAATGTAGCACCATCGTTACTACTGTATTCATTTGAATTTAATGTGGGTGCTTGGCAACTTTTTTGCACTTACAACCAGTTGCCAGTTCCCCACAATCAGTTGCAATCTTCTCTGCTGACTTCCCCAGACACTCAACGAGAAGCCGGCAATGAAGGTTGCAAGCTTTTGTTACCTGCTTTTCCTAAGGGGTGGGTAAAAGAGCTGCCTTCTGATACGAGCTGAATTCCTTCATCAGGTTGCAGAAATTTGTGCTCTCTTGCACTTCCTGAAAGGAGTTCCTTTCTGTGGACACAGGAGAGCTAAACTACTTTGGAGGATTACAGAAATGGATCAAAAGCCTGACGCTTTTAGCTCTATTCCTGCATCCTTTTATCCCTGGAGAGGGATTGAATCCCTCTGGCAGGCAGCTGTTTCAGCCAAAGACAATCAGGAGCTGAAATTCATGCAGAGGACAGAGAGTCAGTGCAGTAAGGTAAGGAATGGGATGCCTCAAGAGCGGGTGTGAGGGAGCCCTGGAAGGTCCAGCAAAGGCCACGCACAAGTATCTTTCTCCTCAGGGGCTAAAAATCCTACCTGGATTTCATCAAGGAAGATTTTCAGTTCCTGATGGAGCCTTTCAGAACCTCCTCCATCCCCTTGAGGCACCCTGGACTCTGTCCAGTTAAAACGTGTGTGATTGCTTAACAGACACAATCTGGAGTGTGAGGATTGCACCTGCTGAGTGAAGCAAACCTGTGGGCAGTCACATGATGTCTTGCTTAATGACTACTTCACTCAGTGACAAAGTTTCTGGTTCCAATTATGCCTGTAAGTCAAAGACAACCTATATAATACCTTGGGCAATACAGACGCTTGATGGTGAAAGATTCGTGTTTCTTGAAAGCTGGATTTTTCTAGTATTTTTTTAGATGGACTTTTTCTCTGAGTTTCTGCTTTAGCAAGAATATTTCTCTACTCTTTACTGTTCAATATGAACACAAATTAAAGCTTTCCATTTTTTATTTTATAGATTTTCACAACAAAACAACAGTTTGAAAAAAATGCCAGGGACTGTGCACAGAAATTAAGTCATCTTGAACAAGCCACAAAAATGATGCAATTGAAGGAAACAGAATTGAAAGAAAATTATGAGGTAAATTAAAACTGTAATAGTAATTATACACCTTGGGCAAAGATGAAACAAGGTGGAACATCTAAGCATCAGTGTATCCTTAGATACTAAGCTTCCTGTCCTCCTAATGTTTTTAAAACAATTCTTGAGCATTTTGAACATGTACTGTAGTAGAAATCAGTTAAAATAAAGAAACCTGAGATAAAGGCTCTGTTTAAACAAAGTTTCCCACAAGGATAGTACAGAGCCTCCTCACATGGCTTTAAACACCAAAGATAACAGGTCCTAAAACTGTTAACACTAATAGATTGTAGAAAAGTTGATATTAATAAAGCTATCAACCTGGAGGGGAAGGATAATGAAATGTCAAGGAATGATATATATTTGAGAACTAGGCATTAAATACATTAACAAAATGTTTGTTACTTGGGATCTCTCTCTGTATCTTTTCTCTTTTCCCAGTGTTGATAAACATGCCAATATTTTTGTTTGTTTCTGGTTTGGAAACTGTAGCGACTGTTCAAGCTCTACCAAAATGCAGTAAAACCTTTTGGGACATTCAGTATTGCTTTTCAGACAGTTGACATTTCCCAGATCTCAACTGCTTAAGCCCACAGTTCCCAAAATGTGCATTATGGCACCAGAGGTGTTATTCTGCCAGTTCAGACCGGTTCACCTGAACCGGTAGTAGAAATCGCGGGTGGGCCTGCTCACCCGCCCTGGTTCTATGACCTCCCATTTAGGCACGTTTTCAAGGCAAAGCACATGCACAGACAGGATGGGCGCTCACATTTGCAAACCAATAGGTAAGTGAATACCACCCGTGTATGGCACCCCTAGAGCACTACAGCAAACTGCAGGGACACTGCAAGACAGTTTAGTTTGTTGTGACATCCATTTGTGAAATTGTGTTTTGGGCAGTCTTAGGCCTAGGACACTATGGAAGAAATATTATTAAGACACTGAGAACACTGTGAACCAAGAAAGTTGGGGAATTCTGGTTTAAGCTGATGGGGAATGATGCTATCTCACTGCAGTATAGATACATCCAATGGCAGGGTTTCAGCTTCCTGTGTGACTCGATGCCCTCCACACGTGTTAGATTACAAGAAATAAGTGTTGTTGTCTTGTACATCTGAATCCCACCAGATTGGAAAATGAGTGTCCAGAGCGATTTGTATCAGTACCTTACAGAATTATGCGCTTGCTGATGACATGTGCAAAATAAACGGGATAGTTTGGGGAAAGTATAGTGCCTTATTGCTTCTTGGTATATAGTCCAGTGCTAAAGGACTTGTATTCATTTTTTTTCAATTCTATAAACTTAATTAGCCATATTTATGTTCTGGAAGTATTGAATGGTAACCATTACAAGTTGCAAATCCCATTATATACTCCATCTACCTAAACTCGTACAGTGGTACCTTGGTACTCATTATTAATTGGTCCAGGAGGCACGAGGAATACTAAAAATGACAAGTGCCAAACTAGCCACATAATTTACCACATGAGCCTTTGTTTCAGACAAGAATGACTTCGTGTCTGTTCCTTTTCCTATGTTAGCAACCTTCCCAGCATGGCCAACTTCCTGTCTGTCCTCTATAGCTCTCCTTTTTTTGCAGCAACCTTTCCAGCATGGTCAACCTCCCATCTGTTCTTTGTGACCCTCCCCATTTTTCTATGACCACACATTGAATACCAAACAAACAACTCGTACCAGGAAAACATTTTCATGTCAAAATGTGTCAAGTACCAAATGCTAGGAGCTCAGCTCAGGTACCACTGTACTTGAGATTTTTTTAAAATAACCATCAACTCAAGAACTTGTTTACTCTCGAAACTGTTAAACATCAAGAGGAAATGTTTGAAGAGAAATATAGATATAATATCAACAAGTATATTTTGTAAAGATAGAAAGGTTGAAAGGGGAAGATGGATGGTATAAATTAATTTTAGCCATTTATCTTTCCCCCTCCCTTATCTCCTTGATTTTCTTTGGCTTCTTTGTTACTTTTCTCCTCTTTGTATAATATTGTTTACCCTAAGTGGAAATTGCATAATGGATTTGTATGTCAAAAATTGCTCAAATACTTTCAAAAGTGGGCCTCTGGAGAGAACATTGGCACAATCCCCTGATTTTCTAACTATTTTGTTTGTTAGAGAGAACCGAAGCAGAAGACTGATCAACAGAATCACCAAGAAGTTCAGCCTTGCTCTGAGGCTGATTTGCTTCAATTGCTGGAAATACAAATCTGCTTTGCCAGCAAATTTCCAGCTTATGCTTCCCATCCTGGTGGCCCCTTCCCTTACACTTGGCTTGGGTGCCTTGGTGCCCATCTGTTGGTAGCAACTCAATGGATAATTGAGGGCTCGAGACCAACAAAGCTCTGCCAATGCCATCTGTTATCTTAGCAACTCAGGAGTGGGTGGTGCACGAATATATGTGCCATTTTCTTTTGGAAAGATTCTTTATTTTATTCCCAAGAGGACAAGGTTATAAAGAATAGACCAATGGGCTTTTTTTAAAAAATGCTATGAAGTTGACAGCAAAGTGACCCCAAATCTTTCACATTCTCTGTTAGCATTAAAAAAAAAAGGATGCAAAAACAAACCAACCAAAAAGTCAAGCTTTCCAGGCTCTGTAATGTAATGGAAAGGATGTCTGGCATTTGATTTAGGAATTCTCAAGATAACTGAGTATCAAAAGGCTGGCCTCTAAGCTATCCCTGATATCGAACCTTGTCTTAGAGGCTGGTTCTACTCCAAGACCTCTGGCTGTAGTCTAATTTATCTCTTCTTTTTAAGCTCTGAAAGAGATGCAGTTGGATTGTGACTCTCCAGTATTATTTCTTTTTACCCTGTGGAAACCTCACCATGGCACAATTTATTACAGGCTAGAGGTTTCCTTCTTTAGCAGCTGCACTTGGCAATTGCTGGGAGAGTACACTGACTTTCAGTGTAGATTAACATGTGACAATAGACCAGGGGTGAAATCTACTTACCTTCGCTACACGTTCGCAAATGTGAGTGCAAGCACGCTTGCTCTGCTCGCACGCTCCACATCTCCACATGTGCAGGATCTTCCGCACCTGTGCAAAGTGTCAAAAATGAATGTGATGATGTCCTGACGGGTGGGCAGAGCCTGCTACTGAGCACGCCTGCAGAGGTAAGTAGAATAGCAAGGGAGGAATCCGCTGTGCCACGCAATTTAGATTAGCTAGAAAACAGGAAATCCTGCTTTCTAGCTAATATAACTCGTGTGTTACAGCTGATCGTCGGAAATTCCGGTTCTCCCAAACTGGTAGCATTTTTTTACTACCAGTTTGGGTGAATCGGTAGCATATCACCCCTGCAATAGACTGAAAGTATAGGGCCCTTGGCTGCTGGAATTTGACACCTGATAAGGATAAAGATATTTGGTTTGGGATTGCAGGTAATTTCCTTTTCAAGAAAATATTTCTTTTTTTATTGATCAGTTATTTACCTTTTTCCAATTTCATAGGAAATTAAGAAGCAAAATAGCTTTCTCAGCTGCCAGACTGCTGAACAACAGCAAGAAATTTCTCAACTGAAAGAAGAACTTTGTAGTACTAAACTATCCCTACAGCAGAGTCAGCATTTTGCTGAAGACCTGAAAAGTAAGATTTCTGTTGTGCTTAATAACAGACCTTATTTCAATGCAAAATCCCGGTGTGGCATACAGTTGGTAAAATCTCATTTGAATGCTATGGCATCCCATTGTAGTTGTGTTTTTTTAAAGAAAGCAGAAATTGAATTTGCATTATGGTCTGCAATTGAAACTTACGAGCTGATCAAAAAGCCAAGAGTTCACAACTGATATCGGATTTATGAAATAATTATTCTCTCTTCTTTAATTATGTATCAATTGTGTCATTTTGCCTTGCACTTCCAAAACTTATCTAACGAAAACTATTTGAATCCTTTCCTCTACACAAAAGAAACTGTAGTTCTATCCAAATTTCATAAATGTGTGACTGCTTATATAATTTGCACATTTCTGTATAACTGCTAGGGATAACACGATATTTATTTTTTATTGTGTTATGAACTGTCAGATTTTACAAAGAATGGCTCCCAGCATGTTACAACTTAAAAGCAATAAAAACAAAAAAGCTGATAAAATAATAAGATAAAGTAATAAATGTAATGTTATCATTAATTCCCCAAAGACTTAGAACAATTTTCATCTTTAATCATCTCCAATAGGCCATCAAGGTACAAATATCGTATCATTGGGGTGCAATAGGAAAAAAAACTACTTGAGAATGTATCCCCCTTAATTTCCCTTATATAGGGGAACATTAAAAGATGTTGATGAGAGGTCAAACTGGATGAGTTGGGAAGGGTACCCTTATAAGGATAAAGTATCTTGCATATCTTGACATAAACTGTTTTGACCTCAGAATTTAGTTCATTATCTTGGCTTCATTGTAAAGATAACTGCAATATTCAACAAATTGGTTTACATTTTATACCTTTGATATTTCAAACAAATGTGAAAAACCTGAAACCATTTGGTCCCCATTCTCATTGGCAAGATTTAATAAATATCTTCTTTCTTCGATCAATCAACAGTTTAATGCTGTATCCAATGAAGCTTGTAAACCTTTGTTTTTCTAATGCAAGTTGCCTGATATTGGTGCAATGGCAAACTGTAGTCTAATATTTTCTAGGAGCATAAAGATAGGAGTAGTTATCACAGGAGCACAGATTTTATTTATGGTGTGTTAGGACTTCATAGACAGAATTGGAGCCTGTATTTTGTCAGTTTATATTTTAATCTTTGTATACTAAGCATTTTATATTTTTACGTCTTTTTAATGACTCTCGTTGCAGATAAAAATTGCTCACTGGAAAAAGAATTAAAATTGCTTGAAGAAAAACTGAACAAGCAAGATAATTCTGTCAGTTTAGAAAAAATGAGACTTGCTGTTTCTAATGTTGAACATGAACGAGATTCTCTCCAGCAAATTGTGAAGGACAAAGAAAATGTAATTGAAGAGCTCAATATGAAACTGGAAAACACAGAAACTCTGCAGAAAACTGCTTTAGAATGCGAAGACCTTAAGAAAGAGATTATGATTCTTTCTCAGTGGAAAAGCAAAAGCAAACAACTCTTGAATGAACTAGATTTAGAAAAAGAAGAACTAATGAGCAAAATGCGCAGTTTGGAAAGTGCTTTAAACACTGAGCAACTTAAACATCAGGAAAAGGAAATTGCTCTCAAAGTTGAACATGAACAATTTAGTGAACAGCTAAACATTTTTGAGCAGGTGGTGAAAGAAAAAACAATTGAACTGGAGGCACAAAGGAAAGCCTATAGTGACCTCCAACAAAAAACAGCAATGTCTGAGGAAAAACTACAGAAAGAGAGAGAAAACAATTCACTGAAATTATTTGAGTTCACCAGAGAAGTGGACACCTTGCAGAAAAGACTCAACTCTGAAGCAAATGAAGTGTTAAAAAGGGGAGAATGTATTGTCTCCCTTGAAGCATCCTTAGCTTCTTACATGCAAGTAAATGCATTCCTTCAGAAGCAGGTTGAAGAACTGGTCCAAACCAGGGATGAAATAGAAAGAAGATTTGCTGAAAGAGACGATCCAAAGCAACACATCTTCATTCAGGAAATGAAGCAGCAGATCAGTGAATTACAAGAAATGGTTCTCCAAAAGGAAGGCCTGCTTTCCGAAGCATTAGCAGCTCTTGAAGGAAAAAACAAGAATCTACAAAAGTTGATTGAGGAATCAAATAGGCAACAAACAGAGATTCTGGATTTAAAAGAGGGTAATGTGCTGCTTAATAATGTGCAACTAAAAGTTATGGGCTCAAAGGAGCCAAATTTACCTATCAAAATATCCTCAGAACAAGGTGAAACAGAAGAACTTCAGAATGAAAGTTCCATGCTTGAGAATACTGTCAATATTTTGGAAGAAAAAAACACCAAGCAAGACATTTCCAAAAGTTGCAAAGAAAAGAAGGAAAGCCTTTTGGAGTTGTCACGAAAACAGCAAGAGGGGAGCTTGTTGCTGCCAGAAGCTGATGAAGAAGTAGAAAGGAAAAGTACAAAGGAAGATTATTTAGAAAGTGTAAGGAATCAGACTTGTCATTTGAAGGTGCGAAAAGCCATATTAGATACACAAGAAAAACAGTTTATGAACAAATGTGAACAGGTGCAGAATAAGCCAATGTCCTTGGAGAAGAAAAAGAATACTTTACTTTGGCAACTTGAAAAAAGACACTCAGTATCTGAAGAAACTAATAGTTTAAGACAGGAGGGAACAGGAGAAAATAACAGGCCCTCTTCTGTAAATATCTTGCTGCAAACACTGGTTTCAGAAATGAAAGTAAGTGAACATGCAGCGCTTGACTTTGTTTTAAATGAACCAGCATTGAAACAGCTGAGGGTATTTGTAGAAGAAAGAGAGAATGAACTTAAGAAGTATAAAGTGAAGCTTGAACTGCTTCAAATGGACCTTGAAGACAGAGAAATTTCTTTAGAAAATTATGCTGATCAGATAAAGGACTTGGAGATGATATTGAGATCTATGGAGATAAAAATGGAAGAAAGTGACATGGAAAAAGAGAAGTTGCTGCATAAATTACAAGTACTTAAAGATTTGCAAAATTCAGCCTTCAAGATGACAGAGAGAAGTGAAGATGACGAATCACCAATGTGTTTCAGTGCTGTTATCAAGGACAATTTTAACCTACAGAAAGATGCCAAGTGTTCATCAGTTCCTCATGATCTGATGCCCAGCCAAAATGATTATCTCCAATTAGTATCCTCCCTACACATGACAATGAGCAAGCTAAATGAATTGGAGAAAATGTGTGAACACCTGCAGAAAGAAGATTCAACATTAGCATCACAGCTGAAAGACTCACAGTTGGAATGCATCATAAACACAGATATTATGAGAAAAGAATTAATAGAAAAAATGGATAGGCTGAAAGTAGAGACTATTTCTGTTTCTGATAAATTAAGAGAGAAGAGTAAAATGGAATCTGATATGAAGGAAGTCCCCTTAATAACTCCAGAAGGTTATGAGGAATTTGATTACAAATATTTGAAATTAATCAACAAAGAAATCAAAACACAGTTGAATGAAATCAAGGAAAAGATCTTTTCTTTGAAAAACAAATATGAAATTTTAGATATTCAAAACCTGAATATGGCCTTTGAATCATCAGAGTTGGAATCCTACAATGAAATGTTTAAAGATAAAAATATTACATTGCCAATAAATCTCAGCAAAGTTGGGCTGGTTTCTTTTCCAGCCCAGATGACAGTCAATAAAGAATGTAAAGCATATGGACATTTTTGTATGGAGACTCTGCATGATAGTGAAATCTTCCCAAGTACAAAACGAATTTTTATGGAGTCTGATTTGGACAACGGTGTGTCATCAACTGAAATGGAACAACCACATCAAAAAAGACAAATTGATTTGGAAGGTACTCCTGAACAATTTAATATTGCTGATGAATTATATAGCAATGATGCCTGGACCTTCCCCACTAAACTAATGACTATCTCCCAATATTTTCAATGTGAATATTGTGAAAACTCCTTTAAAATGCTTAAGGAATCATTTAGATCTCATAAGATTCTGGAAAGTAAGGAGATAGAAAAGATTCAAGAGCTGTTCCTTTCTGGAAAGAAGGAAGTAGATGGTCTACAAAAACGCAGTGTAGCTGGCAATGAGCCCTGGCGACAAAAAGTTCATAAAGTGATCCTGAAAGTGGCATCTGAACTTCCAGCTGAGAAGAAATTTCCTGAGCTGTTCCCTCAGAAACAAGGAGAGCTACCAAATCTTCATTTAACTTCTCACCCAATAACTTGTGCTGATGCTGGCCACGTAAGTTTACCTAATATGACTGCTTAATTTGACTGAATTTCTTTAGGCATATTCAAGGAAGTGTCCCTCTCCTGACTTTCCTCCTTTTGTGGGGCAATGGGGTGTAGTTTGCTTGATGACAGAGGTTGCTGGTCAAGAACTTAGAAAGCTTAACATAGGCCTTTCCCAAAACACAAGCATGGAATGTTTGACTTTGCTTTGCTCTGGAGACGGACTTTTCAAAAGCGTTGAAAACTGATGCCTTGTGATCAGAAGTAGTTGGAATTAAAGTACAGATTTGTTTTTAATATCTGAATTCTAAAAGAGCAGCTAATTTACTAATATGAGTTTGCATCAATTAAATTAAATCCTTCTCTGGTTCCAGCTATTAAATAAAGAAGAAGCCATTTTTCTTACTCTTCTTGTTCCAAGATAATAAATATTAGTTCTTATGGTGCAGGTTCATCTAGTCCTAGCAACACTTGTAGAACAGTAGATTGAAGAAAGCTGCCATAATGCTTAATTTTAATCCCAATTCTGGCTTTTTGGAATGACACATGCTCACAAAATGAACCTACTTTACTATGTGAGATACTAGAGGATAAAATATACACTTTGGAAGCACAACCACAATGCTTATTCAGGAGAAAAATCAATAACAGTATTAGAACAGCAAATGTTTTCTTCATATTTTGGAACATGCCATTGTGATAACAATTCTGTTAAGGGGAAAATCCAACTCTTCCTGATTTGATTGTGTTTTTCTTCCAGTTTACATATTTAACTATATTCATTTCTACAGTCTTGTAGTCTAGCTTCATGAATAGAATTCAATAAAATGTACCATGTTTCCCCAAAAATATGACATGTCCTCATAATACAGCCATGCCCCATTTTTCTGGTGGGCAAAAATATAAGGCGCCTCCCCGCCTATAAGCCCCCTGGACAACCCCCCACCTCCGGCCAGGCAGAGCGCCGTTCACCAACCTAACAGTATCCCGAAGGTGCCAAGCCGCAGGAACCTGGGGGGAAGAAAAAGTGATCACGGTGCTTGGTGCCTTCAGGATACCGCTAGGTTGGTGAGTAGCGCTGTGCCCAGCTGAAGGGGGGGTTGCCGGGCAGCTGCTCTCTTGTGGGTTCCCAAAGAGCCAGGCACAGCCTCATGGGCGAATGGCTGTGTTGTGCTGTCACAGCAGCGCAACACAACAGCCATGAAGTGACCACGCTCACGAGCAGCCACCCGGCAAACCTCCTTTGCAGACGGGCACAGCACCATTCACTGACCTAGGCGTATCGCCAAGCCGCATGAGCGCCTGTACACCGCTGCCTGGCTCCCGTGGTTTGGCGCTTTCCAAATGCCAGTGAATGGTGCTTTACACAGCTGGAGAGGGGGGGTGCGCAAGCAGCTGTTCCGCTCTCGCTCACCCACCTCCCAACTTCACTATGCATGGCCCAGCTCTCATTACGGAGCCAGGGCACCTCCGCTGCCATTCCAGCCTGGCTTTTTCTGAAGTTTCCAACTCGAGTCTTTCAGCAGTGGCCGCTCTGGGTGTACAAAAGTAATCCCACTAGAAAAACTGCTAGAAACAGGATCAGAAATGAAAAGGTAATGCCACCAACACTGGGCCGGAGAAATTATTTCTCAGGGTAAAGAAAAGGTTTCTCATTCCTGCTTTAGTATGGTTTGTTGCACAGCCAGCCAGATGTTCAGACTGGATTTGGCATTTCTATCAACCTATCAAGTCCTTCCCAAGGACCTTGGCAGATGTTGCCATTTACCTATGTCAGGTCCCTGGAAAACTTGATAAGTGGATAAAAGTGCCAAATCCAGTGTAAACATTTCGCTGTATGTATGGCTGATCATATTAATTGGAATTTAATGGTGGCGCAGTAGTTAGAATGCAATCCTGCAGGCCAGCAGTTTGAGTGTCACCGGCTCATGGTTGACTTAGCCTTTCATCCTTCCAAGGTCAGTAAAATATTATGGAAAATAGACAACCCCTCAAGTAACCAGCCCTTTACCATGTTGGGCTTTATAGGTCATAACCAGCACCTTGAATTTTTCCTGGAAGCAAACTGGTAACCAGTGCAGCTTACAAAGCCTCATGGAAATACTAAAACATGCCCATCACTGATTGATCTCTGCAGGCTGAACTGTTGAAGCTTCTTATCTTTAAGGGGATCCCCATGTAAAGGGTGTTGTAGTAGCCAGCCACAAGGTTATTAGGGTATGAGTGACTGATGGGCAGATGGTGATGATGAAAATATAGAAAGGACATTCCCAAGGTCGGCATAAGTTTAATAGTTTGTTATTTATCAACTAGCTTTCATTTGATGAAAATAACTTTTTTATTTCCCCTTTAGCCAACTTCTGCTGATCCACCACCCTTTTGCTATTTGAAAATGGATAGTTTTCTTGGGGAAAGCCTTGGACTTAAAGCTGTAAATGATCAAGCAGTAAAAACCTATGAAGCAAACAGAAGACAAAAAATTTCTGTGTATGTAGCAGATATAATATCTAGAGAAAAATACCTTCCACAACTAAAAGCAAATTATCCATTCATATGTTCTTCAAGATGTCCTCTTCAGTCATCATTTTTCCCTTCAAATCTCAGCACACACACAAAGTTGATAAACCCCACAGAAAACCAGAAGGCCATTGAAATGCATTGGTTATCAATAAAGAAAGCTGATGATAACAATTCTAAGTTTTCCCGTGAGGAAAGCAATAAAATGATGAACATGGCAGTTGAGTATCTTCATTCAGATTTGAATTCAAAGAATACAGAGTTGACTGAAAAGGAGGTTGCTTGTGGTGGATATAACAAAAGAGCTGCGGTTCTTGAACAAGAAAAGGAAGACTTGAGTGAGCTGCTCCAAACTGTAACTTTTGATACACCGCAATTATATTTTAATCTTATGATTCTTGAGCTAGAACTTAATAAGGTAAAATCTGAACGGGGAGTGTACAAAAGCAGATTGCCGGATACAACACATACTTTAAAAGAATTGCAAATGATCAAAGCAGACAATAATGAGAAGCTTTTTGAAGCTGAAACCGAACTGAGCAGGGTAAAATCTGAGAAAGAAAATTGCAAAGTTTACGCCTTGTCCATGGAGACAGATACCAAAAAACGTCTATCAAAAAGTAAGCAATTGGAGCAAGAAAAACAAATCAACATAAAAAATATTTTTGGCCTTCAGGAGCAACTAAAGATTATCACTGCAGAGAGAAACCAATCTAGTCAAGATCTGACTACTTTATTAAGGGATAAAGAAGCATTGGATCAGGTGTGCAACAAAATGAATATAAAAGAGCTTGACTCAAATCAAATGGATTCTATTGAATTTATCAAAGTATTGGAAGCTGAAGATAAAACCCAAGCAAAATTGCTTCCAGCTGTTAAGGCTGCAGAGGGTCAATTATCACATGAAAATGTTTGCTATATGTCGCAGTGCCAGAATCTGGACAGAGTTATGAGGGATCTCATGTTGGAAAAAGAGGCAGCAGAAATTCAAATAAAAAATCTGACTGAGGCAAGAGAAGTGAGCCTTAGAAAATACGAAATCCTACACAGCAAGCTAAACATATCTGAGGCCAAAAATGCCAAGATATCTAAGTCCTTGGAAGGTTCACTAGCAGAAAAAGGTGAACTTGCAGCACGGCTAAATTCTGCACAGGAAGAAGCAAATCATTTGCGACAAGGCATTGAGAAGCTGAAAATAAAAATAGAATCTGATGAAAGGAGCAGGCTTCGTCTGGCTGAAAAGTTAAAAGAAAGCAATCGAAAAGCTGACACTCTCGCAGACAAAATTGAGTATCTGGAAAGAGAATTAGATATGTCAGAGGAGAATTTGGAAGATGCAATTCTTAGAATGGAGGCAGCTAAAGCAGAGACTGAAATAATGATGGCTGAGATAGAAAGGATGCGTGTGAGCCAACAACATTTAGAAGGTGAAGCCAAAGTCTTTAGGTCAGAGAAAGAGACTCTAGAGAAAAACATGAAAGAAAAACAAGACAAAGTAACTTGTTTAGAAGTTACTAATTTTACATTAGTAAATCAACTGAAAGAGAATGAAAAAGAGAAGGTTCAAATTAGAGATGAATGTGAGAATGCACTAAGATTAAAGGAATCCCAGCTAAAAAAAATATGTGAAGAAAATAAACTTCTTTATAGTGAGAAAGAAACTTTCAAATCGAAAGAACAGGGTGTTGTTTGTGAAATTACTTCCCTCAAACATGACAATATGCAGTTGGTTGGATATCTGGAAGAAGCACAGTCCAGTAGCTCTAAAGTACAGCAGTTGATGGAAGCTTTCATCCAGGAACTACAAAGCTTCAAACAAACACTGAATGAAAATGTTTCTGTTTTTGAGCCGTTAGTCAAAAATGAATCTTTGCAAGCTATCCAAGATGACTTACAGGTGTCTTTCAAACATATCAAAGCAAATATAGAAGTCACACCATGTGAAAAAAACATCTTTGAAAAGGTATTGTACAATTTGTATACAACATGGGTAGGATATCCTGGAGGGTAAAAATGTCTGTATAAAATCAGGATCTCTCTACTGAGGGAAATTTTGTAACAGTTACTAAACACAGTTTAGAAACACAGTTCTTGCTGTGTTCATTGGCGCTTGATTCTAGATAACTGCCAAAAATTGTAGCACCTGTCAATATATGGTCCACTTGTTATGCAGCGATGTTTCCCACGCTGATGCTCTCAGCATGAATAGGATGAGCTACAATGGCTTGAAATTCTCAAAACAGAATCCAAACCATGAAAAGCAGTGGTTCTCAACCTGTGGGTCGGGACCCCTTTGGGCGTCGAACGACCCTTTCACAGGGGTCGCCTAAGACCATCGGAAAACACATATTTTTGAAAAAATACGGAAAGCAAAATAATTTTATGGTTGGGGGTCACCACAACATGAGGACCTGTATTAAAAGGTCACAGCATTAGGAAGGTTGAGACCCACTGATTGGTTCTTATGGGTTTTTTTAGTTGTGTACACCACCTTAAGTTGTTTTGAAGTGGCAGCCTTATAAATCTAGATAATGATGATATTTACCTTATGTGATTAAAGATAACAGATTATAATTACAAGATGAGTATACAAAGTAAAACCATGACCACAATAAAAACATTTTCTCTCACTGTAAAAAAGAAAACAAAGTAAGCGTCTGGCTTACTTTTTGGAGGGCATTTCAAAAATCTCTTGCTATTACAGAGAAAGCCCTACATCTGAGATAAGATTGCAAACGAAATGAAGGGGCTGGCAGTAAAATCAAATGGAAAATCAGCTGTCCAGGTTAGAAACAGGTAATGCTTGAGATCATTTAAGTTCAAAGAAGGTTTAATCAGAAGAAGACATATTAGAAACACCTGAATTCAGAACTGAATAAATATCCGATGCACTTCATTTTAATTATAAAGTTTCTATTGTAAGAATTACATGTATGTTGTTTTAATTATGCAGACCAACAGCCTAAATCAAATGCTTCAATTCCAAGAAGAGTATGATTCTTTCTGTCATTCAATTCAATTGTGTTTGGACGCCTATAAAATGCTAAAGCAGGAAAAAACAGTAATGGAGAAGCAAATTCATGAACTTGAAACTCAGATGAAGATGATAGATCCACGTACGTACCATGCTTTGAAAGAAAACAGTAGCTTCAGATGTCAATAGAATGCAAAGAAAAAATGGTGGTTGTGCTGGAATTTAAATGGATTATATTGAGCCAGCACAGATTTTGTCTATACATATCTGTTCAAAGTATACTTTATTCCTGTCTCTGCTAAACAACTATTCTAAACACACATATATAAGAGTGTGAGGTTTATTTTAGTAAATGTAGTAATTTCTAGTAATGACCCCCCCCCCTCTTATTTTACATAGGTTTTCAGGGGGATGTTGGTGCAGAAGAAATCAGGTTGGAGCTAGAAGAATTGAAAGAATCGGTTGAGGAGAAAACCAAAGAGGCAAATCACAACTTGGAAAAGTATTGTGTACTGGTAATCAAGCATGATAAATTAGAAGAAGAAAATGAGATGCTAAGGACACAGGTCTCGCTGTTAAACACTTCTCTCAAGCAGTTATTAAATGACACCAGTTCCTCTCTCCAAAGTTCTCAAAACCCAGTGGAAATCAACAGGCTTCTTACAGAAAGAGCAGATGTGCCTAAGATCATTAAGAAGAGAGAAAGGTGTGAAGAAAACAAAGTCAATGGTGAGAATTCACTTGGAAAAATCTAAGAATTCTTAATAGTTATCTTCTATAATTATTAAAGATTTAAGGTAAAGGTTCCCCTCGTACATATGTGCTAGTCGTTCCTGACTCTAGGGGGCAGTACTCATCTCTGTTTCAAAGCCGAAGAGCCAGCATTGTCCAAAGACGTCTCCGTGGTCATGTGTCTAGCATGATTAAATGCCAACCACATTTGGAACGCTATTACCTTCCCACCAAAGTGGTCCCTATTTTTCTACTTGCATTTTTACATACTTTCGAACTGCTAGGTTGACAGAAGGTGGGAGCTCACTCCGTTACACGGCACTAGGGACCCGAACCGCTGAACCTTCTGATCGACAAGCTCAGCGTCTTAGCCACTGAGCCACCGCTCAGTAAGAATGTCACTATTTTTTCCTCACCTTTTTTATTAATGTAAATAGTGGGAAATGCAGTACTTAGATTTATATAGCACTTCATAGTACTTTACAGTGCTCTCTGGGCGCTTAGTATTTCATCAAGCAATTGAAGGTGCTGCTTATCATTATAAAGCCCTTCATGAAACAGGCTATCAGGCTCACTAGCTAGTCCAAACCAGGAAACCCAGGTCCACAGGAAGACTACAATTATTTTTTATTGAAAGTGACTGTAATTCTGTACCTCCTCTTCTTTCATATACCCATGTAAATTAGGGAAGTGTCTGTCTGAGCTGTTTCTGCACATTTTCTCTCTGTTGGTGAATTAAAATATGCTTCACTCCTGGTCACTTTAGTGATGAATCTGACATATCTGTATCAGGATCATCTTCCTTACTCTCTATAAAGAGCCAGGTTACTTATGAGGCCAATTGTTTTTGTTCAATCTGTGAGCTCTAGCAGAGTGAGACTGCTTTGGATTTCTTCAATGAAAATGACATATTTTCTGTTGCAGCATTTGTTCTGTGGAATATAACTTTAGATGGCCCTGACCATTCTGACCTTCCACAAACCCTTAAAAACATGGCTCTTTCCCTGAGCATTGAACCAAACCCTTTTGTTATCTATAATGATCATCATATAGTGGCTGGATTGATGTGGATATGGGAGAAGTAAACTAGCAAACTGAGGGTGGGTTATTTATTTATTAGTGTATTTAGCAGCAGCCGGAGACAAAAGGAGAACTGAGGAATAATAATAGCTTACATCACTTAACACAACTTCATAGTATAAGTGCATGATACATGTAGTTTCCCCCTTTTCTCAACAAGGAAGGGAAATTAAGTAAGTAAGTTAAACACAATTCAAAAGGGAAGATGCTTGAAATGTTGAAACCCACTAACTCACTGGAGTTTACTCAAGTGAATATGGAGAGACTGCAGCTTTGATATACCTAGGGCAGTCTTCTGCATTCTAGTGTTGCCCAGGTTGATCCAGATGTTTCCAGCTTGGGGATGACAAAAGGATTTTTTTTTTCAAGTATCTTGTACTCGTGGGAATTGTTTGCTTGTTTGTTTACATTCATCAAACAAAAATTACAAATTCAAACAAAGAAAATAAGAACATCAAAATGTAACAGGGACAACAGGCACACACCAGTGACCTTACTCACACCCACAGAAGTTAAGTTAGAATGACATTAAATTAAATTTGTTTTTCAAGCACCAATCAAATTCTAGAAATAGAAATCCTCGTATTGTTATGCATGGTCATTGGATGTTGTGGTCTCTCCAAATTGGCATGAAGAGCTACTGACACCGATTTTCTTTTTTCCCTTTTTACTAAGCCTACTAAATGTAAATGTGTAAGGAATTTTCTCAAGTGTTTTTCATGTCCTTCCAGAATACAGCTGTTCTTGCATTTCTCATCAAGCATCCTTAGAGCAAGGAATGGATTCCTGTCTTTTCGATTCTAGCTTGAAATCACCAACATCTGTTGATAACTCACAAATAACAGAGAAGATGAAAACAGAGAATCTTAAAACAACAGCAGAGGGCAGCAGACTACAAAAGGTAAGCAGCATTATTAAACATCAGCTTGAATTTGTCAAGAGAAATTCAATATTAATATTAGTTAATATTTCCAAGTGCTCCTAAGAGTGTCTTATCAACGAGCTGTAAACATATTTAGGATGAAGACAAAAAGTGAATAAAGGCAGCGGAGATATTCCATAGTATTTTCTTGATCCGACTCTATGATAAAAATCTTTTAAAAATATTCTTCCTATGTATGCCTGTGATGTCACATCTTTAAGCCATATCTGGAATGTTCTCATATTGCCTTTTTTTCTTGAATGCATAATGCCCAGAAAAATTATAATTCATTGATCAAGTTAAAGGATAAACAATAATAAACTGAATGCCTAGAATAAATATCTGCTAACCAAATTGCTGCCTACTCAATAAATTTGAACTTCTAATATGACTTCTACCAGATATATAGGACTTCAAAAGCTGGGGGGGGGGGAGGGAGTCTCAAATACACTACATTTTGAATAGATTCTAAACTTGCTGGTTTGGAAAAAAAATAAATCTAAGTAGGAAAACTAAAAATCCTATATAGAACTGGAAAAATGGAACTGTTCTAAAAAGAGAGAAAGTAAAAATGTTAGTAATGCTAGGCAACATATGTATGAAAGCAGTTTTTCAGCACATCTTATTTGCTAATTTTGAAACTCCCTTGCAAAAGGCTCTTTAATGGGCTTGATTAACTTACTGGTTTCATACCAACATATATTTCTGTATCCTCCATATTTTATGACTTCAGGATGTTTACAATGTCTAAAAATAAGTTCAGTAAAATCCCACTGGTGTAAACAAATACAACAGTGTATGAAAACATGATGCCCAACAATTCATGTACAAAAAAATAAAAGTCCAGCTTCATCATCAAACTAAAATTCAAACTCATAGAAATCAACACTCGGTCTAAACAATTCAGTTCCCCACTTAAGTTCACTGAATTAGAAACCTCTTGACAAAAAAATAATAATAAGGAAGATGCCAAATAAATCAATGAAAACAAGGTATTCCCTAGAATTGAGACTATAAGAGAGATGGATTGTCCTTGGGCACATATTCCCTGATTTCTCTCACGGATGGAATCCTAAACATCTCTCTGGATTCATGTATAAAACTCAGATCTTGGACAGATTTGTATAAATATTTTTAGAGTAATGTTAATGGCAATGTCTCCGGAGGCAAGATCATGCTCTAAATCAAGATTCCTCACACATGTGGCATTTTCGATTTAATTTTGCCATCCCAAATTCCCAAAATGTATGGATATCTGGTATAACCTATTTTGTTTAAAAGTATGTTCACATCAAAAAATAACTTCATTGGTTCACCTCCCCTGGAAGCAGACTTCTGCTAAACGTCTTCTTAACAACTGAAGCAGCTTACATCCCTTAATAACCATTAAGAAATATCTAAGAGTTAACAGGAGTCACATAAACAGAAAAATAGGAATAATTTTTCTGCTACTTTCATTTGAAATGTAAAACTGATGTTCACTTCTAAAATTCATTTACATCTTCCTTGCATAGCTGAAATAACCTGTTTCTTGTATATGTTTCAGATGAACCATAATCAAGTTGATAGTTTGGATCAGGATTTTGTTTCCAGATCCCCCCTTTCTATCTCTAACCAGTCACCTCAAGTGGTTGCTGAACAATCTGCCAAGCATCTTGATATAAGCTACTTTCCAAGTACAGAAGAAAATGATTTGGACAAAGCCTGCCATGTACAATAAATCAGGACTGGGTTGGTTTTAGATTTGAAATTCTAGCAGCAAAGAATGATTCAGAATATAATGCTAAGAATTGTCTTCATAAGCTTGTCTAACCCCATGTCCTATGCAAGGGGAGAATCCTGTTTATGATTGATGTGTAACAAAGGGAAGGCATGTCTGATCCTAGGAGCTGGGGTGGCACAGTTGTTAGGATGCGCTATCACAGGCTAACTGCCCACTGCCTGGATTTCGATCCTGATCGCCTAAGGGTTGATTCAGCCTTCTATCCCTCTAGTCGGTAAAAGGAGGACCCAGACTGTTGGGGGGCAATATGCTGATTCTAAACTGCCCAGACAATGCTGGAAAGCACTTTGGAGTTTTATATAAGTCTAAGTGCTATTGCTATCCCAGCATTCTGGAATATGCATTATAAGGACACATTTGTAGCCACAAAAGGTTTCATTTTTACAAGCTGTGAGGTTTTACATATAACAGTAAATTATGTTTGCTGTGTGTGCCTGAACAAAGGAGCTTGAAGAAAATGAACGGCTAAGTTGCTCCATTTTACCAAAACATTCAATTTCATTTTAGTAAATTCTTAGATTATATTTATTTATGTGCAAATAATGAATGGCAATGTAAAGGAACCTCACTTTCTGAAGAAATTGCTAATACATGCATACAGTTCAGACATTTATGGGTATTAGACAATCCAGAAAGAAAAAGCTGGCTATAAACCATGAACTATAATTTAGCACTTTATCTGTATGTAATCAATGCCATTTTTTCATAATATTTTCATAGAGAAAGACCCTCCCTGAAAAAGTAAATCCTAAAATAAAATGTCTCGTTTCCAAGAACTTTTAAAACAAAAATAGAGTTGCTGGACAGTGAGATGGTGGTAGACCTATTGTATAATAAATAAAAATGAAAAACAAATAGCCACTGCCCAAATCCTGCTAGTCCCTTCCCTGGATCTTTATTTGGGAATTTTGAAAAAGAAGAAAAAGGCAAGCACCAAGAAAGAGCAAGAGCACTTAGACTTATATACTACTTCACAGTGCTTTACAGCCCTCTCTAAGCGGTTTACAGAGTCAGCATATTGCCCCCAACAATCTGAGTCCTCATTTTACCCACCTTGGAAGGCTGAGTCAACCTTGAGCCTGGTGAGATTCGAACTGCCAAATTGCAGGCAGGCAGCAGACGTATCATGCAATACTGCACCTTAACCACTGTGCCACCACGGCTCATTGTTGTATTGAAAGTTGCATTGTGTAACACATCTGGACTAACATTGTTTCAAAAGGAATTTTATATTGGAATATTTTAAGGTAGGGCATGCAAGTTTTCATCAAGATTATAAATGCAAAATGCAATCATCAGTCTTTGAATTGGTTCTAAATCAACGGAAAGAAAAGATTTGGAGGCACAGTATAGTGGTTATAATGCTGGGATAAAAATCGGGAGACTGGCTTCTTATCCTCCTTTAAGCATGAAAGTGTCTGAGTAATTCTCCTGCAGATCACTCCATCTCACAGGGTTGTGGAGAAAACAGAAGGCAGAAGTATGTTATTTCAACTTGAATTGACCAAAAATACAAAGGGATAAATACCTAATAAATTATCAAGCCTGTTTAAACAGACTCACTTAAAAACTGGTTTAACCTGTAACTCACATTCTTGTTCTATAGAAAGACATGTCAATTCCAAATTATTGTAGGTTTTTTTTTCTTATTCATTTCTTTACTTTAGCTCTTTGCATTGTTTCACTATTTAGTTTAGTTCATTTTATTTGAATGGTACTTGCAGGGTTAGTTTTTCTGTTTTTATTCTTCAAGAAAATAAAAATGTTAACAAGGTTATAAATAATTAAGGATATAAGAGTACAAACAAATAATAGATTGCTGCTTATACAGCCCTAATAAATGTCACCCCACAACTCCCCACCCAAGAAGTTCTCACTCTCCAAACTTATGTAGTGAATAATATTGGAAACAGGAGTTTATGCATCTTTTTATTATCATCTAAAGTGGACCTGTCTGAAAAACAAAATTGAAACAGATCAACCAAACTCCAAATGGAGCAGAGGTGGTATTCAGCAGGTTCTGACCAGTTCTGGGGAACCAGTAGTGGAAATTTTGAATAGTTCAGAGAATCGGTAAATACCACCTCTGACTGGCCTCCCAGCTGATCAGGAGTCCCAGCTAATAGGGAGGAAATGGAGATTTTGCAGTAACCTTCCCTGCCACACCCACCAAGCCACGCCCACAGAACCGATAGTAAAAACATTTGAATCCACCACTGAAATGAAGGTACAAATGAATACCAGTATGATAGCACATCATCTCACCATCAGTCAAAGCAGTATTCAAATGTAGGCATTGAATAAAAATAAACAATCCTTATCCCTAGGGCTGGGGTCAGAAATCTGTGGCTCTGGAGCCACATGTGGTTCTTTCATCTCTGTCGCCAGTTGGCAGCAAAATTGATAGGGCTTTCGGTTAGGACAGGTAAAGGAAAAAGGACACCACGCTAGGAGACTCTATGGTGGGGGAACTGGACTTCCGGTTGGGAAAGGAAAAAGGATGCCACACTAGGAGGAGACTCTGGTGGGGGAACCAGACTTCTGGTCGGCTCCAGAATTGAATGGGTTTCTGGTTTGGACCTTTGTGGCTCTTTGAGTGTTTAAGATTGCCAACCTCTGCCCTAGGAGAAAGGAAGTTGCAAACACCTGCTTTGAATCTTATTTCATCCCAGATGAACCAGTTACAAGCATGTCAATAACCAAGCTGTGATATACTGTATGCAGTTCAGCATATTGCCACATGAGGTTGCCATATTACAGACTCAACATCAAATAAAATCTTACCTTAAATTGTTCTAAATGTAAAGCTTGGTTATTTGTATTGGAGAAACCCAGATGATCATTAATTGGCAGAAAAGAGATAAACCTCCTGGTTGCCATCTGATATCTGGATGTTTGCTGCCTGGATCTAGGTAGTCCTATATTTGCAGATATTGAACTAGCAATAGCACTTAGACCTGTGATGGTGAACCTATGGCATGCGTGCCTCAGGGGGGCACGCAGAGCCCTCTGCGGGTATGCCATCCATCACCCCAGCCCAGCTCTACTGTGCATGCGCATCTGCCTTCCGCTGCTCAGCTGGTCTTTGGATCTCTGCTGTACATGTACGGCGGGCATGGCACGGGGGCGGGGACCTCACATTGCATTTTGGGGCCTCATGCAGTGCTCCTCTGCCCCATTTTGGCTTCAGGTTGTGCAGGAGGCCTTCCAGGCCCAAAATAGAGTGCGGGGGGAGGAGGGCACATTGCTTTTTCTGCACGCAATGACAAAAAGGTTAGCCATCACTGACTTAGACTTATATACCGTTTTTAGTGCTTTACAGCCCCCTCTAAGGGGTTTACAGAGTCATCCTATTGCCCCCAACAATCTGGGTCCTGGTTTTAACCAACCTCAGAAGAATGGAAGGCTGAGTCAACCTTTAGCCTCGTGAGATTCGAACTGGTAATCGGCAGTCAGCAGAAGTAGCCTGCAATGCGCATTCTAACCACTGTGCCACCATGGCTCTTACACTGGTAGTACAAACTAGTACATTGCTTCAATGAGCAAAATGCTAGGAATTGCTAGGGGAGTTTTTAAAAAAATCCAAGTGTAACTTCTGGCTTGTTGGTAACAAGATGCTGAGAATTCAGATATATAGTTTGCTTTACCCTGCCATACAATTGTGTTTAATGGCTAAAACTCCAGTGGAGTTTCTACCTGGATCAACAAAAAAGCTGAATATAAATTTAAATTTTCTGTCGGTAATTATACTGACAAGTATTTTAAATGTGCAGATTAGTTAAACCAGTGCAGATTAGTTAGCTTTTATGAATGCTTCAGTCATCTCACTCTTAAATTGCTTAATTATGCCTTACAAATTAATAAGTTAGTTTTACATGTTGCTGAATATTTTGCTTTCAGATAAGCATAGATTTTTGCATAAAGGAAGTAAAATGCTGTAAGGAAAATGTCACAAGAGTGACATCTTCTGGCAGATTTTATAAATCACAGATCAATGATATTTGAACAAGGAGAAGCAAGAAACTTGCAGGAAACTTCAGAATTGTTTGTTGTCCTGTTCTTATAATGTTTATGCAAGATGTTACAAATGTTTTAACTTGACCAACTGTATAATTTTAACCATCCTCTCTACACAAGCGTATTGAATTTTTTATAAGAATTTACCCTAGTGTAGGGGTGTCAAACTCGAATTCATTGATGGTCGCATCAGGGTTGTGTTTAACCTCGGGGGGGGGGCTGTTTTGCTTTTAGTTTGTTTTGCTAGCCCTCTGCCAGCGCAAACAGAGCTCGAGGGAGCCACGCACTGCCCCCCTGGCCTCCACTTTTGGCCGCGATAGCCTCCTGCAGCCCTCTACTAGTGAAAACGAAGCACATGCCCCCCCCAAGCTCCATTTTTGCCGACAGAGAGCTGCAGGAGGCTGTTGCGGCTGAAAATGAAACCTGGGAGGACAACATGCAGCCCTCCCGAACTCCATTTTTGCTGGCAGAGGCACCATAGGCTGGTCTTTTGCTTTTTCCTAGATCTGGCCCATGGGGCGGCCCCATGGGCCAGATTCGGCCTGCAGGTCTTGAGTTTGACACCCTTGCCTAGTGCAAGTATTACCCATGAATGTACTTATTTTTGAATGTTGGGACAAATTAATAACCTGGAATATGAAATTATATACTGTATGTACTATAATCTCAAAAGTCTCAAAAAGAAATTCTTCCACTTTTATGCACTTTCAAAATCTCTTGGGGAAATCTATGGCATGGTGGTTGCTCCACAAGCATAAAAGTGCTTCTTGATTGGAGGCTATTTAAAGAATATGAAAGTGGAGTAAGATTAAGAGATATCTGTAAAAATGTTTATTTTATAACAGGGAGACAAACCTGATTATGTCACGGTATCAAATTTAAGATTTTCTTAATCTGTGTTAAATGTTTATAATTGTAAAATGTATTACTGTTTATGCTGCACTGGCATTGTTTCTGGCGTTAGTGCATGGTGCTTAATATCTTTTTAGACTGAACAGGTATACCACTGAATAAACCTTGCAATAAATAAATAAATACTTTCTAACATTAAGCCATGATATTTTCCCCTTGATTTTAATGAAACACTTTACACTTTCTCAGTAAATTGAGCGGACCTGAGAGGGCATGTTTTCTCTAAATTGCTCACGCTATCCAATCCCTATAACAGCAGAGGATTGGGTGGGTGGGTTGGGGTCACAATTCCAGTTGCAGCAGTGCAGAGTCGAAAGCCTGCCCCTGTAGTACATGTATTGATCCTGCTGCAGATGCCACTGCATCTGCACGATAAGGCTATTAATACATGACCTTGGGCTAGTCTGCTCAGTCTGTGTTTACAGTATCTCTATGGCAGGTAACTCTGCATCTAAACTTCCTTGGAGATGGTGCCTATACAAGAGAAGAGACATCTCCAGGTGTGCTTAGACTGAACAGCTATTGATTTTATTGTTGCAGTCCTGTATGATGTACATATTAAATGCAATCCGATGGAAGCCGGTACACTATGTTCCTGCTTTGGTTTATTTTCAGTTGAGGTAAATACTACTCCATGCAAGCTCTCTATTTATTCTTAGTAACTATTAACCTCGGCTAGAAATTTGCAGACATGGTAAGAAGAAAAATATGAAGAAAGATATTTATTACTCTGTTATACCAAATCTAATATCACAACGAAGGGACGCGGTGGCTCAGTGGCTAAGACGCTGAGCTTGTCGATCAGAAAGGTCGGCTGTTCAAATCCCTAGCGCCTCGTAACAGAGTGAGCTCCTGTTATTTGTCCCAGCTTCTGCCAACCTACCAGTTCGAAAGCATGTAAAAATGCAAGTAGAAAAATAGGAACCACCTTTGTTGAGAAAGTAACAATGTTCCATACAACTTCTGCATTTAGTCATGCCGGCCATATGACCACGGAGACATCTTCGGACAGCGATGGCTCTTTGGCTTTGAAACAGATGAGTACCGCCCTCTAGAGTCGGGAACAACTAGCACGTGTGTGCAAGAGGAACCTTTACCTTTACCTAATATCACAATATAAGTAGAACTTTAAAATACTGTAAAATGGATAGCCAATGTCAATGGGAAAGCGGGTATGTATGTACCCACGCACACCACACAGAGTATATAAATAGATCTCAGAATTTTCTCCAAGAGGAACATCCTCATTAGTGAAAAGAAGCTGCTTGAACAGTTAGAAAGCAAGAAAATAAGCTGTTGCAAAAGGGCATGAATTGCCTACAACTTGGAAGTAGAAGTTGTTTGGTTTTAATCAGGGTGGTTTCATTTATTTTAACAGTTGCGCTGATTTATGTGACCAATTATATCCCAGCACCCTGAGGTTTTAAATATAGCCCTTTTAAAAATAGCTAAGATTAGCTTGCTCTTCTTTTGCTTTGCCTGCACGGGCTGGGAAACACTCCTTAACAAAGCCCAAATACAATTGTTTCTGTGACAGCTCGCATTAATGAAACATTAATAAGAAGAAAAAGGAAAAGAACTGGTGTGCAAGCCATCTTCCTCCCAAGCAATATCAAATATTTCTAATAAGCTGGAAGCAAGTTAAGCTCTTTGGAAGAGAAAAAAAACTTTGTAAAGCAATTTGTATTTTGGAAACAAAGCCTACTACAGAATTTGTTTACATCAAATCCAGATTTTTCCCATGTAGGGTATTTGGCTACAGAAGGCTTTCAGGAAATTCTACCTGACATCACGACTGAAAAGTTTATGATTTATGGATAAATAATGTGATATGAGGGACGTGGTGGCTCAGGAACTAAGATGCTGAACTTGTCGATCAGAAAGTTCTGCAGTTTGAATCCCTAGCACTGTGTAATGGAGTGAGCTCCCATTACTTATCCCAGCTTCTGCCAACCTAGCAGTTCAAAAGCATGTACAAATGCAAGTAGAAAAATAGGGATTGCCTTTGGTGGGAAGGTAATAGCGTTCCATGCACCTTCTGCATTTAGTTATGCCAGCCACATGACCATACAGACGTCTTCGAACAGCGCTGGCTCTTCGGCTTTGAAATAGAGATGAGCACTGCCCCCTAGAGTCGGGAACGACTAGCACATTTGTGTGAGGGGAACCTTTATCTTAATGTGATATGGGATGAAGAGCTACCCATTTGTAATCTTACAACAACTTTAGAGGAGTTACTAAATCTGTCTAGTCTTACTGTAATAAAGGTTGGAAGCAGCTCTTTATATATTTACAATACAATAGCAGAGTTGGAAGGGACCTTGGAGATCTTCTAGTCCAACCCCCTGGCTAGGCAGGAAACCCTATACCGTTCCAGGCAAATGGCTATCCAACATCTTCTTAAAGACTTCCAGTGTTGGGGGAATTCACAACTTCTGGAGGCAAGCAGTTCCAACTGTCAGGAAATTTCTCCTCAGTTCTAAGTTGCTTTTCTCCTTGATTAGTTTCCACCCATTGCTTCTTGTTCTACCCTCAGGTGCTTTGGAGAATAGTCCCTCTTCTTTGTGGCAACCCCTGAGATATTGGAACACTGCTATCATGTCTCCCCTAGTCCTTTTCGACTTCTTGATCATATTCTTGTCAACTTTCTTGCATTTTTTAATCTTAGTATAGTTTTTCTTTCCGTTTAGTTGCTTTAAGTTTAGTTTATGTTCAGTTTTATTATTGTAATCAAAACCCTTAATTAAAAAGCATACACAGCAGGAAATTCCAGATCTTTTGCTCTCTAGCAGAACATCCATATTTTTGCAGCCCAGATCTCCAAAGTTGTCTTAAAGGTACTTGATCCTGAATTGACAGGACAAGTTAATGTAATGGTTGAATCATGATACAGAAATTAATCAAGTGAACTTATCTTGAATTAAATCATTGCTAAGTACGGAAGACTCTAGAAAGAAGGAGTGTCAACAATGTCATTGTTTTTTGGTCTTATTTGGAACATGTTTGAACCTTCTTTCTAAATTACTGTGGTCCCTTTCTAGACCTATTTGAATCTTGGGGGAGTGAGAGTATAAATATTCTGGTACCTATGCACATTTTGTACCAAATATTTTTTGAGCTAAAAGGAAAAGCTTTAACTTTTCAATTTAAACCTTGAACACCTCTACAGACTTTTCAGATAATTTAGATGGATGGTTTTTCTAAATTTGCTTAGAACAGGACTAGGTAACTAATATAAATTAAGTAATCCCCTAGAAAGCAACAGGGAATTTATATGGTGCATTCATTTTAAATCATGCTGTCATTATATTGATTTTAAATTTGTTGTGGGTATTTGTATATAAATAAAATCACAGTTAAATACAACAGAGAGTTTGACCTATCGGTAAAGAGTACATATTCTGTCTGATCAAGTCTTGGCTCTTAAGGGAAATGCAGGAGAGAGAGAGAAATCTTAACCTTTAAAATGTAAAGCAAAGGAGAAACATTTCTCTTTTTTTAAAGGTTTTTATTAGGTAAACATTAAAAATGTTGGACATAGTGTGACATTTCTGGCATAGTCATTTCTATAGAGTTCTTAGATCTTACAACAATAACAGTTTATATCCATTACATAGATATGTGTAATCGGTCAAATTACCTACCCATTAATCCCTTTCGTTATATAGTTACTATCAATACATATACATATCCAGTTCATATAATATCCATACCATATTTCCAATTCTTAACTTATCTGTGTTTTTTTATGCCAACCTTTTCCCCTTGTTTCTAACAATCATTATCATTTGTCCCAGATTTCCTGGTATTCGGTCTCACTCTTGTCCTTGAGCTCTAGAGTCAGTCTGTCCATTTCTGTGCATGTTAGTATCTTATTTATTATTTCTTGTGAAGGAGAAGAAACATTTCTCGATGTGTTTTCACGCATATGCATAAAGAACATTTATCATAGGTCTGACATTACAATATTACCTATAGTCTTCACTTAACAACTCTTTGAAGTTACAATGGATTTTAAAAAAGCTATTTGCAACCCATCCTCAAAGTTACAACTGCTACACACATACATATGCATCACAGTCATGTGATCATATTTTAGGCACAACCAACTTGCATTTATGACCAGTTGCAATGTTCCCACCATCACATAACTGCAATCTGCATTACTTTTTTGGCATTTTTCATCAGAAAATGAGATCCCTGCAATGGATGCAAATGTTAAAGAATTTTGAAATCAATCACTTTGGGTTTTCTGATATGAATTTCATTTTCCCCAGTTGTTTTCATTCTGATAAAAACTGACACTGACTCTTTGGAACTGAGTTAACATAAGGGAGGTTGCAGACTAGCGTGGTCACCGTAAGAGGAATATCTACTTGAACAATACTTTTTTCCTATATACATATCTAAATGTGTTCTGGAAGGTTTTCCAGCTTCCTAGAGGTACAGCATGTTTAACTCAGCAGGATTTCTAAATAAACGTTTACACAATTTCACTATTAAGATGACATGTAAATAGACTTTAATATGTATTTAATCTCTCTATGCCCATCTTTCTACTGTAAAATATAAGGCACAGGTAACCATTTCAAATAACTGACATTAGGAGTCACCCTAAAGGCTGTTGGATGGGCACACAAAAAATTGTCCCAAAGGTGCTTTTTGAAACATGACCTGGATGACTGACAATCTCCAAAGACAAAAAATAAACCCATAATTTTTTAATGATCAAAATCCCTCAAGATAATCAAGTCTTGTTAGTTGATTATATCACAATATATTGATGATTCAAGAAATCAGCAATTGGGTTTTGGTAGACCCATATTGGTGACCCTTTGTTTATATCATCTTTCTATAACAATGCAGTGATACATTAATGAAAACCGTGTAAATTGTTTATATAAATTGTATATATCACATGATGAAAAGCTACTTTAAAAGTCTTAATGCTATTTAAAATAAAAGCTTACCGCCTCCTGCCAGTCACCTCCCAAAAACCTATTAGATCCCACAGACTAGGCCTCCTCCGGATTCCATCTGCCGGCCAATGTCGGCTGGCGAGTCCCGGGGGTGGGCCTTCTCTGTGGCTGCTCCGGCCCTATGGAACGATCTCCCCATTGAGATCCGGACCCTTACTACCCTTCCGGCCTTCCGCAAAGCAACTAAGACCTGGCTGTTCCGGCAGGCCGGGGGCTGTTGAATTATCCAGCCCCATCCGATGTTATGACTGTTGCTGAATTTTTTAATTGTTGTTTGTATTTTTGTACCCCCTTCCCTTCTTATTGTTAGCCGCCCTGAGTTTTCTGGGAGTAGGGCGGCATACAAATAAATCTAATCTAATCTAATCTTTTCATCCAGATAATTACAACAACGAAATAATAAAGATCAATGTACGAATGCTGCCAGATAAAGATGATCCGAATTATAAATTTATTGCTTGATCTCACAATCTAAAATCTGAGTTGGTTGTTCTGGTAGAGCTAAGATTGCTAGGTTTCAAAAATCTGGACAGACCATTAAATAGCAAATAAGCTTTATCTCGTTCTGTCGAGATAAGTTGCATGAGTTGCAATTCCAGAACTGCAAAAATGTGGAGGAGCAATAGATGGCAGCGAAGAAACACAGAAAAGTCTAAGTCTCCAAATTGTTGTCTAGATATTTATAGTCAACATGTGCTAATTCTCTATTCAAGGGAAGTAGGTTTTTAAGTATCTTAGTGTGAGCTATTTAAGTACAATTATGTCTCTAAAAGAACAGTGCCAAACTTGCCTATAGAAGGATCAGTGTTCATAAGAATTGAGAACCTCATTAATACAGTCTACAAAAATACTTGTGCCTAGAGGAATTTAGAAATCCAATTTGTATTAGCAGATTCATTAAGGTTTATCTAAATTGCTGTCAGCGTAGTATTTTTTCCTATGTTTATTATGAAATCTTTACTCTTGTTTGAATACGGTACTTTAGAAGGCTATAGATAGGGCCTATATGTAATTTATATTAAAGCCACTATTCCCATGTTTCAAGGCAGTGTAACTAGATGAATCAGGCAGCTGAGTGTCAATGTTCAAATCTTCCACCAGGGCTTGAAAAATTCTTTGTATTTTTACCTTTAAAAAGTGGGGAAAGGGAAACAGGGAAGAAAAGAAAGAGATTTTTTAAAATTGGACTCTTAGGATTGTTTATTATTACTATAGTTATATCCAAGTGTTTAGCTCAGACTAATTTCTAGAAATATCTCCTGCACAGGCATAATTTCAACCTAAAGAGCTCCCAGTATCCAAATATGTCATTATAACTCATGCAATGTGGTAGCTCATAATGAATCAGAGATGTGCAATCTAACTTTTCTCTCTCCTTCTCTTCTTTCTAATGAAGCTGCAGTTTGTTTACTTCTGTTGCTTTTATACCCCAATAACATGAATAAATCTGAATGTCAAGTACATGAACTTATAGGACCTCTGTAATTCAGAGCAGAAATGTCCAATTGGAACCACATACAAGCTGGAAAGCTTTGACTGTACAGCCTAGACGTTTTGAGATCTGGTGCTCCATTCAAGCTGCCAACAGAGTTTTAATTTTTAATGTGAACCAAGAGGAAATTAGTTAACTTATTAGACACAGAAAGCTGATTTTATTATCAGCTTTCAATTAAAGCAACTTTTTTTATTTATGTCCTGTCCGCTTCTTGGAATGTAGCTCTCAGCATGCTGTTCAAGACCAAATTTGGCCCTCACCTCCATAAAAGTAGTGAACCCTTGTAGTAAAAAAACTTTCTCGAACTTTCTATTTCAGAACTTTATCATCAACTAACAGAATTTCAAAGAAAACTGGATGTTAGGGACTATCAATTTACCTATTGGGGTGCTTGTTGAACGCTGCAGAATATATCTTACACATTTTGGAAATTGCAGGAGGAAACCAGTATTAGCACTTTTACATTTCTCCTGATGTACCAACCTTCACTTCCCTAAGGGCAGAAGATATTTAGAATAATAGAATTGGAAGCTCTTCTAGTCCTACCCCTTGCACAAGAAGGAGACAATACACCATTCTGGACAAATGGCTGTCCAAGCTCTTCTTTCAAAACCTCCAGTGTTGAAACACCTGTAACTTGTGAAGGTAAGCTGTTCCAGTGGTAATTGATCTCATTGTTAAGAAATTTCTCTTTAGTTCTAGGTTGGTTCTCTCCTTGATTAGTTTCCACCCATTGCTTCTTGTCCTGCCTTACTACTATACATAACTTTTGCAAGAAACATTCATGCTACCCTACAAATCAGTACCCTATCTTTATGAAAGCATTTGTACATCTTAATAGTTTCTCCATAAATTATTTCCCCATCTTCAGTAATATTCTACCAATATATAAATTTATTTACCTTGCTACAATTTTCATAATTTATGTATAATTTGCTAATATTCATTCCTGTCAATCACAACTGTCTTAGTTTTGATAGATTAATTTTCAGATCCATACTTTTTTGCAGTTAGACTCTTATATACCGCTTCATAGGGCTTTCAGCCCTCTCTAAGCGGTTTACAGAGTCAGCATATTGCCCCCAACAACAATCCGGGTCCTCATTTTACCCACCTCGGAAGGATGGAAGGCTGAGTCAACCCTGAGCCGGTGAGATTTGAACAGCCGAACTGCAGAACTGCAATCAGCTGAAGTAGCCTGCAGTGCTGCATTTAACCACTGCGCCACCTCGGCTTTTTATTCCATAACAAGCTAGATGCTTACTGTAACAAATTTAGAGGGCTACTATCACAGTTATCCATTTCTTTATACAACAATATTAAAAGCTCTCTAGATCTAAAAGCTCTCTATAGTTGTGGGATGTCACCTTAAAAAAGATGAATTCTAGAGCGCCTGGTTGAGGCACATTACAAATCAATTGCCTTTAATGAATAATTTTTGTGAAGTACCGTAATCTACAGAAATCAACCCAAATTCTGCTCCAATTGTTCTTTAATAGATTTTGTATAGCCTACTGAATGCTATTTACACTATTGTCTGAACATTACAGTTGCTGAAATTGCCCATTCTATCACAGTGATCCCAAAGAAAGCTACTTTACCATCCAATTATTCTGCAATTACCTAGATTATCACATCATTGTCTTTATAGAGAATCTGGTTAAGTCTCACATAACCTCTGATTTTAGAGAATGCTGATGAAGAATGCCAATACAGTTTTCTGGATTTATTTATTTTTTGCCCCATCAGTTTTGGAGATTTAAGTCTTCAAGGCTTACATGAGAAAACCTGCTTTTTAAAGGCTAGTGTTTCAGCAAGCTAATAAAAATGTAGGGTTCTTTTTCCTTCTCAGGAAAGAAAAAAGCATGGTAGGACAAATGACCAAATAGATCTAAATCTAAATTGTCTAGAGTAGGGCGTTGAGTTGTGGGTTGGACTAGAAGGTCACAATCAATCAGAATAGAGCTGGAAGAGACCTGGGAGTTCTTCTTGTCCAATTCCCTGCTCAAGCAGGAGACCCTATACAATTTAGATAAGTGACTGTCCAGTCTCTTCTTTAAGAGCCTCCAGTGGTGAAGCACCCACAACTTCTGAAGGCAAACTGTTCCATTGGCTGATTGTCCTCACTGTTAGGAAGTTTCTCTTTAATTCCATTAATTCTCTGTGACCACAGTTGGAAAGCAAACTCTGGAACTGATAAACATTGGGCCAAAGATTTTCTGAAATTAAAGTCTGAGATATTTCACTTTTTTAGGCTTAGGACAACAGTTCACCTTTAGTGGCCCACAGGAGTCCATCTTCTAAAAAGTATATATTTCAGATAGCATAAATTAAATCTTTCTGGCAAAATTATTGCATGTGTATTTAACACATCCGCTTTTCTCACATGTATTCAATACGTGCTTTGTACCATCAGTACAGGCTTCATGCTAAAGAAAATACTTTGAAACTTGGAGAAGTTGAGCATTTTCCCCATGGCTTTACAATTTAACAATGTATGAAAGGATCCACCTCTCATAAGTAGAGGGTTAAACATTTGCTGTGACCTTATCTGTTGCGTCAAATGCCAGAAATGAAAAATCCAAATATTTGTTGCAGGAAGGATCCTCATTTGGCTATTCCAAAATGCAGATTGCTAACTATTCAATCAAACATTGTTTTGTTCAGTTGTACCTTTCCTTTTCAGCTTATTACCCATATAATTCATTTTGTAGCTATCATTTAATGTTGGGACCTGGTTTTCTCCTCCTAATTAAAAAATGTAGTAGCCTAAATAATATAAAATTTTCTAGACATGCATAAGACTATTCCTGGAATACATTGCAGTGTTTATGATTATTACTCACCTCATCAAGGTCACACCTGTTGATAATATGCATCCGAATTATATCACCTAATGACCTTAAAAGGAAAGAAAGAAAAAGAAAACAAACTACATCAATAAAATAACACAGACATTATTTTATTTTCAAGGCACTTAAAAAATACAAACTGTTGGATCTTCAGAGTCACCTAAGAATCTCCATGTTATTGTTATCCAAAGATAAAACTGTCCCCATGAAAAACAAGATCAAAGATAATTTACAGTGATATGTCTAAAGGAAGATAATTTAATTTTAATTCAATGGATTTACACCAAAATAAATGTGCATTGATTTAACAACCCACTCATATTTGCCTTATTGACAAGCCTCATTGAATAAGCCATGTATTTCGACGCAATATATCTAATATTTGCTGAACATCATCCACCAACACATCATCTATATAAAGTACATATACAATCATGTTTCAGGCAATCACATTTTAATTCAAGCATTCTATATATGAATGCATAACATGAAACAGCATTCAAACAATTATCAATGTTGTGTTTGAGCTATTAGTTTCTTTAGCATTTGGCCTTAAAATTAAAAATGTGTAGCATTGGAAGGAATTTAAATTTCCCGAAACAGCCCTATTTGTTTTGCTCAACTAAGCACAAGAATCCAAATGTTGATGATCTATTTAGTTTGCACCATGGAATAACCATTTTTGTGATAACTGGAACAACCTTCCCCAACCTTGTGTTCTTCCAATTATTGTCAGTATTCTTTCCGAACCTTTGATGTTGCAGTTGAAAAAGTTCCAGAAAATAGTAAATGTGATTGCGATGATTTAAAAAATATGATGTACTCCATTGTTAGGAGAAGAATCAAAAGGGGTCTATATCAAAAGCATTTTCACAATGCAGAACAACCTTTAGCCTAATGAAGCTACTGTCCTACCATATGCTACAAAGGATGATGGGAGATAAAAAAATTTCTTTTAAGCTATATTGGCAAGCAAGGTTCATTTCCAATGTCACCTACATCATGGAATTCATCATCCATTTTTAAAACAATTTAATTAGAAGTAACATTACTCTTGTGGGTTTTGCTTATGTTCTGTGATATAAGCAGAGGCGGTATTCAGCCAGTTCTCACAGGTTCTGGAGAACCAGTAGCAGAAATTTTGAGTAGTTATGAGAACCAGCAAATAGGCTGGCCCAGCCCCTGCTGCCTCCCAGCTGATCTTCTATTGTTGACCTAAACAGGAGAACGGAGCTAGAAAGCAGGTTAGTGGGGTGGGGAGGGAATGGGGATTTTATAGTAACCTTCCCCCAGGAGTGGGGAGGTAATGTGGATTTTGCAGTATCCTTCCCCTGCCACGCCCACAAAGCCATGCCACACCCACAAAGCCACACCCACAGAACCGATAGTAAAAAAAATGAATCCTACTACTGGATATAAGTACCTCCATACAGAAAGTGGGGATATGTACTAAACAAATAAATTTATCATCAATAGCTATATTTTTTTAAATAATCTTTATTGGTTATACAATTTTTTTAAAGAGTAAAACATACAAATACAAATACAATTTTAAACATACCCCCCCCCCCCCCGCAGTGACAGTCATTCACAGCCCAACTTTTTTTTCCTTCCTCATTGTTTAGTCTCTAAGCCGCATCTTCTCATTACAAAATTCAGGGATCTATTACAATACCCATGTTCACTTTTAGTTCCCATTGTTAACAACTGAATAGCTATATTTTTAATGGAATAGATTTTACTTTGCCTCATGCTTAATTTACTAAAGTTACTGCAGTAATATTGGCTACCCTGATACTAATACAATGCTACTTTAGATATCTTCAGTCAAATGAGTTCTTTAAGTATGTAATAAAACAACTTAAAACTTTGAAACACATTCCACTGTTTGCATTTTCCATCTTATTTTTAATCACATGTACATGTGTTGGAATTGATGCAAGAAGTGTCAAACATGTATGGTATTGTCTAGCCTTACGTGTACAACTTTCATGGCATCTTGGGTTAGCCTTGTAAAGAATCATCATCATTCAAGGAAAGAGGGGTGAGGAAAAAATTAGCTTTCCCTACTGGGGCGCTGATTACCAGAAAGCTAAGTAATAACACTGGGTTCTTATTCTTTGAATAAGATAAATTGAACTGATACAGGAAGTTAGTTGGATTGTAAGGAGCAAGGGAACCATTGCAGAGCTATGAATTTAAACTGCAAATTGCCACTATTGCTCTTTTGTTAGAGCACAGGCATCTTACAAAGGAGCAATTAAAGTATTCAGCATCTTGAAGAAGCAGACAAGCATTTGAATTTGCTGACAGAAAGTTTGAAGTAAGAATTGTATTATTGCTGTTAGGACGAAGATACAACAGTGCTTTGTTAGAATTTGTTTAGATTGTCCTACATTTACTATTGGATCATTTTACATATTGCAATTTTAATTAAAGAAAGGTATCTATTGAAATCTTTACCAGTTTTTTCCAATTTTGACCCAACACAGGTGGAGGTTAGGCCAACATGAAGAAAATATTTCATCTTAGGAGGACATGTTTTACATGCTATGTACAGAAATAAATTATTTTAAAAAATATCTGACTCACTTCTTCCAGTAATAACTTCTAAGCAAAATATAATTTGTAACTTCTTGAAGCAACTGCAGGTACTTCAACTCTTCATTTCTTAAAAAGAGAAACAAAAAAAGAATATCTGTGGAAAAGCAACTCTCGTGTTTTAATAATTTTTTTTCTTCCTACAACTTACTTACATTAAAAATGGCAAATATTGTTGAAATGAGTTACCTGAAAGTCGGTCTAATCATAAGGACATGATGTCAATTTCATCAACTTTACAGCCCTCCAGATGACTTCAGCTTCCAGAATTTCAACAATCATGCTGGTTTAGGAATTCTGGGAGTTGTAGTCCACCTATCCACTGTCCATGATAGGGAAATAGCAAAACTTGTGTCATGATGTCATTACACAAATCCTGCAACATATGTTCCTGTGTCAGACAGCAGGATGCAAATACAAAATAATGAAGTTTGGGTCACAGCATCAACATATGGAGCCATCTCATCTGTCATTCTACTCAAGAGGTCTATTCACATGTCTGGAGATTGTCAAGGATGCTATAAATTCATAGCTGCATTCACACTGTGTTAAATGAAGGATTTTTTGGGTCATAGTTGCATTATGTAAAAATATCACTAAACTATAGATTTGCAGCTATAGCCCTTGAAGACTGAATGCTGCTGAGGAGAGGTCACTCTTCATTCACCCCAAGTGTTGACAAAGTGTGCGGGAGAATACACAGCTCTGTTTTCTCCATCTGCCCTTGTCAAAGCCCAAGGAGGCATCTACCTAGATGCAGTGTCAGGATCAATGCTCTTCTGGCTTTGGCAAAGACTTTCTTATACCTCCTGCAGTGTTTTTTTAAAATCACAATGAACAAAAAAGAGTTCCACATCATTATGAGATGTAAACATACAAAACCTGTTCAGTAAGCCCTAAAATAAGCTTAACATTTTGTTAAAAATGAAGGGGAATAAGTAAAACTATCTCTCGAGTCAGTTTAAAAAGGATCACCCAATCTGGTGTTATTATGTCCTAAGTCCTCCCCAGAGCCAAGTGCAACATCTGGCCACCAAAAGGTTACCCAAACTATTGTCAGAAATCCATTAGGTAAAGGTAAAGGTTTCCCTTGCACATATGTGCTAGTCACTCTAGGGGGCGATGCTCATCTCCGTTTCAAAGCCGAAGAGCCAGTGCTGTCCAAAGACATCTCTGTAGTCATGTGGCCGGCATGACGGAATGCCGAAGGCGCATGTAACATTGTTACCTTCCCACCAAAGGTGGTTCCTATTTTTCTACTTGCATTTAACATGCTTTTGAACTGCTAGGTTGGCAGAAGCTGGGACAAATAATGGGAGCTCACTCCGTTACGTGGCACTAGGTATTCAAACTGCCGACCTTTCTGATCAACAAGCTCAGCGTCTTAGTCACTGAGCCACCACGTCCCTATTAGGGCAAAACCTAACAACTTGCATTAGGGCACAGTGTGATAGTGAACTAGCACTGATCCCAAATGTGGTTTAAAAAGACTTTTAAGTTCATCGTTTTGACTACAGTTCTCCATAAATTTAAAATAACTTTCCCAACCATACTAGAACTAGGAAAGAAAATGGCACCTTCTGTAAGCAAAGGGTGCACTGCTCTCTAACCACCACCCTGCAGAATAAGCATGGCAAAATCTATTCTGAGGGCTGCAAAAGAGAGATGGGTAGTCTGCATGGAATGCCTTCCTGATTTTTTTTTTTGCATCCCTGATGTTGTCTTTGCATATCATCTGCTCTCATCTTTGAGATGGCAATATTAGCACAGATAGATTATTTATCCTGCTTCCAGACTCAGAAGCATCAGGTTGTCCATAGGAGAAGCCAGACTACATAGGCCTTTGCCTGGGTCATTCAGAACCCTTGTTAGGTTCTTACAAAGGAGTGGTCTCTATATTTTAGGTTTCTTGAAACAGCCACAATTTTAATCTTTTGCTGCACAGGGAACAGTGTTCTTATTCAAAATAAATGCAGAACTCACTTTTCACGAAGAAGTGCTTGAATAGTAGTTGAGTTCCCGGAATGTTTCTATAATTTTTAAACACAAAGAAAAAGGCATAAGCAATTGCTTTATCTCATCCATTGCTTTACATTGAGGCTGTGCAAATCATTGAATAGATATTTGCTTTGGCAAACATTTGTTGCAAAACAGCCATGTTGCTTCACTTTGCATTGCAAAGTTTTAATGAATGCTGCAGAGGACAGGTCACTCCTCATTCACTCCAGTGTTGACAAAGTGTGCGAGAGAATACAAAGCTTTGTCTTCTCCAGCTGCCCTTGTCAAAGCCCAAGGAGGCATCTGCCTGGATGCAGTGTCAGGATCAGTGCTCTTCTGGCTTCAGCAAAGTACATGTACGAAATAACAATAAGCTTCAAGGCAATGCGAAATCCTTCAAGGCAATGCGAAATCCTAGGTAGCTTCACAATAGTTAGCTTCACAGTAATTACATTTTGAGCATGTGTGCTACACTGACTATTATTTGCTTTTCGGCAGGGGGGGGAGGAATCCCCAGTTTGAAAGGGCAAGATCATAAGACACAAACTGTCTCTCTGGAAAGGCCTTAATTGATAAAAGGAAAATACTTGCTCATTTTCAGACACAGGACAACAAAATCAGCTCTTAAAATATAGAATGTACAATATACATTGCATATCCTTTATCTGTATCTGCATGTATTCCTTCTGTACACCCACAATGATTCAAATCCAGTTTGGATTTCTGCATAGATCCTGCATGTTTTTACACTCCCTGTGTTTGACAGGATATACGTAATTAGGGACACTTCCATACCACCATTTTTATTCCTCTGTCTGACACAACATTGATCTGAAATCAATTTCATTGCTGCTGATCCTCAAATTTACACACACACACACACACACACACACACACACACACACACACACACACACAGCACCTCTGCTGGTGATTTTGGAGTTTCTCTAGAAATATGAATGGTTGGTGTTAGAAGGAGAATCTGCGAAGCTATTAAACCTTTGCTCCCTTTAAATACTGGTGAAAAAACAGTGATTCCCCAAGATGCCATCATGTTTGAATCTTTGCAGGAAGCTGAAAGATGCGATGAAAGAATTCTGCCAACAGGAAACTAACAATGGGAAACAAGCTCCCACAATACAGCAATTTGCCTTCCAGTCACAGAACTCATATTCCCATAAGGGACATATGTTCTTGGTCACATATATATGGAGTCAAAAAACCCACCTCCTTCCTCTGATGAACAAAAAAACCCTGCCCCATGCTTGGTGCTCTCTGATCTTATTTGCTTTCAAACATACTGTATCATTACCCAACTAGGTAACATCATCAGGGAGAGTAAATATGGGGTTTTACTTTTTGTTTATAGCAATAGCAGTAGACTTATATACCGCTTCATAGGGCTTTCAGCCCTCTCTAAGCGGTTTACAGAGAGTCAGCATATTGCCCCCAACAATCTGGGTCCTCATTTTACCCACCTCGGAAGGATGGAAGGCTGAGTCAACCCTGAGCCGGTGAGATTTGAACCGCTGAACTGCTGATCTAGCAGTAGCCTGCAGTGCTGCATTTAACCACTGCGCCACCTCGGCTCTTATATCCAATAGCTTGTCCGGACAATTTTGATGAGAGTGTGGATTGTTCCTTGGTAGTGCCTTAATTACAGCATTGTTTTCTCCTTGATTGTTTGCCTAGCACTAATCCCTGCTTATCTGGATGTTGGCTGCTGCACTGAAGGAAATATTCTTTTGAATACATCCTACTGTATGTCACAAATAGCTGATTATTTACCAGATTGGTCCAAAGGCTTCACACTCTCAGATGTGAATGCCATATCAAATTAAAGACAAATAGAGATTTCTTGTGAGCACATGGAAATTCTGCTGTCCAACACAAACATCATAAAAGCATGATTCTTTCAGGAGGCCCCTGGTCAAAAAGAACCCACTAATATGCTGCATTCTTTGTTCCCTGGATTGTTGTTTTCGGGTTTTTTAAACTGTTATATTGTGTTCCTCACTTCTTCTGTGTGCTGCCTTGAATTGCTTAACACTACAAAGCACACATACACACACACAGAGAGAGAAAGATTCTGACCATATTCTGTTTTGTTTTAAGCTATTGAGTTAGGCCACAAACCCAACTAATAACAATACCAGCTGTACTTACTGAAAAATTGATGGAACAAAATATTTTGCAATATCAGAATGAAGTACTGTATATATTGTACAATCAATACCTTTTGCTTTAAAAAAAAAACAATTATGAAAAATGCCAATAATGGGGTAGATCCCTGATAGCTGTTTCTAATTCGGGATGTGTGTGGTCTTTTATACCTATAAATACCTTGGGTGATGAAGATTTAAAATCTCAAGATCCTAATCATTTTTTTCAGTGATATTACAAAACTCTCTGGCTTCTTAAAAGAGGCAGTAGGTATAAACTGTCTCTTTTTGCTGTGGCTTCTGCTAAAAGAACCCCCTAACCACCATTTGGTACTTGGCTGATGTTTTGCAAAGACATGATACAACCAATGCTAATATATAGTGGGAAGAGACAGAATAATTATTGTGCTAAATGTTACATGAATACACATTTGATACTAAATACTCCAATGAAGTCCTTGTATTATCGCTTTCCAAACTACTAGCAAACTGTTCTCTTTTTCTGATGTTTATGTGTGGTAATGACCAAAAAGCAAATGAAAAAGGGAAATGTTAATTTCAGACTTGTGCTCCCTTGTTCCTTTAAAGCAACTCTGCACATCTGCTCTTAGACTACAATTACAGATACTGTCTGCAAATTATGGAAGTTTTAATTCTGCATGTCTTTGGGAAAATCTGTTTCAAAGGAAAGCAGCTTTTTTCTGAAAAGGAAAATAACAGTGTGTTTCTCCCACATAATTTATGACTACATTAGTGAACACCTGATTTATGTTTTTACATTTTCTTTTAGGAGAGAGAATTCTGCATTGGATTGAGTTATGACTTTTATATGTTTCTAAACATTGTTTTCAAAGCAGCTCTGTAATTTTATGTCTACCATCACGAAACACCACTGCCATTATCCACTCTGAAATACCAGATTGTCCAAAGAAGTACAGTTTTAAATTGCTTTCATAACTAGTTTTACTTAGAAGAATCAAATAGCATTGTTCACAACACAATCTAATTCGTGTCTTCTCAGAAATTAGACTCCCTGAATCGAATGAGACTTCGTTTCCAAGTGCATGTGAGTAGAGAATTCAAACTTCATTATGGATAAATAAAAAACTGAGCAATGCCCAATACGTTTTAATACTAATGTTGATATTTATGAATGTTACTGCCTGGGTAATTTAATCCATTACTGAACAATAAGAAACCTTGAGTGGATGGCATGGAGGGTTTTCCGTATAAGTTCTTAGCCGCTCATTATCCATAGACCTGGAAGATGAAAAAAATAAAACAAAATATATCAGCAACAATGACAGCAGTTTAAAATTTACTTGTCTGAAGCTAAGATTGGTTCAGCTTCAGAGGTGGTATTCAGCAGGTTCTGACCAGTTCTGGAGAACCGGTAATGGAAATTTTGAGTAGTTTGGAGAACCGGTAAATACTACCTCTGACTTGCTCCACCCCCATCTATTCTCTGCCTTCTGAGTCCCAGCTGATTGGGAGAGAATGGAGATTTTACAGTATTCTTCTCCTACCATGCCCACCAAGCCACACCCACAAAGAAAATTTGAATCCCACAACAATTCAGCTTCACCAACTATTGGTAAACCTGTTGATAATAAGCTGACAAACCCTTTACCTGTAAACATTTCTTGAGCTTTTGTGTGATTTTGTATGAAGAGAAAGGCTCTTCTTCCTGCATGGGTGGTTGTAATATCTATAGTTTGAAAGAAATGATTTACTTGCTGTTTTTAAGAGCTTTGGGGTAAAAGGGTGCTTTGTTTCCGTAAACCAATCAGCATGTGTGTCCAGTAGATCTCCACTAGTAGATGTCTTCTTAGGCCTCTGACGCAATTTCCCAGGAGACAGGGAAAGAGATAATGTACATGGCTGGAGTGAATTTTTGTATGTACGAGATAAGAGTGAACCTTGAATATCTTCTGCTTTCAAAATTGTGGGCTGGAGACTTGCATACATTTTCTTGGACCGCTGGGAAGGCTTCTGCTCCTCTTTTCTCAAAGGAGATGATCTTGGTCTTGGAACCAAATCCAGATGATTTGATAACTGCTGAGAATTTAGGAAAAATGGATAGAACATTTTAAAAATGTAACATTCTATCTGCACTCTAGAGTTATATGCCTGAAATGGCAATAAAGGAGAACAAATATAGCAGATTCAATTGTTAAAAAACATAGGTGGGAAATCAAATTCTATCATTCCACACTCCAGGAAGAAATTGCTGTTTAGAAGTTTTCCCATGTTTAAAATCAAATGTCTCCAATAAAAATGGCAACATAGCAGAGTAAAAGTTTAGCTGCACTACTTTATCACGGCAGATTTTTTTTTAAAAAAAGGAAAGATACAGTCTACTTGCAGAAGAAAAATATCAAGCATATAAAACTTTTGTGTAAGCACAGGCTTTCTAAAATGCTCCTTGGCCTCCTCATTCCACCTTCATTCAATTATGGGTCAAGAATTGGTGATAGGTAAATTGTACTTTATAAAAGGATATGATTTAAAATCCGCAGAAAGTTATCTTTAGGCTGGAACTGACATTATTAAAGAGGCTTCCGTTTTCCATGGACAGGTCTTGCAAAAATATAGATGGGAAATCAAATTCTATCATTTCACACCTAATGAGGAAGGTGGATAGAATTATGAAAATATGAGTAGGAAGAAACACTTTCATTGGTTCCTCATCCTACTGATATTCATAATAATTTTACTTCACAGGATCATCTCAAATCACATGGCTCATTTTGCTGAAGGGGTGATAAAATAGAGTTGGAAAAGATAAATGAAATTTAACATTGACCACAATCCCTAATTAATTAATTAATGTGATTAACTAATTAGGGATTGTGGTCAATGTTAAATTTAATCTCAGATTAAATTTACATTTAATAATGTAATTTAATCTGAGCAAAATCAAATCAAATGAAATAAACTAAAACCACAGAGAGTTTGAAAATACATTATTCTTACTGCTGCTGAACTAGCGTCTAATAAAAGTGTTCAATACCTTAGGAAAATAAGTTTTTTTATACAGACAATTACAGTATTAAGCTTTCCCTAATTTAGTGTTTCATTCATTCTCTGAACGAAATGGTTTTCATGCACTCAACAGACACTGCAATACAGTCCCTTGGAAGAGGCATTCACTTCCTATCCATTGCCTGCATGGCATATCATCTTACATTGTGATTCTTAGCGGAAACACCTCTAGAATGACATGATGGTGTAGAATGGATCAATGCTACTTCTTTCTTGAATTTTTCAACAGCTTTGATGAGTTTCTCTCTTTTCTGTTGGTCTCTGTCTGTAATATGAAAGTTTTGACACAAAAAGTTATCATCTTTCCTTATCATCTTCTAATAAAAGAGACTATCTGTAGCTCAGGGTTGAATTGTAGAGTCTTCGATGCTCACCAAGCTTGGGTGCTTGCTTGCAGATCCTTCTTTACCTAGCAAGATTGCCTACTGCTCAGCATTTTCTTTAGCGTGGTGTAGCTACACATTTAAATCAAGCTTGTCCAACCACTTGACTTGCCTCAGCCACACCGAGTGAACAGGAATTGTCTTGGGCCATGTATAAAATATATAATTTAATAAATAACAAGCTTCATACATATTAATTATGATCTTGTGGAGCTGCATTACTAGTTGTCAAGGACTACATGCCTGATTTAAAAGGTTTGGGAGAAAAAGCTAAATCAATACTTTTTAATGTCTTATTTTTTCCCTCAAAAAAAATTCAACCCCTCAGCAAATTTTAATAACAGGTAAAATGTTATTATTAACAATATTGAGCCAAAAAAAATTCTGTATAACTTTTGTTTTTGATTGATATTTGAGGACATTACCATTTTATATATATATATATATATATATATATATATATATATATATATGTGTGTGTGTGTGTGTGTGTGTGTGTGTGTGTGTGTGTGTGTGTGTGTGTGTGTGTGTGTGTGTGTGTGTGTGTGTGTGTGTGTGTGTGTATATGTATATGTATATGTATATGTATATGTATATGTATATGTATATGTATATGTATATGTATATGTATATGTATATGTATACACACACACACATACGTATACGTATACGTATACGTATACGTATACGTATATGTATATGTATATATGTATATAATATATATATATATGCTGGTCTTGTTGTATTCGAGTCTTTTCCCGTGTAAGATTGAGATTGTCTTGGCAATGTTTCAGCGAGATCTCACTCGTCATTTTCCAGCTGGTGATTTTGGCTTCGTGTTTGTGCAACCCGAATACAACAAGACCAGCATACCTACACCCGTGAAAACACAGAAAATAGATTTAAAATTTCCAGGAAAGATAAGAAAAAGAAACCTAAACAATAGAAAATAGTTAAAATCGGGCCAAACATTTCAAAGGTTGTTAAGTGAAATTAAAATTAGGGGACATCCATTTGTGTGTTGCTTTTGACTTGAAGAAGATGGAATATAAATTAATATGGCTTTCTTATATGGCTATTGCTATACCAAAAATACTTGATTATCTAATAAGATTATTAGATAATCTAACAATATGATTAAATTATTAGAACTGAAGAAAGCAAAAGAAACTTAGGGTGATGACTTTAATTAAATAATCTGATAGAAAAGATATTTTGGGGAATCTATTTTTTCTTGAAAAGTAGAAACATTAGATTCATATGTTTAAATTTATTTCATCATGTGAAGAATTTGTACATTTGTGAGGAAAGTGAACATTATGGAGAAGTGTACATACTACATTTACCTGCAGGCAAAAAGGGATACAACAGGAACACGGTAAGAAGGAATTGGTATAAGAAATGTATTTCCAAATACTGCAAGTATAGAAGGGATAGCTATAATAAATTGGGTAACATGACTGCAGAAATCCAGAAACTGAGCCATTCAATTTCTGCCCCTTAACTGCTTTGAATTGTTGGGGACACTGTAAAGGTATTTGCCTGTCACATCTCAATTCAGAATAACAGAGTTGGAAGAGACCTTGAAAGTCTTTTAGATCAACCCCCTGTTCAAGCAGAAGACCCTATACTATTCCAGACAAGTGGCTGTCCAGTCTCTTCTTAAAGGTCTTCAGTGATGGAGCCCCCACAACTTCTGAAGGCTAGGCATTCATTCATGATTGTATAGGTCTCACTGCTACATCCTGGTTTATAACATGGTTGGAAACCCAGAATGTGGGATTGCTAAGTGAGCAAATGAGTATATCATAAGAGGTGGATTCAAAGATCATGTTCCAGTGGAGGTGAAATAATCTGGGAACATACAACTATGAAGATAAAAGAGGTTGAAAAATAGTAAACATTTATCTCCTATCTTACTATGTATGTGTAAATTATAACAGCTAAGAAGTAATGGATGGTATATCCTATGATTCCCTTAGGTCTTAATTTATCTTGTAATATACTTCTTCCAAGCAGATAATAATATACACCATGAAAGGCCATGCTAAATCACACTGGCTGTGTATCTAAACAATAACGCTGCAGAAGCTTATACTTTTAATTATATAATGCCAATTTTCTTCTGCACCATTTTTTTCTCTACCTGGTTTCAATTTCTGTAGGCATCAACTATCATAAAAAGTCCTCTATATTTATGCTTTGCTATTCATTGAATTACTTTTTCCCTTCCATTAGCTGTAAGTTCTGAATTGTAATGGACTAAATATTAATAAATTAAAGATGTGAATTATTGAATTTAAATTTTAACAAGTTAAGCAGTGAATTATTAAGTTAAATGTTAACAAATTAAGAACAATGGATTATTAAATTAAGGATCAGTATTTATCATAATCCTTTCTGCTTTATGCAATAACCTGTAAAGCATTTTAATGAATGTGTATTTCTCAGCAGTAATCATGTTATGACTAAGAAAACATTTTATCCATTACTTGAATGAACACAGGTTACTGAAAATTCCATCAGACAGAAAGCTGCTAATGCCATAAAATCACTCTAATTACCTAATAAAATATATATTTTTCTGTTGTTAAGCAAAGATTAAGTAGGAACCAATTTTGAGAGCCATGAACATTTCTGATATCCAAAAAAAACAAAAAACCCAACCCCTTGCACATAAGACCAGCTAAATATATCACAATTTACAGTGCATTTCTATACATGTTCATTCAAAGAATATTCATTGCACTTAAATTCATTATGTAATAGTCATCCCTTCAGAAATCACTTCAAGTCCAACTGCTTATCAATGACATCACATATTTTAAAAATAATCCAAAAGTGACTCTGGTATTAAATTAAAACTAACTTTTAGTGGCAAAATTGGAAATTGTTAACACTTTATTTCCACAAATTGCTCCATTGAAAAGTACTGTACCTAGTTAATTCAATAATAGTTACATCTGAAAACATCTACTTAATATTTCAAAGCAGTGATATTCCTATAACATGAATCACTCTTGCTATCATTTTTCGCTTCGTCAGCCATTTATGCTAAGCTATGCAGATTCTGCTATTTCTCCCATGTTAACGTAACATCATTTTAAGATGTTTTTAAGGAAGTGGCAGAATGCATGCTCAGCAAATATTTTGTTCTGTAATAAAAACTAAGCTAAGAATCAACGGAGGAGCGGAGAACTGAAAAAAAAACCTCTACCATACAGTAATCAGTTTCTTAGATCTTGTTCAGAAACCATTTCAAAGTAATTTGACAGAGAAAGACATTAAAGCAGTGTTTCTCAACCTTGGCAACTTGAAGATGTCCGGACTTCAACTCCCAGAATTCCCCAGCCAGCATTCCAGACATCTTCAAGTTGCCAAGGTTGAGAAACACTGCATTAGAGCTTAGTAAGATAATTCTTTTACCTTAAATTGTGATAGTGATTCCAAAGAATCTTTTCATACACTCTTTTGGGGGCTTTTTTCATTTATTGCTTATTATCTATTAATAGTAACAGCAAAAATAATTTGTGTAGATGCCATTCATGTACATTGTACAAGGCATTTTGCTCAGAATACAATTGATAGGACATTGCCCCCAAAGGATTTACAATCTAAAAATCAACAAAGAGAAAGAAACAAAAAAGAAAGAGGCAATCATTCTGAAGTTATTTTAATGAAAACCTCTTAGGCCCATGATGGTGAATCTATGGCATGTGGGTCACAGGTGGCACGCAGTACCCTCTCTGTGGGCACATGAGCCATTGTCCCAGTTCAGACCACTTCAATTATGACCTGTGACTGAGACAGAACATTCTAACACGGGGCTTTATGTTAGAATACAATACAATGGAATGTGTGCGTGCTTCCTGCCAGCCAGCTGGTCATCGGGTCTCTGCCGTGCATGTGTGGCGACAGGGCACATACAGGGGGCATGCCCACATGTTTGGGGGGCTGCATGCACATTGCATTTTGGGGATTCAGGTGCATGTGTGCGCATTTGCATACCACAAACACACTTTGGGCAGTCAGTCCAGAAATGGTTAGTCATCACTGTCTTAGACAAAGATACTTGTTATAAACAAAACAAAACCTTATTAGTCTATATATTCCATGAGGGGTTAAGAACAGTGACGTGCGGTCAGCTTTAGAGCTGGTGAGGCACTTTTTAGACTTGTGGACTTCAACTCCCAGAATTCCACAGCCAGGCATGCTCAGTTCTGATTTAAAGCGACAGCATTCTTCCCCCTTGCAAAATAAGTTTTCCCATTTTTTTCTTCTCCCTCCCCCTCCTTTCTCCCTCTCTCCCTCCCTCCCTCCCCCCTCTCTCAAACAGACACACGCACACAAAGAAATTGGATCCCTCACTCACTCTCAAGCAAACACAGAAGTTGGATTGGATATATTTTCCAAAGGCTTGAAAGCAGCTCCTCTGCCATACCCCCCTTCCCCTGCTGCCTTCCGATCAAACTTTTTGAATTCCTCCCCCCTCCCCACACACGCACCTTTTTCCAGCTGTTTCAGAGACGATTACAACTCTGCTTCTGCCTGCCCTGCCCTGCCCTGCCCTGCCCTGCCCTCCCCTCATGAAAGGCCAGAGACTGAGCTAGTTGCTCCCAGAGAACTCTAAAAAGCCTCTAAAAATGCCCTCTACAGGAGGCAAGAGAATACGTGCCTCATTTGCATAAGGAATTCTTCACATTTTAACCCTTGGTTATCTCTTAAAAGGTGAAAAATTCCTTATGCACAGGAGGCCCCTATTTCTATGGCCTCTTCCTATGGTTAACACAAAGCACTGTTCCAAGTCACTGTGAATCTGGTAGCAACTACCTTGGATTTAATTATTTTTTAAAAATTATTTAAAATTCTTTCCTTTTCCTAATGTCTGGTGAGGCCACGCCTCCCCTACCTCAAGTGACTGCATGTCCCTGGTTAAGAATGAGAAAAGAAAGTTTGGAAAACGAACAATCTAAGGGTTGGTTAAGAATATTGGAGTTGGATAAGTAAAAATCATAATACAGCATTAAGATATCAGAGCAAAGGAACAGATAAAAGATTATAGTACATCCAGAAGATATGTTTCCCATTTTAGCAGGGGCAAAACACATGCTATAGATACATGACTCATTGCTATTGTTTTAAAACATTCAAAATGAAAAAAAAAGATCATTTTGACACAATTACATGATGCAAAGAATTAATTCTCTGTTCTGCTTAAAATGTCAAATATTCATAGGTAATGAGTTCTTCTTCCAGTGGATGGACTCAAGCACAGGTTAGATAGCAATGTGTCATTTCACGTTTTCACTGAAATGTTGGATTACAAAATCTTGGGAAAATACTTTGGCTAAAGGCTCCTGTAAAAAGAGCTTCTTTACTATTGTGGTCCTTTGGATACAGTGATACATTGTCCAATTTGTGCTTTCTGGCATATTTTATTTCATTTTATCATTTTATTTTTCTTGTTACTTATTACATTCCCTTGTTTTAATTGTTATAAGTGCTCAGAGTAGCTGGGAGGTGGGTGGCATACCGATTTGATACGTAAGATAGAGTTTATTCTTTAAACTCAAGAATTGGTTTTTTTTCTGATAAGTCTATATAAGTTTCTTAACTTTTTTGTGCCCCATGAGAATCTGGTGAAACTACCAATGCTTTGTCAAAAAATGTATTCTAGTACCTAATATAAAAATATGGATATAGACTGTATTACAAAGGAAGCCAAATAGATTCAAATACAGGTTTCAAAATATTAAAAAATAACAAATATCACATACAGTGATAAAGGTGCATCCTTATTAGTCCATTAGATAGTAAACAATGCAAAACTTTTTTGTTAGAGTACAATCATTTTAAATAGTGACATTTATTGAAGTTAACAAACAGTTGGGGGGAGCAAAGGCTATAAATTACATTGTTGCATACATACAATATGCAATGAAAAGCTACATTTCAGTTAATGGCTGGTAAAAAATTAATCTGCCTTCATTTGTGGTAAAAATAAAGCTACAATTTGTTCTCTAAGTTGAGTGTCCCTGGACTCCAAGTGAAGAACTATAGTCTACTGCAGTGGATCTCAACCTTTGGTCCATGCACCCCTGGGGGAGGTGGTTGGCAATGTCATCACAGGGAGTACACGAAGGCTTGAAGAAATGTTAGGATTTAAATCTTGAGTTAAATCTTGGTAGCCCATGGCCATCACCCATAGCCACAAAAGGTATTTAAAGGGATCCATGATGAAGAAGAGGTTGAGAACCACAGTTTTATTGTATATTTTCTCTCTTTCTCTCTCCTCTTTCTTACCAATTGCCCTACATTTTCCTCTTTGCACAGTGCTATTGGCTCTTATTCTCTTTTGAGTGTTAGGGAGAACATAGCAACCATCTGAAATCTCAATTGGAATATTTCATGACTGTTAAGTGTAATTGTTAGAAGGTTTCAAGAGGTGCAGAATTTATTGATTTTGAAGCAGAGTTTCATGTCATCTCTTAACACCTCCAAATTCTTCCCCATCTTCAGTCATGTTTGAAAAGCCTCCTTAGGTGGCAATTGTTACTCTCTGATCAGTTTTACTGCTACTCTGGGATATCCTGTAAGAAACTTGGGAGTACATGTAACTGAACCTTTTCTTTTTTGTTAATGATACAATCACCCGCCTATGAAGTACACACGTCCCTCACTTAAGCTTGAGAGCTGGGGCTAGGGGACAGAAAGAGAAAGACTCCAAAACAAACATTTCCAGTCCAAACAAAACAAAACCAGAAATTATTTGGAAAACAAATCAAGTTGTACCTACATTTAATGCTTGTGTTTAAACTCTTTGGAGCAGATGAATCAACAGCAGCTGAAGTAACAACAACAAGAAAAATGTTTATCTTCTCAATGCAGTATTCCATTTTCAAATACAGAAAAAAAGAAATAGCTTGCTTGCAACCAATAGGAAACAGAGGTTATTGAAGCCTGAATTCAATTAACTTCAAGCTCTTAAGGAATCTTATTTAGATGTTTTGTTTATAAATTAACTGATGATAGCTTCTTTGTTGAATATGAAGTGAGAACTTCTACTGGTGCAACTGTTAAAAAAAGTATAATATAATTCACATCCTATATCATAATTCATATCAAGGAATAGTTGTATGATTTGATTTTGCTTTTCTGCTTAAAGTACACCCTGTTTCTCAACTTATCCAAGCCAAGCAATGTACCTGCAGTGTTTTAGGGACATTATCGGCATACATTTTTGTTTTCAAAGTATCCTCCACAACTTTCCCCTTATTTCTTTGGCACTTTGTATACCTTTTTAAAAAAGTGATGCATATTAAAACTGTTTAGAAAAGGGAAGAAATTATGCAGGCCTATAAACAAATAGTATAAATAGTTTGAATTTCTGCCGAAAAGCAAGAGCTTCTGTTTTAGCTCAATATAGAATGGGAACAAATGTTTCTAAACTGTGGTTGCATATACTTCCAAATTGACTTTGCTACAAAAATTATGCAGATCCTTTTGAGAATGGTGAGCTTACTACTGCTTGAATCTTGATTGTTAGTAAAAAAAAATTAAGGCTTTACAAAAAGCCTGATGGGAATTAAAAATGGGGGCAGGCAGATTGAATAATAAGAATTTCCACAGTTCAGCAAATTTTACTCTAGTAATAATGGGTATAGAATATAGACAGTCCAGTTTTTAGGCAAGATGCATATTCTGCAGTTCTGTACAATACTAATTCAAAGCTATTGCCCTGTTAATATATTTTCATTTATTCCTTTAGTATATTAAGGATTATTCTAGCCTTTCTTTTCTAGGTGTCTATAATGGCTAACAATAAGATCATTAAGTAAAAAAGTGAAAGTAGTAGTTTTTCAATTCACCTAAAAATTAAAGTATATTTTATCAAATATAAAAAATACATTTAAAATGTATAAACATGCTCATTCAGGAGAAGACTTCAAATGATCATCTTTAGTACTAATTTAGCTAGCAGAAGCAGAAAGATGTCTGAAGATGAACAGATGAAAGCCTTTGAGACTCAAAGGGAATACTTCCTTCTAATTAATTAATTAAAACAAGGTTATGTGCAACCTCCCGGAAAGTGGGTTTTTGGGAGTCCCCTCCAAAGCTGCTATAATAAATTAGTGATAATGTCCATTTCCTGCTTTTCTACCACAGGACCATAGAGCAGGCAAGCGCCAGAGCAGATTGTCAATATCTTCCATATAATATTAGGAATTTCTTCTTTTAGTTTCGATGAGATCATCTTACGTTTCTTCAGAAATAAATGGTCATCAGTGTTTGCAGGGTTTAAGCCAGCAATGCATAGAATCCCCTTTTCTTTCTTTTATTAGACACGCCACATATCCTTTCTTTTATACAAAAGGTTCCCTGGGGGAAGAGGGTGGAGAGCATTCTTTTCAAGAGGGTGACCTGATTATTTACAAATGGTTTTGTTTTATTTGTAAGCTGCCAGGAGTTGTCAAGGTATTGGTTGGCCTTGAACCTTGATTACATAAATAAATAAGAATCTGGGATTCTCCTGACAGGGCAAGGCTTCATTTTGATAGGAGAGGAAAAACAGAAGTGGTGTCAAATACAGGTCACAGGATTCACAACTCCCAATCACTGCTGAAGCCAGATTAGTTTCCCCCTTCCGCCCAGAGTTGGCATCAAACCCTAAGCAACTTCTATGGCTCTTTGTTTTAGAGAATCCTATACTCCAGGGTGTTCATCTTCTCTTGGACAAAACACAGCTATAATTTCTTCTCTCTTATAACATAGGGCAGTTCATACAGATCAGGAGAAGAGCATGTCTAGTTTCTAAAATCATGATAAACCCAACCAAGCTAGAAGAAAAATGTCTTTGTAATCCAAAGTTTACCTATACGTAGGCAAATATATATACATATTTTTCTTCATGATTGTAGTCCATGAACCAAAGAGAACAGCCATGGACATAATGTATTATCAATATGCTGTTTCGTTCATACCCCTCAGAGATCTACATAGGATTATCAAAAAGAAAGCATGTTTCTGTATGCTGCCTAAACTTTTTTGTAGAGATTTTGCTTGGTGACCCACCTCACATCTTTGAATGTGATGTTAGATTCTCCAGTAGAACTCAGAACTGGATTGCAATGTTTGAAAATCAAATTGAAAGCAGTTTCATTAGGGGAGCAATGAAGAAATTGGCTTTGAAATCTCACTGGGTCAAGAAATCATCCTTAAACATTTTACCTCCTGGAATCTCTTATCTAGAATGGGAAGTATCAGAACATAACTTGGATCCTTGTCATCTCTGGATTAGACTAATGCAATAATGCAAGGACTTGGGATTGCCCTTGGAAACCATCCCAAAAGTTTTAGCTCATACAGAATGCAGCAGCCCATGTTCACCAGGCCTGTCCTGTTACACTGATCCTGCATGACCCATAATAAATGGCACTGTGTTTCTGTTTCTGTTTGCTATTTTTTAAGCTGTATAACAGGACTGTCAAACTCGTGGCCTGCCTGCAGGCCAGATGCATCATGCACTGGCCATGCCCATGCCCAGTTTAGAAAACTGGGGGGAGGATTGTGATACGTCACATGACGATGCAAGTTTGACACCCCTGCTCTATATGGCTTGGTATCTAGCTATCTAAGATACTACCTTTACCAGCTAGATTCTGTCTAACTGATCCAGACTGCCAGGCAATATCTACTAGAAGTCCCTGTAAGTACAATAGGACCACATGCATTGCCTGGGGCAAATCCTCTCCCATAGAAGAGCCTGCTCCCACCCATAAGCAAGGGAAGTGTCTATTCTTATGGTCTCTAGAGGAGAGGAAAAAAAATTTGTAGAATGCCTTAAGAATAACTACAGAGGCTTAGGGACATATAGAACTAGACTAATAGAACCATGTATGTATGTATGTATGTATGTATGTATGTATGTATGTACGTACCCTGCCTTAAGAGCCGAGGTGGAACAGTGGTTAAATGCAGCACTGCAGGCTACTTCAGCTGACTGCAGTTCAGCAGTTCGGCTGTTCAAATCTCACCGGCTCAGGGTTGACTCAGCCTTCCATCCTTCCGAGGTGGGTAAAATGAGGACCCGGATTGTTGTTGGGGGCAATATGCTGACTCTGTAAACCGCTTAGAGAGGGCTGAAAGCCCTATGAAGCGGTATATAAGTCTAACTGCTATTGCTATTGCTATTGCCTTAACAGACCTTCCTATTTTTCTCACAACTCTGTGAGTGGATTGGTCTTAGAGAGAGTGACTTGCTCAGTCATCCAGCTGGTTTCCATGGCTCAGTGGGGATTTAAACTCACTGTCTCTTACTTTTTAGCTTGGTGCCATAACCACTAGACCAAACTGGCTCTCTGTAGCAGTTGTATCATTAATTAGAAGTTATTTTATATGTTATGAATACCTACCTTCTAGAGAAAACTACAACTGAGGCAGTAGATAAACTGCTTAAATAAAGGACTGTTTTTCACACTTACAACCAACAGTTGCAGTGTCTCAGGGTCACGTGATCACCTTCTGTAACTTTCTGACAAAGTCAATGCAGAAGTCAAACTCACTTAACAACCATGTTACTAACATAATAAATGCAATGATTTACTTAGTAACTATGGCAAGAAAGGTCGTAAAATGGGTCAAAATTCACTTAACATATCTCTTGCTTAGCAACAGAAATCATGGGCTCAATTGTCGTCATAAGCCAAGGCCTACTTGTATCTTAAAGGACAGTAACAGAAATTTTAAGTTAGCTTAGGCTAAACATTGAAGTTTAGCTTAGGCTAAACTACCTAGGAAGCGGGCATTGGACAGATTACAGATTTTGTCCAAGATAACATAGAACTCGTTTTAATTTTTTTTTTAGACAAAACTGATAGATTATATAATATAACATTTGGAAGTGATCTTTTAAAAATAATATTAAGACATTTGAGTTTGAGAAAGATGCACACTTTTAGTTAAACTGAATCCAACTTAACTACAATTGTCAGATGACTGAGGAGAAAAGATATTTTATTTAGCAAATACCTTTGGCGGCGAGCAGTTTTCTGTAATGCACAGCCATATGATCTTGAACAATGTACTGGCTTGAGAGCTTGCAGGAAGAACTTGGAGAAAAGGCTGAGGAAATTTTTAAAAATTGCTCTAGTTAATAGATTTAAGTATCTGGCACATTGATTTCTGAGGAATTCTTATACTTCTAAAGAAATGCATTTTCTGATTGTGATACTTGAAGTGGTATTTCAGTGTGACTTCTTTTTGTACTACTTTATGATGAAGTAATGAACAAATGAATAGAAATAAATAATGAATGACATCTTTGTATGTATACTTATTAAATCCCCATTTCTTGATGTGGTAGCTCTTATATATAACTCTTAAAGAATATTATAGGTTTAATCTCCATTTGTAAAGATTTAAAGATTTATTTATTTTTACCTCAGGAGCTAAGAAATAGAAAAAGAATTATGGAAGTCCATTTTTCTAGGAATACAAACTCCAAGCTGGATTTTTTGTATTAGTCTCTCTCTTCCAAATTGTTATTTTAGTTGTTATAAAGGAAGGTACATGAATGCAAAATATTCAGGAATTTGGAATGACTGTTTCTTCTTTCTGTTCTTGTTTTCCAAACTTAACACTTGGTTAAATGTTCATCTTATGCACTATTCATTTTATCATTATTTAATAAAAAAATATTCTGGTGGAAACAAAGTCTCAAAAAAGCTGAAAACAAGAGAAAGAAAGCTGCACAAGTTATTAAAAAAATTAAGGCCAGTTGCTGAAAAGCAAGGGGGAAAGTGAAATGTGTCATTTTCTTCCCATTTTACATGCAGGGACAAGTTTGATTTTCAAATCTGTTCCAGATGAGCTCCAAGATTAAAGTACAACAATATGAAGTCTCACAATCCAGCTCTAACCCTCTGAAAGTGGCCTCCATAGCATAGAAGATCTTATTTCTGAAAGACAGATACAAAAAAAGCTAGACTGGAGTTTGCTAAACTGCATGTTCACAAGTCCTTCTGGGAGAATGTCCTTGGAGCAGATGAAACAAAATTACAGCTTTTTGGTAAGCAACAGCAACACAGAAGAAGAAAAAATATCATTTTAAAGAAAAGAGCACCAGTCCTACTGTGAAAAATTGAGAAGGTTTTATAATGTTATAATGCTGTTTTTTGTCTCTGATACTAGATGCATTGAATCTAGGCAGGACAAAATAAAATCAGAACATATCAAGGCATTCTGGAACTAAATTTCTGACAGTTAGAACAATAAATCAGTGGAACAACTTGCCTCCAGAAGTTGTGAATGCTCCAACACTGGAGTTTTTAAGAAGAGATTGGACAACCATTTGTCTGAAATGGTATAGGGTTTCCTGTCTAGCCAGGGGGTTGGACTAGAAGACCTCAAAGACCCTTCTAACTCTGCTCTTCTGTTCCGTTCCACTCCACTCCACTCTATTCCATTGTATTCTAACATAAAGCCCAGTGTTAGAATGCTCTGTCTCAGTCACAGGTCATAAATGAAGTGGTCTGCTATGAGTCCTGACCTGAATACAGAACATAGAATATAGAACATCTATAGAAAGAGCTCGCAGTTGGGACAAACTCACAATTAGGAGAAAGAACCTATCAAACCTAAGTCAACTACTACAGTAAAAGTAAAGGTTCCCCTGCACATACATGTTAGTAGTTTCTGGCTCTAGGGGTGGTATTCATCTCCATTTCTAAACTGAAGAGCCAGCGCTTCCGAAGACGTCTCCGTGGTCATGTGACCGGCATGACTAAATGCCAAAGGCGCACGGAGCGCTATTTCCTTCCCACCAACGTGGTCTCTATTTTTCTACTCACATTATTTACGTGCTTTCAAACTGCTAGGTTGACAGAAACTGGAAGAAGTAATGGGAGCACACTCCATTACGCGGTGCTAGGGATTCGAACTGCTGAACTGCTGACCTTCTGATCGACAAGTTCAGCATCTTAGCCACTGAGCCACTGCATTCCTCAAGTCAACTGCTACAGAGTGGAACAAATTGCTGTTGAGAAGTATAAAAGTCATATTTAGAGCTACAGAAAGTCTTTGATTGCTGTTATTGCATCAAAAGAGTATGGTACAAAACATTATATTGGGGTACTAATTATGTCCATGCCATTTTTATTTGTTTAATTATTTGCAAGACTAAGCTTTCCAATTGCTACACCTAAACTACGAAACATCTGCTCAGAAAATTAAGTTTGCACATTTTCTTTTGGATTTTTCCAGTGATGAAATCAACCATATTTAGGAAGGCATTTTTTTCCAGATAAAATGTAAATTGAATTAGATTTTTTTAGCAACTGCAGCAATCTTGGAATGTATAGGTATATTCAGAAAATAATTCTTCTGTAGGAAATTGAACATAAGAAGTTTTCAATATTAATAACATATTTATTTCAAATAGAATATACATTGAGAAATGTATTTGTAACCTTCTCTAGAAAGCACGTAGCTCTGAAGCAAATAACATTTTGCTTTCCCAAATCTACCCAATGCTTATACAGTATCAGAGGTGGGTTGCCAATTTTTCTACTACCAGTTCAGGTGCGGTCCTGTGTGCGACACTTCTGTGCATGCACAGAAGTGTCTGGGCAGGTGGGAGGAGCCTTGCCCCACCATTACTAATGGTTCGCCCAATCCGGGTCAAACCAACAGCAACCAACCTCTGTACAGTATGATAAGAATCTAGATAAGTGATTTTAATTATTTCAAATAGGGAGAGCCTAATTGTTATCAAGAATAACAATTAAATTGGTCCCCCCTCTTTTACACTCTATAAAATACATCTGGTAAACTATCTCTCTGTCTGCTTCTCAGCTTTTCTTTGAGCAGAGCAATTTTCCACTGAGGTTTGTTTTCCAACTGTGACACAGGTTTTTGGCTGGTTTTCTGCAGGTAGATAATACTGATTTCAAACAAAAATGAGGTTAGGAATCTGAAGTTGATTTTCCTCTTCCCTGATTTACATTGTTTATATCAGTTGAAGCTTGGATTTGCAGTTGAAAGCTAGAAATGTGATTGATTGGTAAATCCATTGCATCCTATGAGAGGCAATTTTAATTATCATGTTAATCTCTATATTTTATTAACAGCAACAGAGAAGGCTAAAGCAATCTTAATGAAAGTTTAATAAATGATAGGCACTCAGGGTCAAGCTGTCCTGTTTTGCAATTTAAAGGCAAAATATTAATCATATTATGAAGGCAGTTTCTATATTCACCCAGTGACACCAGGATTTTAAGTGTGCATAAGTTTTTGCAAGGTAAAATATACAATTAACCAATGCAGGACACCAGAAATAGATGTCATGTCTGGAATCCTGGAACTCTTGGATCCTCATGAAATCAAGTACTAGAACAACAGTTTTATAAGCTGTTATTAAATGCTTTATGCAAGGGCAGAAATCCAAGGTTTATCCCTGACTCCAGACATGTACATAAGCTACCTAAGGGAGCTTCGTCTAAATTATCCGGATGGATTAATTTTAGATTTTGTTTCTCCTGATGCAGTTATTATTGAGCCATGGTGGTGCAGTGGTTATAAATGCAGTAATGCAGTAATGCAAGGAGTTCGATCCTGATCAGCTGGGGGTTGATTCAGCCTTCCATCCTTCCAAGGTGCATAAAATGAGGACCCAAATTGTTGGGGCAACATGATGACTCTGTAAACCGTTTAGAGAGGGCTGTAAAAGCACTGTGAAGCAGTATATAAGTCTAAGTGCTATTGCTATTGCTATTATTATAAGGTAATGCTTGCCTTAAAGCCTTTGTCTAATGTGCAATATCCCCAACTCAGAAATTTTCTCCATTCCCATTACTGATTTTGATTAAGAACACAGCTGAGCACACAGCAGGTTTCTCCAGTGCTCAACTGATAAAAAGTGGGCAAAGGCCAAGAAGCTGAGATCTTTATCAGGCTATCCAGAGAGAGCCCAGAGCTGTATGTGGTCCATAATTTCCAATGCTGACTCATGTTGTCTAGAGAGTTCTATTGTTTTTAATGTACATTCAGAACATTGCTGGAAACTAGTTATATATTTGGAGTATAGTGCCACCCTCGTACATAATAATAACTACAATTTACTCTTTTTCATTGCATACCGAGGTTTTTGAAGTGCTGTATTAATGTCTTAGGGCAGTGATGGCTAACCTTTTTGTCACCACGTGTCATAAGCACATGTACGTGCCCGCACCCATAGTGCAATGTGTGTGCAACCACCCCATTCCCTGCCCCTCTATGCATGCTCATGCAACCCACCGACTCCCCCTGCTCATGCATGCATGACTCCTTCCCGTGCCCCCTGCACATGTGTGTGTGACCCCCACATGCGTGTGTGACCCCCTGAACATCTGTGTGTAAACCCCCTGTGCCCATTTTGGGCCTAGTAGGCCTCTTTGCAGCCTTCTGGGACCAGAAACAGGCTGCGGGGACATGCACAGCAGAGACCCAAAAATCAGTTGGCTGGTGGGAGGTGTGTGCGCATGCGTGGTGGAGCTGAGCTGGGGTGATGGCTTGTGTGTCAGGTTGTCAGGCCTGCAGTCATATTCCTTTAAGGATCTTTGGCCTGCCACACAACACACACACTCTCTTTACTATGCTGTTTCATTAGTGGGGAATTGGGAGGTGGTAGAAGTAGAATGTATTTGTTTTCAAAATAAAAAAAATCCGTTCTAGAAATCAAGGTCATCCTTTGTGTCTGCACCTCTGCATCTGACCAGAACTAGATGGGTAGAAATGCCAACGTGGCAGAGGAAGATTGGACCATGTGATGGAGTTGTGGGTGTGGGGACAAGTTCATGAACTTTCAACTGGTTGGAAACCCAGGAAGCTTTCAGATTCGGGTTTCCACAGATGTGCCAACATGTCTGTCTTATTAAATTGGAACTTTGATGAAAGTTATGTCTTGAACCCTGATTTAATTCTGGATGATATTTGGAATGTTGACATTAATCCGAATCTCCATTAAAATAAATCACCAGCATCCTGGCACAGGGGCTGGCAAGGAGTGCTGATTCCCAACACCTGACCTGACTGGGTCAGCATAAAATATCAGTGAGCAAATAAGAGAAAGCCTTTTGAGATAAGAAGCTGAGATGAGACAGTTCTCTACATATCTCCCGAGCAGCAAAGGAATTTGCGTAGGAGGAATTTTTCTGATTTATTGCATCTGGAAAGATGCAGATGGAGGGGGCTTGAAAGGCTTATTCTACACATGGCTGGAAGTGACAAGATGTTTGGAATCCCAGACCAACTTCTACAACTAAACGTGAGTGCATGTTCCCCCTCCTTCCCCAGCCAAAGATTGGAGAAAAAAAACCTGGAGTGGAGAGTTTGACTCCTTCCAAACAGCGATAAATGAAACGACCCATTACCCTGCAACTGAGTTGAAGACAGATTCCCTATTAAAATTGAAATTTCAACCCAGCCAGCAAGAAGGGATTTGGCAAGCAACTCTCACTAATCAAGCACCATCAAATTGAGCTTTCTTTCCAGGTCGTGGATGGTACTGGGCAACATGGGAAAATCCTCCAAGCCAGCAGAGGGGACTTTGGCCCATAACCCATCTGCCAGCCATTGATGGTTGAACTGAAGCCTATGAATCAAGCAACCTCAGGTCATGGATGGGAGAGATGCCAATGGGCACCTGCTCTACCTCAGCAGATGGCACCATGGCAGATAACTGGGCAGTGGCCAAACCAGGGATTGACCTCACCACCGGTTCCAGTCTCACCTGCAATGCCCCAATAGGTTCTTACCCCACTTTCCTAAAGAGAAGAGTTCTCAACAATGGAAGAAAGGATTAATTAGGGGAAGGCTGCAGGATGGATGGTGAAACAATGTACACCTGCAATGCCGCAACAGGTTCTTACCCCACCTTCCTACAGAGAAGAGATCTCAACAATGGAAGAAGCGATGAATGAAGGGGAAATTGCAGGATGGATAGCAGAACAATGTGATGAGGTGGTTCCTAAGTTTAGAGGTGCAACTGAATTCTGTCCCTCGTGGGGTGGGAGGGTGGCAATAAAATGCCAGTGTTGCTGTCAATTCAGCCACAGAACATTAGAGTGCTTGGCTCCAGCCCCAATATCACAAACTTGTGCACCAACTGCCAGCATAAGACTGTCCATCCAAGCTCCCCCTTTTCCTTTAGTGGTAGAAGGGGAAACACATTATGAGGTGAAAAAAATCAGATTCCAGGCTGTATAGGGGTCGCTTACAATATTTAGTGCATTGGAAGGGGTACCCTTTGTCCGAAGCTACTTGGGTGAAAAGTTGGGACCTAAAAGTGGATAAGTTAGTAAAACTTATAAGTTAGTTTCCCAATAAGTCAAAGGGTCCCCCCGTGGGGGGGGGGAAGAGGTGGTTAATTGTGTTGTGTTAACTTTTATGTTGTTCTCTTTTCAGGAAACATTTTTCTTCTGAGGAGAGGCCGCCTGTCAGGCCTGCAGTCATATTCCTATAAGGATCTTTGGTCTGCCACACTCTCTTTCTCTTTCTTTACTATGTTGTTTCATTAGTGGGGAATTTGGAGGGGGTAGGAGTAGAATATGTTTGTTTTCAAAATAAAAAAATCCTTTCTAGAAATTAAAGTCATTCTTTGTCTCTGTACCTCTGCATCTGACCGAAACTAGATGGGTGGAAATACCAACATGGCAGAGGAAGATTGGACCATGTGATGGACTTGTGGGTGAGGGACAAGTTCATGAACTTTCAACTGGGTGAAAACCCAGGAAGCTTCAGATTCGGGTTTCCACAGATGTGCCATCATGTCTGTTTTATTAAATTGGAACTTTGATGAAAGTTATGTCTTGAACTCTGATTTAATTCTGGATGATATTTGGAATGCTGACATAGGTGACATCACGGTCTTAGAACAATAACGAGTTAGAAATGGTAGATAAAATTAACCTACACCTATCAACATGTAAATAAGCTCTGTTTGCGCTGTATGAATGTATTACTCCAGTGCATCATTTAATAATAGATCTAACTTTGTTCCTAAAATTTCAATGTATTGGCTATATTCAAGGGTACTTTTTTACCCGCTATAAATTGATACCGGATAAAAATGATTTCATATGCACTAACTTTGGAGAATATCTATAAATTGCAGTTGGCACAAAATACATCTGTCAGAATTTTAACTGAGACCCCCAGAATATATTGCATTGGTTTTGATTACTGCTCTATTTTAGATCAACTCTGCCAAAGATGGGAACTTATTTATTTTGGCCATACATCTCCACCGTGAGTTTCAGTCTCTGTCTACTTTAAATGCAAGTCAAAATGTGTTCTCGGGAGGCGGTTTATATACTGATTTTATGTTAAGGACCAAAGTCATATGGCTGGGGCAGGATAAAGTGTTCATGCATAAATAACACCATGTTAGCAGAAGGCTGTTACATTTATAGATTGCTGTTAAAAGTTAGGATATCAACTACTCTGAAAACTATCATAATATTAAGAGCAAAGAAAATAGATGATAATCTAATTCATGATTATTAGTCAATGTTCTGTATGCTGCAGTAGTTTCCAGATTTCCAGAAATAAGTCTGTCTATACTCATGCTCCTGAAAACCTTGAAACTGAGAATTGCGTTTTGTGATTTAGATGCATGTAATGCTTTATGTAGCCTTGGGATCCTTCTGTGCCTTCCTTATTTGTAATAGGAATTATTTGTTACTGAAATGTGCTTTTTAAAAAAACCTCTTTCATTTTAAAATCAACCACATCTATAAAGTTACCTTTAAGGGAGAAATGACAGTGATAAATTAGCAGGAGGAAAAAGTATCAATAGTTTTCTCAGCAAGAATATTTTCCTTATTCCAAACCCACTATGAGATTACAACTGCCGTTTTGTAATTACTAATTTACTCTGTATCTGCAGTCTAAACTGAAATAGATTCCTTTGGCATATTACATTTTGAATAAATCATATCTGAAGTTATAAATTTCCTGTTGTAAATCTGAACGCAGCAATAATCAGACTTGATTGATGCAACACAAATGACAATAAAACATGGCTCTACCATTTGGCTGATGAGCCAAAATGTATGAGCTGAAATGTACTGGGTTGGCTTTTTTGTCTGCTACCTTGCTTGGAACCACAATTAAAACTGCTCTTCTCTCCTGTGCTCAGTTAAAGTTTTTGGATAAGGGGGAGAGTTCCACACAAAAGTATCAGACAGTTTAAAGTTGGTTGTATGCCTTGGCCTAGATTTAAAGGGAACGTCATAAAATAACCACCTGTGAAAAATTTAAATTCATTCATTTAAATTCATTCCTAAATGGGCATAAAAAGGATGCTGTCATATGCAAAATGAAGGTCCTGGTTGTGATTATATTTTTGGTATCAAAATTACAACCCCTGCATTTAAAGTTGTCCAGTGAAGAAAAAGGGAGTCAGAAACCCACTAGGTGTTACATCAGTTTACACCATATAGAATATAATAAGTAAATCAGTTATCAGCATAAAAATGAGGAAGACTTAGAATTCTGTGAGCTATAATCCCAATAGTCTCGAGGATAGAGATGACTTAATTAAGTTAACTAATTTGAGTTACTGGCAGCTCTTTGCAAGGACTTAGACTGAATGACAATGTACTTATCATTCCAATCCTATCTTCTTGAGCTAGTAGAAAACAAGCAGAAATCAGAACATCAACATTTGTGGAAGATCTAGGCCTAGTCTTTCATAAGTTCTTGGAAAAAGAAAATCTGACATCCTGAATGTCATCCTCCTCAAGCAAATGCATAAAGTCAGTGATGGGATTCAAAAATTCTTACTACCAGTTGGTGGGTGTAGCTTGGTGGGCGTGGCAGGAGAAGAATACTGCAAAATCCCCATTTCATCCCGATCAGCTGGGACTCGGGAGGCAGATAATAAATGGGGACAGGGCCAGTCAGTTGTAGTATTTACCGGTTCTCCGAACTACTCAAAATTTCCACTACCTGTTCTCCAGAACTGGTCAGAACCTGCTGAATACCATCTCTACATAAAGTTATTACCATTCATGAACTGCACCAAGAACATTTAAAGCTTTACATAGCCATGCCTTGGTAATTCTGAGACTTTCATAGTTCAATGTATTATATGTGGGGTTGCTAAAGATAGGGTAGACATTTCAGCTAAGACAGAATATACATTCTAGATTGGTTCCCAACCCTAAGGCTATGTAGAGAAGTCATATCAATTCATTCTGTTTCTGAATTTTTAATGTGCAATAAACTCTAGCATCCAGGTATTTGTTGGGCTGCCTTCACCTCACATCAGTTTATTACCATCTTCATATGAGGCTCTTTGAATGCTTCCACTCTCCAAATTTGAATAAATTGAACACATGAATAAAATCATTGTAGTGGTAGCATTCTGACTTTAAAATATTCTTTTTTAAGATAAATCACTCAATGGTGATTTAGTTGACTATTTTCATTTTGGCATTGATTTAATAATTATCTTACATTTTCTTAAGGGACACGGTAGCTCAGTGGCTAAGATGCTGAGCTTGTCAATCAGAAAGATCGGCAGTTTGGTGGTTTGAGTCCCTAGCACCGCGTAACAGAGTGAGCTCCCGTTACTTGTCCCAGCTTCTGCCAACCTAGCAGTTCGAAAGCATGTAAAAATGCAAGTAGAAAAAATAGAAAACACCTTGATGGGAAGGTAACAGCATTCCGTACTCTTTCGGTGGCTAGTCATGCCAGACACATGACCACAGAGATGTCTTTGGACACCATTGGCTCTTCGGCTTGGAAACAGGGGATGAGCACTTCCCCCTAGAGTTGGAATGACTAGCACATATGTGTGAGGAGAACCTTTTTACCTTTTACCTTACATTTTCTTATCAGCTATCCTTGGAACATTTATCATACAGGATGAAATATGTAGGTCTGATAAAGATTATTTGTTAAAGTTGTTGATGTAAGTTAAGAAAGAAAAACAGGTAGAGTAGAAGTATTTCATCCTATTAGAACTTTCTCCAGCTACTGTATTTTTCGGAGTATAAGACGCACCGGAGTATAAGATGCAGCAAGGTTTTGAAGATGAAAGTTTTTTTAAAAGTTTTTGCACTCTGCAAACCTCCCCAAAATGGCCCATTTTTCACAAAAACGGGCCCATTTTTTTTCAAAAAAGGGCATGAATAGTCCTTAGGAGGCTTGTAGATTGCTCCGGGGGGGGGGCAAAAACGCTCTGGTTTTCGTGAAAAGAGGCTGTTTTTTGTCAAAAAAGGGGCATGGCTATTCTTTAGGAGGCTTATAGAGTGCTCCTGGGGGCTGGAGTGTGTGTGGTAAAATTGAGCAAAAAACAGCCCATTTTTTGCTCATTTCTGCTCTCCCCAGCCCCCAGGAGCACTCCAAAAGCCTCTTACAAGCTATGCATGGCTATTTTGATGAAGGAGGAAGGGTTTCTGGAGGCAAAAAATGCTGTATTCAGTGTATAAGATACACCCAGATTTTCAGCCTCTTTTTTGAGGGAAAAAGGTGTGTCTTACACTCTGAAAAATATACAGTACATATTCAATAATCTTTTGGTTTTATAAACATTGAAATGATGCGTACTTTGCCAAAAGCAAGATATCAGTTCAAAGCTGTGAAACCCAATCAAAACTGCAAAACCAAAAACTTTCCATTATATCCATTATACATTATTCTAAGATAGGACACCATTGATTATGCTTTTGGTCTACACTTGGTATTTCCAGGTGCCTTGCAGATATTTTAATCCAAACTTAGTTTACTGACTTCCCTAAACTCTATTGCCTATTTACTATAATTACTTATCTGACTTTCAAATATGGATGAAATAATGATCCTGAAAAATTAAACCGTTACAAATCATATCCTACATTTCTAAAGAAATAATTTGAAATTGTTTTGAAAAATCACTGAATGAAGCAGCTTGAAGAGGTACGGACTTCAACTCCCAGAATTTGAAGTCCGCACCTCTTCAGGCTGTCAAGGTTGAGAAACACTGTAACGAATTATTTATTCTGAATCATCTTAAGCATCCCAATATGTTATTCAAATGGTATCTACTTACATATTTGAATTTTTACCTATTTTCATTTTGAAGGAGAGAATAAATACATGAAGTAAATAGGAGTATTTTTGTCATTTCTGCAGACAGTTTGCATTATTAAGAATATTAGATTGGAATACATAACATTCATCTTGCTGAAAATGTTAAATACTTACCGCTGCTTTTAATACTCATATGTCCTCTGAAAGGGCCCATCAAGGAATGGTTGGGAATACTCATAGCGAGTCAGGATACTGTAGGAGGAAAAAGCAATTAGGAAATATCAAAATATTAATTTTGATTTTTTTGAGGTAAACCTTGTTGACACTCAGAATCAATTAGCCAATATTAATAGCCAATAAAGCATATGCTTACTGTAGATAAGTTACAGTAGCTAATCAAGGAGAGAAGCAACCTAGAACTAAGGAGAAATTTCATGACAGTTAGAACAATTTATCAGTGGAACAACTTGCCTCCAGAAGTTGTGAATGCTCCAACACTGGAAGTTTTTAAGAAGAGATTGGACAATCATTTTTCTGAAATGGTATAGGGTTTCCTGCCTAAGCAGGGGTTTGGACTAGAAGATCTCCAAGGTCCGTTCCAACTCTGTTATTCTATTCTATTCTATTCTATTCTATTCTATTCTATTCTATTCTATTCTATTCCATTCCATTCCATTCCATATGACTGCAATAGTATATGAGAATGTTAGAAGACAGAAGGAAAGTTGCAGCCAAGGTAACAGTCTGATAAACACAATCTTAAGGAGGAATGGGGATAAAACATTCTGCAGAAGAGACTCTTCCTAGTTTTCATGATAATAAAGGTGTGTGCAGGGGGGGAGGGCAACACAGGACTTTCCGACTTGGAAGATTCTGTTACCGTAACCCTACAATACAAGTAGCGTTAAAAGTACTCACAATACTTCTTGTTTGGACTACCTCAAAGGACTGGTTTATTTATATTTATATAGCCTGCCTTTTCTCTAGGAATAAATTCCTCATCCATGCTTTTCCCTTCACCCGCATCCTATAAATTAGAATGAATTAATAGAGAATGACTACTCTCTTCCATGACCAAACACAGAAGCTCCTTGGTCGTAATCTCCTGTAATCATTGCTCCAAATTAGGGTCACAAAAACTGTTTCACTAGATAATTGATTTAATTTCATGAACACCTCTCTGCCACACCTGATTCAATTAGATTCTTTGATTTTTTTAAAAAGCAGAACCTTGCATGCTGCAAATTACTCTCCTATATTTATTCACAAAAATATTTCTAAGCCTGACTTATCCTCCAGAGGCATTCTTAGAAAACAAGAACTGTGAGCGACTTATTCAGTGCTTTCTTTGTAAGTTTGTCTACCTTTTCAGAGAAAAAGTGATAGATAGCAACCTGCCTACAGTACTTTGCTTCTCAGTATAAATAGACTTGGTAAACAAACCATCTCCCTTTTTATATTTGTTTAAAGGAAACAATTCAGTTTGGGGCTGGAAAGCCATCCTTCTTGCACTGAAATGGGAAAATGCTATATTGGAAAGGGAGTCTAATAGCCATAAATAATGCAACATTTCAAGTGAAAAAAGACAGCAGCATTAATGGGAAATGATAGAATACACAGTATAGTTTGTGCTTAGATGTGAGAGTGATGATGCATAATTATGATACCAAATAAACATAAACATCCATATAAAGCAGTGTTTCTCAATCGAATGCTGGCTGGGGAATGCTGGGAGTTGAAGTCCAGACATCTTCAAGTTGCCAAGGTTGAGAAACACTGATATAAAGCGTTGCCTTGTTCTAAACCAGGGCTATCCACCCTTGGAACTTTAAGACTTGTAGTCTTTAATTCCCAGAATTCCTCAGGCAACCATGCTGGCTTGGGAATTCTGAAGTTGAAGTCCACAAGTCTTAAAGTTGCCAAGATGGAATACCCCTTTTCTAAACATTAATAGCAAAGCAAATGATTAAAAGAAAAAGAAAAAAAAGAATCATGGGACAGATTTTGGGCCCCAAATGTCAAATTTCTAACATTTCCACCATAAATAGAAATATTTTAGCCACTCTAGTTTCAGTTTTAAGTCAGGGCTGTCAAACTCTCAGCCTGTGAGCCAGATGTGTCATGTGATGGCCACACCCAAGCCCAGTTTACCAAAGGGGCGGGGAAAGTCCTGATATGTCATATGACGCTGCCATGATGAGTTTGACACCCCTGATTTAAGTAAATGTTCAATTCCACATGGGATATGGATAGCTGACTTCTGATCAAAACAAACTTTATAATTAAGAAGTAATTTGCAAGGAAGTGAGAAAGGCCTTTTTGCCAAGCACTGGGCTACCCTTTAACAAAAATTATGATAATTGATATGACTAGGACATGCCATTGAGGCCTGTGTCATGCAAGTGCTCTGTTTTTCTTTAGTTTTTGAAAAAAATGTAAAATTCACAAGAAAGTATATTTCTCCCTTTATAGGGCAATATGAATTATTTATAGAGATACAGTTTGGCATAGTAGTTAAGGCATCAGACTAAAAACCTGGGGACTGTGAGTTGCAGTCCTGTGTTAGGCACAAAGCCATCTGGATTATCTTGAGCCAGTTACACTCTCTCAATTCTACAACAAACCATTTTTGAAACCTTACCAAAAAAAAAATTGCAGGTACTTGTCCAATCAGTCACCAACACTGAAACGAAAGGAAAAAGTCACACTGAGAGAAAGGAAGGAAGGAAGGGCAGCTAAAATTTATGGCTAAATTTTGCATGGCAGCCAATTGTGTAAGGCAATATTTAGCCAGCCTTGTTTAATTTCAGGGAATGATTGCTACAGTAGTTGGCAAAGATTAATTTAGAAGGACAGAAAGATTTTAGGTTTTAAGGTTTTTTTTTGTTTCTCAGTGATAACCTACAACTGGATGGTGGATCATATGCTACATGTGTTATATATAGACATATAACACATTTAAAAAGGTAAAGGTTCCCCTCACACATATGTGCTAGTCGTTCCCAACTCTAGGGGGAGGTGCTCATCTCCATTTCCAAGCCGAAGAGCCGGCACTGTCCAAAGATGTCTCCGTGGTTATGACTAAACACCGAAGGCACATGGAACACTGTTACCTTCCCACCAAAGGTGGTCCCTATTTTTCTACTTGCATTTTTATGTGCTTTTGAACTGCTAGGTTGGCAGAAGCTGACACAAGTAATGGGAGGTCATTCCATTATGTGGCGCTAGGGATTCGAACCACTGAACTGCTGACTTTTCTGATCAACAAGATCAGCATCTTAGCCACTGAGCTACCACATTCTTATTATAACACATTACAGGCATGTAAATACATGAATCCAAAAATCTATGATTTCTATGCTTTGGTTGAATTACTATATTAGAAGTGATGCTACTGCTAGCTATCCACCCAATTCCGTGTTGTTTTGCTTAAAAGTAATCAATCTATCAGCTAATTATTTTGAACTTCAATTCCTAGCCAAGACTATCAATACCAAGAAGTCATAGAATCTGTAACCCAAAACATTTTGTCCTCCTGAACTGTTTTGCCTTTCCCATGTGTTTTCCATAAATCGTTTATGTAAAGATGTCAAGAAACAGAACCTTGATATTCTGAATTCCATGGTATATGGTTTAGTCATTAACCATAACCATTGTGCTTCTTTGTCTTTGCAATAAAGTGGGGTTGTGCATGCCACTTCTAACTCCATCTTGGGTCTCTCCCTTTTCTCTATTTTATAACTTTTTATATACAGTAGTAAAATATAGACACTTGTCATTCCTTTCTGTAACATCCAAACATAGGTAGACTGATAGACAGCAGGTAGCCTATTCATGTTTATTTAGCTTCCCCACAGAGGCAGAACCAGGCAAAATTATTGCTTCTATCATAGCCAAAGTGCCTCTCAAATATTTTGTTGTGCTGTGGGTCTCATTGAAGACAATGAAGACAATCAGATTTCAGGATTTTATTTTCATGATCACAAAAGCCTCTCCTACGAAACCTATGAAGATTGATTATGATGGGAACATACACTATTCTTTCACCCAATATTCAGTTAAAAAGAGAGAAAATCTCTGAAGTAAATGTGGTCGGGAGAAAAAAAGTTAAGGTAGCATTTAACTTAACCTAAGTGTTAGCTCTCTCACAAGATTCCTCTTCTGAAGTATGATTATATATCTCACACCAGAATGCTGCTACTTATCTTCTGAACTAGTGGAGGATTACTGGTCAGTAATCAATCAACTAGCCACTTCTCTCCCAAGCTGAATATTCTTACTCTACAGCCTGGCTGTTGATTTCTGTTTCTGAGTTACATTTGCAAAATGTCAACACTGAAGACAGAGTTATTACCAGACTACTTTTTAAATTAAAAAAAAAAAGAATGCAAGAACAGAAAATCTAACTCCACAACAACCAACATGTTTGAAAACTTAAAAATAAAAGTTCAAGGGAATCCATTTTAAAGTGGATGCTCATCTTAATGTTGTGCTTGCTTCATTCATTAAGATTCTGATTGTCCTCAAGTATCTAGGTGCCAAGCCAGAAAGGGCCTTATAGGTAAAGAAAGTTAGCACCACCACCACCACCATCCTTTTTAGAAGAATGAAATATTTTAGGAAATATTAAAAAGGCAGAATATTATATTTCCCTGGATGAGAAGCAGAAAATCATGCTTTTGGAGACAGAAACTCAGCCCCAGCTCCCTGTCCCCAACATATATTTTGGTGCCAGCTTATTTATAAGACAAAAAACCTTCACCCTCAGGACATAATAGGATTACCCCTCTACACATCTAGCAACAGAGCTCACCGCATGGCACCTGGGGATATTACATTGTCCAGCACAATTCAACTAGACTTATCTCAGACAAACTCCTAGAATTTTGCACATGACACCTATAGCAACCAATAGAATACCTGCCCTTACCACAGGAACAGGAAGCTTAAGTTCAAAGCCCAAGAGAAGAAATAAATAACACTCACTCTCCACTCCATGTGTTCAGCTGCACCAGGACCATGTGATTAATGGTTCTGTTCCATTAAACCAGCTTTCCAAGCAGCCTCCATATTTCCAGTGTCTTATTCCCCACTTGGAACTGAACCCAGATGGACATTTCTTCCAACATAGGCTACAACCATGATGGAGAACCTATGGCACATGTGCCACAGGTGGCACACAGAGCCATATTTATCCGCATGGCAGCCCTTGGTATCCCTCAGTTACGACTGATTTTTGGCCTTCTAGAGGCCTAGGGGAGACCATTTTTGCCCTCCCCAAGCTTCAGGAAAGCTTCCAGAGCTTAAGAGGGTGAAAAACAGGCCCAATGGCCCAACTGGAGGTTTGGGAACAGCGTCCGTTTTTCCTGTTTTTTGCCCTCCCCAGACTTCAGGAAAGCTTCCGGAGACTCAGGAAGGCAAACCCCCCCCCGTGCGGGGGTTGTTTGTGCATGCACAGGTGGGTGGGTATGGGCAGGCACATGCGATAGCATGCATGCATACAGTTTTGGCACACCTTTAGAAAAACGTTAGTCATCACTGGACTAGAAGCAGCACTATGAATTGCACTAGGAAGCTTACTAATAAGCAATGCAAGGAAGATAATACAGGTATAATATAGTCAAGGCATTGAGCACTAGAAAAGAAGTCACTGGACAAGTAGGTCACTGGATTTTGAACCTACTGCTGTTTCTCAGTAAATTTCAAGGGCAGCCCTATGTAACACAGTATTCTATCCAGCAGTAATAATGGTGTGAATCACTGTAGCAAGATCCTTCTGCTCCCGATGGGGCCCTCCTGGCTATGAATTTCACCCATGCATGCAGCAATAATTGTGAAGCAAAAGAACCTTCAGTCATCAGGACAAGACTGTGGCAGGCTTAATTTAGTACAATACAATACAATAGCAGAGTTGAAAGGAACCTTGGAGGTTTTCTAGTCCAACCCCCTGCCTAGGCAGGAAACCCTATACCGTTCCAGACAAATGGCTATCCAACATCTTCTTAAAGACTTCCAGTGTTGGGGGAATTCACAACTTCTGGAGGCAAGCTGTTCCACAATTAAATGTTCTAACTGTCCAGAAATTTCTCCTCAGTTCTATGTTGCTTCTCTCCTCGATTAGCTTCCATCCATTGCTTCTTGTTCTACCCTCAGGTGCTTTGGAGAATAGTTTGATTCCCTCTTCTTTGTGGCAACCCCTGAGATATTGGAACACTGCTATCATGTCTCCCCTAGTCCTTCTTTCTATTACATACCCAGTTCCTGCAACTATTCTTCATATGTTTTTGTCTCCAGTCCCATAATCATCTTTGTTGCTTTTGTCTGCACTCTTTCTAGAGTCTCCACATCTTTTCTACATCATGGCAACCATATACATTTAAATATTATCAACATGCTGAAGATGCCATACTCTTAACTGATAGATAACTTCTCCCTGCAATTTCATGTAAAAGTATAAAAGAAAAAAAATGACCCCCAAGGCATTCCAAAACGTAGTAGCTTAACCATTGCAAAACAATGCATCCAGTCTCCAACTATGCAGATAGCCCAGAAGGATACCATAGTTGAAGGTATCACAAAAAGAACCCCCAGAGCAGTGGTGGGTTTCAAAAATTGTTCGAACCTGCTCTATGGGTGTGGCCTCCTTTGTGGGAGTGGCTTGCCACCCATGTGTCTTGTTGCTCATGTGACCGGATATGAAATTATGAATTAGTACTTAGGTCGGTCCAAGTAGCTATTCAGCATGCAAGTCTTAAAGCTGTCAAGTTACAAGATCCTTGCACCCTAACCCTTTAGAAAAAAAACTAGAGGTCTTCAAACCTGACAGCTTTAAGACTTGTGGACTTCAACTCCCAGAATTTCTCCTCCAGTCACGTTGGCTCAGGAACTCTGGCATTGAAGCATGCAAGTTTTAAAACTGTCAAGTTACAAGATCCTTGCACCCCTAACCCTCTAGCAGTGGTGGGTTTCAAAACATTTTGGAACCTCTTCTGTAAGTGTGACCTGCTTTCTGGGTCCACTGGTGGAACCTCTTCTAACCAGTCCGGTAGATTTGATGAACTGGTTCTATCGAATAGGTGCAAACTGGTAGGAACCCACCTCTGACCCAGAGGCTTCCTCAAACAGAATTCAGCAAAATATAAGACAGCAAAATAAAGGGAAAGATAGATGAGTTTTGTCCTTCATCCTCAAAATTGATCACCAATTTCTTGAAATTTAAGTTAAAGGGAATGTACTTCAACTCTGCAGTCTATGAATCTCTCCAAAAGAATCTTTATTCCAGCTCTAATTAAAACAAATCCTTCTTTGCTTTTTAGATATTGCTTAGGGTATTAATCTGTCAGCAGAATTAGCTTTATGAAAGCATCCAGTACATCTAGATTTCACACGCCGAGTATTATTGCTGTTTCTTGACCTTTCTGGAATCTGACAATGAAAGTATTGCTGCTGCAAACAACGGTTTCCCTTCAATTATCTGTTCCATTTCTGAAAATATCTCCATTTACTCTAAATCAAACCTCATTTGTGACTCAAGCATGACTCCTTGTTGAATGTATTGCTTTTTAAAAAGTTCTAAACATTTATTGGTCAACTGAGTTGAATTGATTTAACCAAATGCAATTAAAGGATTTATTGTAGCTTAAAAATAGAACAGGAGTCAATCACAGCCAGGTAGCTATTGTGCTGCCACTATAGCATAGAAAATCAATAGCAACTGCCGTGGCTTCACTACCCTCTTGATTAAATTGTACAGTTAAACAAATGGATAGGATGATTTAGATCTTAAAAATGTTTATTCTGATTGCAGTTTCATGTCCTGAGAAAGTCTATATTGCTGTGATCGGAAAAGAAAAGGAATCTGAACTTGACTCTTTGCTATCTATATTTTCTATCCATCTCATCATTTAATTTTTTTTCTCATGATTATTAAAAGCCATCTTGGAATACTGAATAAATTTTTCACATGTTCACTACCTGGAACAAAGTCATATCTTTTGTCTTCTCTAAACCAGAATTCAAGGAATTAGATTATTTCAATAAAGATTATTCTCTTAGATAGTAATTGTGTATATGACCTAACTTCATAGTTATCTACCAGGTGATACAAATTAAGAAACTGAAAATAGTTCCACGTACTCTGAAAGAAGGGTATGCTTATATTCTAGTCACAAGCCATTTATGCGGTTATAATTTCCAGGACATTAGTGGACAATGTCTCTCTGTTTCTCTCCCCCTCTCCTTCTCTCCCTCTCTCCTTCCTCTCTCCTTCTCTCCCCCTCTCCCTCTCCTTTTCTCTCCCTCCCTCCCTCTGTCAGGGTTCCAAATAACATCCAAAATTAAATCAGAGTCTGAGGCAAAGGTTTCCTCAAAGTTCCAATTTATTAAGAGAGCCATGTCGGCATATCTGGGAAAACCTGAATCTAAAAGCTTCCCGGTTTTCCTACCCAATTGAAAGTTCAAGATCTTGGCCCCACACCCACAAGTCCATCACATGGTCCAATCTTCCACTGCCATGCTGGCAGTGGAAGACTCATCAAGTTCCATTCAGGTGCAGAGGTGCAGAGACAAAAGATGACCTTGGCTTTCTAGAAAGAATTTTGTTATGGCTACATATCACACAACTCCGTATAATCCCCCCTCCCATTTTCCCACAATAGAAAATGCATAGTAGAATAATAGAAAGTGTGGCAGGCTTGAGGTCCAAAAGAAAAGATGGCTTGCAGGCTCTCTCTCTCTCTCCCTCCTTCTCCCACTCCTTCTCCTCTCTCTCCCTCTCCTTCTCTCCCTCCCGCCCTCCCTCTCTCCCTCTCCCTCCCTGTGTTGTGTGTGTGCGTAAGCAATAGCAATAGCAATAGCAATAGCAGTAGACTTATATACCGCTTCATAGGCCTTTCAGGCCTCTCTAAGCGGTTTACAGAGAGTCAGCATATTGCCCCCAACAATCTGGGTAAGGTAAGATGGCCTGATCAGGGTCAAAATCACCCTGAACATATGGGTTCAGTGTTTAACCTCTCTGATCTTTCTGTCTCCATTCAGCTATCCATACAGCTGCAAGGGAGTTAAAGGGGGGGGGGCAATGTGCAGCTACAGCAGCTTAAATTTGTAGTTTTTTTAGCCTGGAGCCTTCTCTATGTACAGAGGCCAGAACTAATAGTTAACATTTTTATGAATAGTTTTGTGTATGTATGCACTGGATGCTGTATTAATCTAAACCAGATTTTTCAAACCATGTTTTGAGAAACCGTGAGGTTCTGTGAGAGACAAAGGACATACATATATACATACATGCCAATTTATTGTCATTAGAGCTTTGCCTCTTGATAAGGAATTCCAGGGTTTTGCTATTCTTAACCAACAGGTTGTATAGCCTGAAAAAAGAAAAGAAAATGCCTGATATAACCCCTTATCTTACTTCCTGGCTGGTCAGATGAGAACTGTGCAAAGCCCCGATCTGAAATAAAAGAGTATTAAGCTCCTATTCTTTTATTAGCCACCACTAGTGATAAAGTCTTATATCCAGAAAAGGCTTTTCTTGGAAGCAGATAAATTTGCAGAAGCTGTGCAAAAAACCCCAAAAGCTGAAGTATAAATTGTGATCTTCTGTTTCCTCAAGATGGCCATGAGAAAAGTTCTTTTTTAAAAAAGGTCAAAAATGGCCATGAAATGAAAAGATAACTCAAGAAGACAGTTACTATATGGGAAAGGGGGAAAGTTTCATGAAAAACACCATATTCCTCTCTTAGAACACTTTCAAATACTTTGAAACACAAATTTCAAAAACAGCCAGTCATTATTTTACAGGTAGTCCTCGACTTAAGACCACAGTTGAGCCCAAAGTTTCTGTTGCTAAGTGAGACATTTGTTCAGTGAATTTTGCCCCATTTTAAGACTTTTCTTGCCACAGTGGTTAAGTGAATCCCTGCAGTTGTTAAGTTAGTAACTTGGGTTTTTAAGTATATCTGGCTTCCCTATTGACTTTGCTTGTCTGAAGGTGATGACATGATCCTGGGACACTGCCACTATCATAAAGTATCTGAATTTTGATCACATGTCCAGGGAAATGCTACAATGGTTGTTAAGTGTGAAAAACAGTCATTTTTTTCGGTGCCGTTGTAACTTTGAATGGTCACTAAATGAACTGTGGTAAGTCGAGAACTACCAGTATTAAGGCTAGGTTCCCATTTCACGCCAACCTCCCTGTCACAGTTACTGTTTTGAGCCAAGTTTTGCCTAATCTGTACTCGTACCTTTGGTTTTTCCTACCCAGGTATAAAACCTTGCTTTTCTCCACAGATTATTGAAGAATGTTACACAGCACATCTCATTTTATTAAACAGTGGGACAAGGCATATTGCCCTATGGATGTGCAATATAGTTATGAAATTCCTTTGCCCTTCTGTTCAACAATGGCCCTGACTAAATTTCCTTGCTTCATGTACAGATGAAAGTGATAAAAGAAATAGTTATAGAAAATTTTCTTCTGATTCCAGCTCAGAGGATTCAGAAATGTTCTATTGCAATGATATACTGCTAGAGATTCCATAAAGTGTTTTTTAGATTCAGATTCAGATAACATATCTGGTATACAGTGGTGGGTTTCAAAAAAATTTGGAACATCTTCGGTAGGTGTGGCCTGCTTTCCGGGTCCACTGGTGGAACCTCTTCTAACCTGTTTGGTAAATTTGACGAACCGGTTCTACCAAATAGGTGCAAACTGGTAGGAACCCACCTCTGCTGGTGTAGTTTAATTACTGTTTGTTGAACAAGCTTTTGCAAACAATTCACATGTCATTCTAAGCCACATGAAGCACAATGTACAAACCAGAATGGCTGGCTTCAGACTTATTATTATTATGTGTGACATTTCAAGCCATTCTGTCTTGCAAATGTTTCAGTTCAAAGGAATATTAATCAGTCAGACATTTCAACAGTAGCCAACTAATTAAGACTGCTTTTTTAAAGCATTTGCAGTGTCTGGTCTTCAATCTGAAAGATTTCAAGAGGAAATTGCAAAATAATAAAAGCAACACTGTACCTATCCTTAGGTTTAGGTTTTAAGAAGAAAAACACAATTCAAAAAATAATAATGAAAGAGCAGAAAGGGATGGGAAAGAGAAAATAACTCTGGGACCAGGTCTTAAATGTTTATGGTTTAATGTGATGAAATGGGATATAAAAAGTGGCCCAGATGATGTCAGTGCCTCCAAACAGATGGACCTTTTGCTCTTCAACGTGCCAATAAGCATTATGAGCTGGGACCAGCAATATAGTATAATAATTTCGTAAGCTATTATGCTATTCTGTCTGACAATCATTATCCTGTTAAACACCAGCAATCATTGAGAAAGGTAAACCTGTTTTAGTGTAGCTGATTTGAGGGGAATCAAGGAAGAAATTAGATTTTCTATTGGTGGGGAAACATACTGTTCTTTAATTTGCAAAAAAAACCAGCAAAACAATACATTCCTGTAATATTATGTATGAACTCTAAAAGGTATAAATTTTTGAAAGCACATAATTTAATCAAAAAATAAAAAAATAACCGATGGATATATATGTACCTGATCTCTGCAACTATTGGGCATTAACATAAAAATATGAACAGGTTGGCTTGTTCTCTTCTACATTAGCCAGAGTTTAATATGCCATTTGCTAACAGTAGGTAAAATTTTCTATTTCACCTGTGAAATGTTATATATGGTCTTCACAACAAAATACTACACTCTGTGTTGCATGGGTATTTAGGCTATGAAAAGATTGCTGAATTAGTTCATTATTAGTTCATAGGATTACACTCTTCAATTGTTTCAAATAAAATTGTGGTACCTGGAATCATTTTTCTGATATTAAAGAAGATTTGATAACAAAAACAGAAGAGAATATATTTTCTTCCAAAATACGTTGGAGTAAAATATATTCGACTTCTGTGTTTTATCCAGACAATCTAAGCTGATACAGTCAACCAGCTAGGTTAAACAGAAAGCCAGCCTTAAGAGTAAGAAAGTCTCTACTCGAAGGACAAATTATATCCTTAAGTTAAGATGTTTGTATAATCACACAGAAGCCCTTAGGGCATTTTTGTTACTCGATTCCTCTTGGGATTTTTAAATGAGATGTTACAAAGCTCCTTAGAGTCAATATTTCACAGACAAAGATGCTTAAGGAGGTTTATGCAAAGCTTTCCAAGGAGGTACTGCACTTGGCAAACTATAGGACAGTACAGGAACTAATGAAGGAGAAAATTAGTAGCTCAAGGTTGAAATGAGGAGCCCTTGGTGCTCTCTGATCTTGCTTGTTTTCTTGCAGGTTACCCAAACTAGATAACATCATCAGGGCTAGTGATGTTACCTAGTTAGGGTAATAAATCCTGCAAGAAAACAAGCAAGCTCAGAGAGCACCAAGTATAGGAGCCGATGAAGCAGCCACAATGTTTGGGGAGGGGGGACCTCAGGCAGCTGTTGGAGAGCTACCTCTGACTGCTATTCTAGAGCAGTTGTCTCCAACCTTGGCAACTTTAAGACCTGTGGACTTCAAATCCCAGAGTTCCTCAGCCAGCTTTGCTCTGGGAGTTGAAGTCCACAAGTCTTAAAGTTGCCAAGGTTGGAGACCACTGCTCTAGAGGAATATTGAATGGCAGTTCTGGGAGTTGAAGTCCTTCAGGCTTAAAGTTGCCAAGGTTGCAGATCCCTGCTCTAAGACAATGTTGAGTTGTAAGGGAGGGCAGCGGAAATGTCAGTATGTATGAAGAAAGGAAAGTTTTTCTCGGTTCTTTCTCAACAATCATCCTGCTTTCTCCGTGACCCACCTCAGGGATTACAAAAGAGAGTAAAAGGAGCGTTGCTTTCACGAGTCGGCTGTCTTTCTGCCCCTCGGTTTTCTTGCTGAACGAACCGGCCGTTTCCAACTAAAAGGAGGAGGGGAGAAGAAGAGACGGAGGACGCTTTTACCTTCGGAGGGTCCTGGTGCGGGGAAGTTCTCAAGGCGCGCCGGCGAAGACCAGGGGCGCTCGGCGTTTTCTCTGGAAGTCTGCAAAGGCTATAAGGAAGGCGTTGGTGTGCGCTGCGGTGCGATTATTCCCATAACAACAGGAACCATAAACCGGTCACCCGGGCAAACAAATTGCTTGGAAACCGTTTGTCGTGGGGTCACACGGGGGCAGGCCGGCCTCCCACGTGGCAAGGCTGTAGTCTCCATGAAAGAGAGGGGAGTTGGAGATGTTTTGGGTTATCTCTCGAGCAAGGGAGGGCATTTAAAAAAAAAGGGAATTAAAGAGGAGAATATTATAAGAGCCAAGAGACCAACTCCGGGGTATATGCTCATATCAATCAGAGTGTAAGGGTCCTGGGCTACCTGCCTCTGAGCAGGATTACAGCCCTACATTTGTTTTAGAAAGGGGCCTCCTTACCAAAAGAGTAATTACAGGTAGTCGTAATGTAACAGTAACAGAGTAGGAAGGGATCTTGGAGGTCATCTAGTCCAACCCCCTGCTCACGCAGGAGACCTGTACTAGGAATTTGAACTGCCAAACTGCCGACTTTATGTATGACCACAATTGAACCCAAAATTTATGTTGCCAGGTGAGAATTTTTTTAAAGTGAGTTTACCCCCAAATCACCACTTCTCTTGCCACATTTGTTAAGTGAATCACTGCAGTTGTTAAATTAGCAACATGGTGGTTAAGGGAAGGTTGCAAAAGGGGTGTGTGTGTGGATGCTTCCATGGTCGTAAATGGGAGTCAATTGTCAAGCATCCAAATGTAAACCACATGACTGAAAAAATGGTCATCAGTCACTTTTTTCAGTGGTCACTAAGTGGACTGTTGTAAATCGAGGACCACCTGTAATGGGCAGATGAATGAGCCCTGAAGAAGGCAATATGGTTCTGGCAAGGATTTACTTTGGGGAGATTGTGGGGTTGGCTTTCAATTTCATCGTGTCTCCCTCCCCCTCTCCCCCTCCCCCAGATTTTAAATGAAAAGGGTTGAGTAGATGGAAAGTAGACAAGTTCCTATGGTTGGTTTGTATGCTGTTCACTTGTATGCTGTAGAGAGTATCTCAAGTGTAAATAGGAAATAATTTGTTGTATAGAAGCTCAACAGAAGCATTATCTTTTGGTCTTTGAGATAGTCTCTTCCCACACCTTGGCTTTCAATACAATGCTGGCTATAGCCATTTCTAATCCTGAAGCAAAATGTAAGATAATTCTTCCTCCCTTTAGTTTATGTGCTAATAGAAACACAGGTTGGAGGCGAGAAGATAGAATTGGTGCCCCTGTCTGGCTTCTGCTGCACTTCTGCACTATCTGCTCTGATTTAGGGAACATTTTCTTCCAACTAAGTGATTTTAGTAATCCCACTGAGCTCTTCATAAATAATGCATTTTTATTTCAAAGTAGTCATGTTTATTGGAGAGTTTTAAAAGCTTCCCTAATTATCTCTATTTAGAGAAAGGCTTTTTTTAAAAAAATTAGTCCCCAAGTTTTCAGCTCCACACAATAAAGGTTAGAAAAGTATGCCTAACAGCAGCAAGTAGCAAAGAAATCAATCATTCTTTGTACTGCTTTTCAAATCTTGGAGAAAGCACAAAGTTTTCTGAATATGCTATTAATGCGCCTTGCGAGATGAAATGTGCACACCTGCTAGTATGTACGTATATCATCATCTCTCTACTTGATTTGAAATCCATAACATCACAATCGCTCAAGTGCTAATAGAAAATATATGTGAGAACTAATGCCGTGCTCCTAAGTAGTGGTGCAGGAGGAGGGTAAATTGTGATTCCAAACTTAGTTTGTTTCAACGTTTTAGTCATCTTCATTCTGAAATGGAAGTCTTTCTTTTAGAGGTCTCCTGGGCAGGTTGCTTTCGGAGTTTTGATATGCTTTGGATGCCACTATCCACCTTCCACCCTGGGGAGAGAAGGTTGTAGCAAAGTGTACAAAATTTGCATGAGTGTGCAACCATTAATTTAGGGTTGCCATATTTAATAAGTTATCTTCCCCACCTTACTAGAAAACCTCTACAAGAAGTCCGTGTGTGTGTGTGTGTGTGTGTGTGTGGATAGATTTGGGTTTCAACATAACAAAAGAGCATGAAAGTCTCAGAGTTGATTTGTATTTATTGAATGGAGCTTACAACCCTTTCTTCATTTTCTTCCAGTCCTAAACTTCAGTTACTTAATTTAGGATGGATGGGGCTTTTTGTTTCAATGCTGTGTTAGGAGCTAAAAATTCTTGCCAATTTATTGATGATAATAATTCTAATTGACCTTTTTATTTTCTCAGTTGCACTTTTTAGAATTTCCACTGTTATAGAGTTTTGGTTTATTTTAACTGTTTCAACTCTTTTGAACCATTCAGTAGTTAAAATTTTAGAGTTGAGATATGGAATTTTATTAGAATAGGATACCTTCCTTTCTGGGACAGATATCTCTGGAATGATTGACATTTGGAATGGGTTGTTATTTTAAGGGAAAATGGACTCTTGTTATGTACAACTTAGTAGAAGATTGAGACTTTAATACATAGCAATAGCAATAGCAGTTAGACTTATATACCGCTTCATAGGGCTTTCAGCCCTCTCTAAGTGGTTTACAGAGTCAGCATATTGCCCCCAACAACAATCCGGGTGCTCATTTTACCCACCTTGGAAGGATGGAAGGTTGAGTCAACCCTGAGCCAGTGAGATTTGAACAGCCGAACTGCAGAACTGCAGTCAGCTGAAGTAGCCTGCAGTGCTGCATTTAACCACTGTGCCACCTCGGCTCTCTGATACATACGTACATACGTACATACATACATACATACATACATACATACATACATACATACATATTATATTTTAGAAGTTCATTTGAATTTTTGCTGACAATTGGATAAGAAGAAGTTACTTAGTTCATACATATTAACAGATGGATTATGAGATCAAGAATTTTATATTTGTTAACTATGGATTTATATTTGTTATGACAAGAGTGGAAAATCGCTTTTTTACAAGAGTGTTCTTCTCTTTTTCTTCTTTTTTCACCCCCCTTTCCATCTTGTACTATCTTTTATTGTTCTTTTAAAAAACATTAATACAATTATTGCAAATATCTAGTTACTTTTAAATTAGAATTACCATATTCTGATCAGCAGAAATCCAGAAAGCCATTAGATGGCAGGAAGGAAACATAGGATGCTCAACTGTTTGTTGCCATCTACTGGTTTTATTATTTTTATTTATTTAAAAAGTTCAGATAGTTGGCCATTTTGTAATCAATGTGGTTAGCTCCTAATCAAAAGTAAAAATGATTTAGAAACTTTGACAGTGTGTATCTGATAAGCTTAATTTTAATATTGATGAGGAGAAAAACTTTAGAATTGAAATACTGATTTATAACCATGAATAAGAACATATTTTAGGAAATTGGACTACTTAAGAGAAGTTTAGGTCCACATTGTTTACTACTATCCTCTCATTTTCACCTAGTAATAATGGAAAAACTTGGCACTGCTCCAGAAGGAGACACCGAGGGTCTTATTTTGTATTCCCGATAAATTTGATTCTAGGCACCAATTCTATTTATTAGGCAAAAGATACAGACTTAACTATTAACTTTCTGTGTCATTTCAGAGTGGTATATGGATGACAGAAGGATTTTTTTTAGTCAGCTGCCAAAAATGAGAGATTTAGCAAAACACAGTAAAATGTGGCTTTAGGGAATGTCCTGTGAAGTGTTCTGATTGTATAAACATAACCAAACTGTGGGACACAAGCTAATGCAAATTCTCCATGGAATGACTCATAAATAAAAGCAAATTAATAGGTGTTCTGTTCCCTCCTTCCATTTTAAGAAAGCACAAATATGATCAACACTAAAGAATGCTTTTGAACAAGAATAGCAACACCGTAACTTTGAACACAGCTTATATTTATTAGTTTTGGTTACTGTGCTTGTTGACCTGTGCTTTGATGACATAGCACATTCATGAGAGTCAATAATCAGATAATTTCTTCCCTCCTCGGGAGACAAAAGTTTTAAAATAAGAATTGCAATTAGTAATTCCCTTTAGTTAGCAGAAGAAGCAGTAAGGTGATAAAAGGCATAACCTCTTATTGTTGCCAGACTTCCTGTCTCATCTGAATTTAATAGGAAATTTGGGGTGGTCCAAAATTTATTTAAAATAATTAAATGATAGAGACAGAGGCATCCATAATTGGGAAAGTAAAAAATTAAGCTATTCTGGATTAATTGCAGAAATCCAAATGACCACAACTCTAACTCTTCACTGTCTCCTAGATATTGTCCAGTGTTTTACAGTGAAATGTGCTACCTTTACTAGCTCATGAAATGTTTACAAGTGTAATGCCTGTCCAGAAAGCAAACAGATGTAAATTGTAATCAACCTGAGGGCCCAGCAAAATTGGCATTTTGTCCTCTGGTAAATGTGTATTGTGTCATTGGGTGTACTCGTACCAGCCATTTTGTGAATTGGCAAGCATTGATTTAGGATAATCTATACATGACCTCAAATTTCATATATATCTACTATCCTCCTAAAGTTGAATCCTCCTGATTCAAACAGCTTTATTTTATTTTGCACAGTATTTATATGACAATTGAATGCATGACACTCTATATGTGTCTGTATATAAGTATGTATATTAATTATTGCTCTTCTTTTGCTTTTAAAGCCAGGATTTGACTGAAAGAGCAAAGATGGAAAATTGTTTAAGTGGTTTTTAAAAAAATATAAATGTTGTTAAAAGAAGTAGAGAAATGTTCAGGACAACCATGAAGTATGTAGACAGCTACTTTGCTTCTCGTGGTTAAGGCAGTGGTTCCCAACCTTTTTTTGGTCATGCCCCAACTAAGCATCCTGATTCCCCTCTCTCATGACATATAATTCTTACTTTACTTAAAAAGTGAACTCTACTCATGGGGAGGAAGCCTAAAAGGCCATTAACTTGGTTTCAACAAGGTTCCAATTGCCACCATTAAAAATCAAATTGTTCCCTTGTGCCCATGTCCCACATTGGGAACCATTGGGTTAAGGCATCGGGTTACAAATTGGGAAACTCTGACTTCTAGTCCTGCCTTCTGTGCCGTAGAACATAAATACTATTTAGTATATGGATTTTTGTGTTTTGGTATTTTTGCTACCGAGCTTAAGACATAAGGAAAGAGAAATTGATGAGGAATGCAGTATGAAACAAGGAAAAGGATTAAGCAACCAGTACAAGATACCAGTATGATGGACATTTGACCAGAAATAGCCTTCTTTGAATATAGCAGACATAAACATCTCACATAATTCTTGGAATCCCTTAATTTCTTCATGCAACAAATTCTTAAACCATGCTTTCAAAATAGAATTTGCCAGGGAGTCTAAATTATTGTGTGTGTGTGTGTGTGTTTTTTTCCATCAATGATCTAGAAGCTTGGACCAACAGGAAGGATGTGAATGAAGAGAGGCCTTTAAATAGCTTGTTGACAAATCTAATACACATTTCAAAAACAATATCCATCAGTGTTTTGTACAACTCGTCCTCTACTGTGTGATGCTCTATCCCTGAGGGATACATACTGGCTCAATTTTCACAACTCTGGTTGCTATCCTCTCTTTTACAGGAAACTATGTGTTAACCCCTGAACTATAAATTCTGCTTCAGGAGAATATCAGGGAAACCACAGGCTATCATTTTTCTGTCTTTAGCAATAGAGGAAGAAGTCCATCCAAAGTTGAGTACTTCATCCACTTGAATAAAATTGAAAGATATACCATTTCTTCACTGGATCTATTCCGGGTTAATGTTCCATCAACTTGACAGAATCAGTGAAGAAAATAGTCATCATTTGTTCTGTCATCAATTCATTTTCTGTAGGCATCCACCAAAAATCTGGTGACTTACAAACTGCCAAAAAACGAGAAAAGAGGTCTTGAAAAAAGGAAACAAAGCACGAATTTTCATTAAAGTTTCACATGCTCATTTGTTTATATGCATGTACTGTATATCAAGAAGCAATTATTATAATTTAAATAGTAAAATAATTATACCACATTGGAAGAAATTGCTCTGATATGAATGGAGCTCCAAGGTCCTTAATTCATTATTGTGGAGCAGCAGCTGTAGTGGCACAGTGGTTAGAGTGCAGTATTGCAGATTCATTCAGCTCACTGCTAAGAGTTTGCTCCTAACCAGCTCAAGGTTGACTCCGTCTTTCATCTTTTCTGAACTTGGTAAAATGAGGACCCAGCTTGTTGCGGCAATATGCTGACTGTAGACAGCTTAGAAAGGACCATAAAGCACTGTGAAGTAATATATAAATCTAAGTTTTATTCCTATTGTTATGAAAGTCCCTTTGGCTTGGTCATTATTATCATAGAGCAGAGATACTTGAGTTCTAATCCCTTCTTAAGCACAAAACCACCTGGTGACTTTGGGCCAGTCACATCTTTTCAGCCTTAGGAAGAAAGCAACAGAAAGCCAGGAAATCTGCATGGACATAAAGTCACCTTGAGTCAAAACTGACTTGAAGGCACACATATATAATTTTATTATTATGGTTCTTTATTTTTTGATCAGATGTACAACTGTTCTTTTTGCTGATAGCTTGGTAACAGAAGAAAGTCTTCTCATGAGCAACTAGCAAATCTTTAGAAAAAGAAAATACTGAGAGACACAGAAAATTATATTGCTGGAATAAGAAGGATAAGAGAACAATAAACCAGACAGGCCTTTTCTCTAAGATGGAAGGAATAGGGCAGTCTACAAAAGAGGGGGTAAATGCAAGTATATGGTTAAATATTAAATATAGCTCCCTTATGATTAAAAGCATAACATGATTTGTATATATCAGTATCTAATTTAGTGTTTCTCAACCATGGCAACTTTAAAATATGTGGACTTCAACTTCCAGAATTCCTGAGCCAGCAATGCTGTCACCTTTAGGTTTCAATGCAATTCTGGGAAATCTGTTCCACATTTCAAGAACATAGATTGGAAAAAGCTGCCACATATACCACAAATTTGACACATTGACCAATAAGCAAATGCAGCTGTGGCTGTTCTTGTATTCAAAACTTAACAGCAGTCACAATTTATTTATTTTTCTGTATCAGCCAGTAATTTTGAACCTTATTGAATAACATCATCATCCCTAAAGAAGAAGCAGAGAGACAACCAGAAGGAGCTTTCAAATGTCACTTTCAGCTCCCATGACTTCTGACTCCATATAAATTACACAAATTAAACAATATTTCCATCATTGAAAATACCATTTTGGAATATAGGCATGCAATAAGGCCTGTTTGGCCCTTTGAAATCATGAAAAGGATTTGCAGCACATTTTACCTACATGGAATTTGAACAGGCTAATTGTATTCTGGACAGAGGCTCGTGTTCTTGATTTATTTTTAAATGGCAAGCTTATATTTCTGAGGATGAGTTATCTAGGAACAGAAACTCAGAATGGAGAGTTAGGCTTTGAAATGGTGCCCCTGTGAAAACTAAGAGATCACTACATTTAGATATTTAGTGAGGATGTAATGACCCTACATTTGTAAAGTAGGACAGTGTTTGCACAAAGAGCTCTGAGCAAAAGCTACTCCAAGGTCAGATTAATTGAAAAATATTTTTCTCCCTGGCCTGGAGTTTGAGGGTGGGTGGTATTATGTTGTGCTGATTTTTCTCCTTCCTCCTGGGCCCGTTTTGTTGTGGGTGAAAGAGAGGTCTAGACCACAGTCTCTGCCTGGTTTGTCTCAAGGCCTCATGCTCTCTTTCCTCTCCTGTTTAACAAGTTCATGAAGCAGCTGGATAAGGCCATCTGATGTTCAGGATAAGGTATCTTCAATCTGGGGGAAGTCAAAGAGTGAGGTTTACCAAGCAAACTAATAGTCTATATTAGGATTTACTTTGTGGTGAAATCATTTCTCTGCCCTCATTGTATCTGTGAAAAATCAAACAACTCTGTTTCAGGTACACAATCTTTCCTGCATAAGGAGGAGCTGGGGAAGCTCTCGCAGGGTTGCTGTAAAAAAAAGTAGTCTCATCAGATAAAATCACTTGGCTTGCTAGGAGTTGTAGTCTGGCTCGGCAATACCTTTGGAGGTGGATAAGATCTTTGGGGCTGTGAGTTTGGCTACATGTGTTCTGGACCATTGCTCCTGGGATGCAGTGTGTGGTCCAAATGCTAATTAATGCTTCTGTGCAGAAGAGCATGGCATGAAGGAGTTAGCAGGGCTATTTTAATGCTTGGGGGTCTGATGGGCACTTGCCTGTGGGCCCCATGAGCATAACGACCCCATACTAATCTGTATATGTTAACCCTTCAATGCACCTTGTATCATACAAATACAGCAACACATTTATTACATTTACTGCATTTTAAAATTAATACTAACATGCAAATATATGTTTTGTTTTATCGACCATTTGCTATTTTATTTCTATGAGTAGTTGTCGTAGGGCCCACAGTACACTGCTTTGCCCAGGGCCCATAATGCTGTTAAGACAAATGGCCTCTTGAGAAAGTGGTGAGCCCCTTTCTCAAGAGGCCATTTGTAGGAAGAAGACTGGCAAGTCAGGGAAGGTCCCTCCTTGAATGCCATTGACCCTAATCTGGTTCTAATCAGATGCTGACCATTAGTTGAGAAGATTTATGTGCATAAACTTGAAGCAATAAATTAATTAATTTAAATCTTTATATGTGGGCCTGGTTTTTCATGTCTGACACTATCCTTGTACCCAATAGTATTAGGCAACTTATGTCCAGTCTCCAGCCTTCTTTTTTTTAGGGAAGGTTATTGAGAATGTGGCTGGAAGAACCCTGGAAGAAGTGGATTAGTTGGACCTTATACAGCCTGGCTTCAGTCTGGAGCAGAATAGTGAAATGGCATTGGTTGTACATGTCAATGATCATTGGAGGTCTCTGGATGGGGTGATGCAACAATTCTGGCTTCTTGGACCTCTCATCATCTTTCAGTACCATTGATCATGGTATCCTAGACTGACTTTTGGGAGTTGGGAATGAGAGGTACTAGGTTACTTTATGATTGTTCTTCTCCATAGCTGAATGAATGAATGAATGAATGAATGAATGAATGAATGAATGAATGAATGAATGAATGAATGAATATCTTACTGCAATAATGTGGATGGCCACTTGATGTCAGTAAGGTGCCAAAGGAAACTCATTTACTGTCATTTCATGGTCATCTTGATATTTCCATCCAGATATGCTAGCCTTATGCTAAGGAATGTATAATCACATTTGTTCTAGTAGGAAAGACAGCATTCAAAGTTATGCGAGTAGGTTTCTTCTCCATCTTTCTTCTATCTTTATCTCTATCGAACTGCATCACTGTTTGCTTTGGTGATAGCAGTGCCTCAGATAGAAGGTCCACACAGAGAGTGGTAAGGACAACTGAGAAGATTATAGAATGGTCACTTCCCATTATTCAGGATACTGCTTATAAGTGTTGTGTGCTTAGAGCTCAAAGCATTGTTAGATACCCCACACATCCATTTCATGGTCTGTTTCTGTTGCTCTCCTCTGGGGGGAGGGGAGATTTCAAAGTACTTTTTGCAGAACTACAAGATTCTGTAACAGCTTTGTTCCCTATGCCATCCATCTGATAAACTCACAAGATTTGTTTTTCTCGCCATGTACATGTATACATCTGAATTTGACTGTGTTGTTTTTCTGTGTCATGTAATTTATGTGGGTTTAAGCATATTTTTTGGCAAGTTTATGTAGTGTATATTGGAGGTCGTGACCCTTTCAGAGTTGTATGCAATAACATTTCATTTTAAGGTATGCTGATTAGTGTACATTTAAAGTGACAAAAAGTTATTCTAAATCTAAGTTCTAAACCTTATAAAAGTAAGGGCTTGTCCCACCCATGTGTTTTCATCATAGTCATGTGGAGAATACTGAATGCAATACTAAATACTGTTACACAATCAAACATGACACAATGCACAAGAAAGAAGTGAAGTAGCTTGTCCTGAAGAAACATAGAAAAGCTAAATCCCCCCTTTTATGCCTCAAATAGAATTGCATTCAGTTTTCTGTTTGGTTACTGTATGCTTACGATATCTATCTCCCTATCTTATCTTTAAATAAGAAAATATATAAATCATTGACAAACAAATAATGGGTACTTGTGGATTCCTTTCTACTCCCTCCTTCCCTCCCTCCCTCAAACCACCAGTCTGATTTAAACTTATTATTTTAAATTATTAATATACCAAGGATATTGGCGTTGATAGTCCCAGAGAGCGAATGACAAATGCTTAAATAAGATGATATAATTTGATTCAATTATTATATCCTGAGATTCCAGAGAAAATAATTATCGGAAATAATTTCCTTCTCAGAAAACCCAGCCAGGCAAATAAAGAGACAAATGATCAAAAGAATTAGAGGCACACAGACAAGCAGTATTATGGTTTATAAGCTCAGCTGGGTATATATATATCAAGCTTATCAACTCTAAGGTGATGGTTCATGTTAGTCTTTCCTGTGAGGGTATTCAACATATGTGTTAAACCAGAGGTGGGTTCCTACTGGTTTGGGCCAGTTTGGCTGAGTAGGTAGTAACTTGGCCTGCCACACCCCCAAACTGGTTCTCTCGGCGGCACCATAGGTGCCACCATCTTGGTTTTTTTAGTACTGTGCATGTGTGCAGCGCATCCCTGAGCAAACCAACAGTAGCAGCAGCTGGAACCCACTCCTCTGTTAAACTGCAAATTCCATCGCAATCAGGTAACATGATCAAATTTGAAGGATTGCAATCAAACTTATGTGGAAAGCATTAGGTTAGCAAAGATGATTTAGACATTTCCTAATTGCTAATTAGGTGCCATAAAAGGCCTGTCCCTGAAATCTTAGGCACAAATGTCTACATCTCCATCTGTAAAGGATATTCCAGGGCCCTCCCTCATTCTGTCAATCGTTTCTCAATCTTGAATCACTTTCCTCATCCCCCCCCATCTCACATAAAAAGGCTAAGCTACACGGATAAAGGGCAATAGCCTGCAGATATGAATATTTTTAATTAAAATACCAAAGTTTTACAAACTAATACTTGTAGATGTGCAATTGGACGTTTATAGCCCATAGTGTTTCTATGGGTGACTGTAAATCAAAATAGATTTACTCTAGGATTAGAGAATTATTTATTATTTATTATTATTATATGATTAGTTCCTCTGAATGTCCAGAATAGAATTACAACTTCATTATCTCGATCAAAGTATTAGGATTCTAGTCAAATAGCTTCTGGAAATCCAAGATTGAGAATGAATGATCTATACCAGTGGTTCTCAACCTGTGAACCGCAAAGCCCGGGGGGGGGAGGGGCAATGTCCTCACAGAAGGTCCACAAAGGAGAAATGTTATTGAGTTAAGTCTTGGGGGAGGGGGGGGGTCCATGGCCATGTTTGGTGACCGCAAAAGATTTTTAAAAGGAATCCATGGCAGGGATGGGTTATGGCAGGCACTACTGCTGGTTTGCTCATGGGTGCACTGTGCGCACACATGTGCAGTGCAATAAAAATTGTTCTGTACATGCGCAGAAGGAAAAAACAAGATGGCGGCACCACCTGGAGAACTGGTTCCGGGGTGTGGCAGGTCTGGGTAGCTGGGCCACATTCTCCACCATCCTTTTACAGAAAAGATAGTATCCTTTTAACATTTAACTAGAATTCAAAGACAGAATAATTACAACAACTAGCAATATGGGTAACCCTTACTTTACAACCATATTTGGGACTCGAATTACTATAGTAACAGTGCAGTCTTAAAGTGAGTCATCATGTGACTGGACCTGATTACGGCATTCATTAAGTGAATCCAAAAATCAGTATTAAATGAAAGCTTGTAAGTTAAGGATTACCTGTATCTTCTTCATAATCTGAATTTTTACATCACCGTTGTACTCTAGCTAAAATCGATGCATTCTAAAACAATATAGATGTGAATTGTGTTTGTATCAGATAGATCCACTTGTGTTTTTTAGAAATTTTTCGCTTTCACTCATAATGGAGAGAAGACGAAGGAGAAAAAAACACACACTGCAAAATTTCAAGAGTGGAATGGTAATTGTATTCAGTCCATGCTTGAAACCAAGTTCAGTTCCAAGCTTCAGAAAAGTTTATCTCTTAATGGAATTTTAAATAAAATCATTAAAAATTGCTACCTATAGTCTAAAAGAAAACGGTCCAATCTAGGCCCTAGGATATGTCTTGTGAAGAAGTTGGCCTTCACATTCAACAATGTCGTCAGATGGAATGGAAGACATGCAGCAAAATAGTCCTGATAATCTACTATACCAATGGCAATTTGCAATAGTAAATGGGCTAATTACCCTTTCTTATTTAATGCCATAGCTCCTTAATCAAGTGCATAGCTCTGGATTAAATGCCAGGGATATTGAAAAGGTAGAATGTCAGCCATCTGACTTTTTAATATCAACCAATAAAGCAAATAACGATATTTTTCAAATTAATATCTGGAGTAATGTGAACAGGCCACACCGTTAAGGTCATGCCTCCACTTGTACGTGGAATTATTCATTGTTCATACACAGTTGCTGTCAGTGCAGTATACGATTCTTGAAAATGAACAAGAGACTTGGCCATCCAATTATTTTGTAGGCCAAGGAAGACTTTATGAAGTGGAACATGTAGATGTAGATGCTTTGCTGCTATTAGAATATCTGAATGCAAGGACAGTTAGAACAATTAGTAGAATGACTTGCTTCCAGAAAATCTCCAACGCTGGAGATTTTAAAGAACAGGTTGGACAACCATTTGCATGAAATGTTATAGACGTTCCTGCTTGAGCAAGGGGTTGACTAGAAGACCTCCAAGATCCCTTCCAACTCTGTCACTCTGTTATTCTGACTGTTATATTTCTTGGTTGCAAGCAGTTGCTATTGGACATGAATAAACTTAGGTGAAATTTGCTCCAGCCAATGCTCCACTGTGGTGCTGAATATCAATATAATAGGTTTTCTGCTCCACTCTAACACACACACATGCACACACGCACACACACAGGTGAGGAGACTAAGCAAGTCCCTCTGTGTCTGATAGCCATTTTCCAATACTCTCTATATTTCTATAACATGAACTTAAATTCAAATATTCACTGAACTAAATAGATCATAACTACCTAACACATAAAGTATATTTGTATGTTGTAAATAGTAGATAAAGGGGATTCTGAGCAGCCTCAGGATGCTGGGCAGTAAAGAAGAGCTCCCCCCCTCTTTGTATAATTTTACTTCCAGGCCTTACTTGTATCTAACCATGAAATGCAACAAGACTTTTTGTCAGGATTAAAGCAAGAAGATAAAATAATGTATCCTCCTCAGCTTGGCGGATCTGTAGTCATGTGTTCAAAATCCAGTTTGAAACCCATTCAGACAAGTATCCAATTAAGTGCAATTACTTGAACTGAATTATTGAATCAGACTGAGTTCAGATTTCTGAATCGAATTGGGGGGGGGTATATATATTCATGCACATGCACATGAGTCATCACATGTGGTTCAACAAATTGAATTGAAATCCCAATTTAATTCTGAAATTTAATTAGGAGGTTTAATCAAATCACCAACAAAATGAATCTCTAAACTGAATGTTTACATAGCCCTAATTTTAATGACATCCCTCTTGATATTTTTATTATGATAAAATGCAGCCAATTTTACTCACACAGTTAATGCCTCATCTGATTTTGCTCTAACAATATCAATATCCTGCCCCGACAGTTTCTCTCCTTCCTTCCTTCCTTCCTTCCTTCCTTCCTTCCTTCCTTCCTTCCTTCCTTCCCTCCTTCCTTCCTTCCTTTCTCAAGAGTACTGTGATGACTAAAAGCCGAGGCACACATTGAAGGAATGCCAGAGAATGCTTCCATTAGAGCACAGGTGTTCAAACTTGGTGCGTCATGTTGCCATCACGTGACGTATCCCAAAGTTTTTTCCCTTTACGTAGTTGGAGTAGGCGTGGTCTGCGTGTGATGTATCCAGTCTGCAGGCTGCCATTTTGATACCCCTGCATTAGAAGGTAGGGAAGCTGACTGCAAAAAAAAAATGTTTAGATAGGAAGATGTAGCAGATTGCAATTGAAACTGCATATTGTGATTATTGGGACTTCTGTAAATATTTTTTCCACCCCTACTATCACCTTTGGCAACAACACAAAAGCCCTGTTTTTAACCTGATGCTTTATATTTTTGGAAATACTGTATATCCACACCTATGGGAGGTAAAATTGTCAGCACTGTATGAGCAAAGTATGCAATTATATAGAAATTAAGAGATTTGGGGGCAAAATATGGGGCAATGATAAATGAAGCTTGATCCTTAGCCTTGATTTAGATGCAGTTTTTGAATGTTTCATATCTTCAAAGCTGCTACATGACAATGGAAATGAAAGAGTCATTTTGTACCCAGCCTCTGTCAAATTAGACTCTCAGGAAATTCATCTTGAGAAGCCACTTTAAGAATGACTTATCAAAAGGTGAATTGAAGTTCAACATCAGTCTTTATTAGTTTATTTGTTCTTCAAATTGCAGAGAAAATCCAGCAGGGAGAATAGTTATGACATGTAAATAAAATCTCACAGCTAGTAAATCCATAAATACATATGAAACTAGGAAAAGATTGCCCAAATCCAAGATCTATTTGTTTACGCATAGATTTTATTGTGAAAACTGTGGCATCTTTGATTTTGTCCATTGATATCATATTTTAATGAAATACACACATAAGCGCACGCGCACACACAAACACAATCAGTAACTTCTTTTTGTTCAGGCTTTTGGTCCATCTAACTAAAAAGGTACATTTTGGGAAATGACCCCAGAGACAATGTTTGAAACTTCAGTGGGGTGAAAGAAGAGATAAATTACCTGTGCTTCCCCAAAAATAAGACCAGGTCCTATATTAAGTTTTGGTCCAAAAGATGCATTAGGGCTTATTTTCCAGTTAGGTCTTATGACAGAGAAAACATGCCTCTAGTGAAGACACACTAGGGATCTAGAATGTATTAATCTTATGTGGTCTCTTGTGGTAGGCAGATTCAGTTAGAAATAAACAGCTCCACAAATAACCTGGCCCAGAGGGGGAAATCCCCTATTTCGCTTCTAGATTTGAGGTTCATCTCTTACTCATTCTCTTTATAATAGTCCGTTTTCTCTATACACTATGTTACATAAATAAATAAAAATAAGAAGATGAAGGAATCAGTTCTGAAAGCGTGGCAAATGCCAGGTGCCCTCTGAATGGAGGGAAATTTTTCACCATCTAGAGATTGTTGTGTTACATAAGTTCTCTCATGCATATTTCAATAGTTTGTAAGAAAAAGTTCCTGCAGGTAGGCTGTCTACATTCCTTTGGATTTGACTGGGATGGAAAATGCTGTGCGTACAGGAAGCATCCATTTTAACCCAAGGCATGCTTTTCAGAGCTCATCCATCAACACTGAGAAAATTAAAGGTTAATTGGCTACCAACAACGTTCATTCTAAGTTTTAATTTCCAAGTATAGGAATAGACAACCTTGTTCACTCGAAATGTTTGGGTGACATTGTTTATAGCAGAAGTCCCCAACTCCTGGGTCAAGGCCCACTAGTGGTGGGCCTTGAGCCAATTGGAACCCGGCTGCAGAAGTGGAAGGCAAGCATGCACACGCATCTCCTCTTGCATGAGCAGTAGCCAAGTGCTACTCAAATGGAGCTATGGCACATGCTTGCTGCCACTTACGTGGAACTATTTCTCTCTCCTCCGCCAGTCTGCAAAAGTGGAAAGGTTGATGAACTCTGGTTTATAGTCATCAGTCATTAAGGTCAATGTGGAAGGATTATGAGTTTGTAGTCCAAACTATCTGCATGATATCATTTTCCCGAGGTCCTAAAAAGATCATCAAAATTTCATAATTCTCATTTATATTGAAAATGTTTTGGCGACACATAATTAACAGACAAAAAATAAGGACAATTGCTTGAAATGAGATGGCTTCTTATGAAATGAAATTCATTAGTATACCTTAAATTTAGTAGGACAATTGCACACATAATGTTATGTGGACATGGGCTAGTTTAAAATCAGGGTTTTTTTTTTTTTTTAAAAAACCTTTGTTTTGTTTTCTATAAAAACTATTTCTTAACAATTGTTGGTTGTTTTAATGCCTATCAAACAATGAATCGACAGTGCATTCTCTTCACACAGATAGCTTCTTCCATATGATGTTTGTCCCAAGCTGCATTAATAGAAATGTTTTAAAGGATGGCGCTTGCCAAAAGTAATGCTAAAAGTAATTCGCATCAAAAATACATTACATTTACTTTGAATGTGATTTTGCTCCACTATGATTACCTCATGGGCTAAAAACTAGAAACTGCAATTAGGTAGAACTTGCATTTACCCAATGGAAATGTCCTTTGCATAAAGGGCAAAGTGTGGGAATAATTTGGCTGAAATATGATTTTTAAGAAAAGCAACATATTCACTGCCTTAGGTGAGGCGGAGTAATTCAATAATTACACAACAAGAATGAGTTATTTTGATTCTCTTAGTTAGCTCAGCAGTGTTGCTTTATCTTGGACCCCTTCCACATGTTTGCCAGCTTGTCCATACTCCCTACCCAATAATTGCTAGAAGTAATTTTGTAGCACAATATAGCACTCAGCAAGACCCTGAACAAATGTAAAGATTTGGACATTGTGTAGATCCATAGGGAAGGGGCAGTGGTGAAGCAGTATTAGAGAATGGAGAAAAGGTAGAATTTGTTAATGCCTGTTTTGTGTCTGTCCCTTTTCCAAAGGGAAATTAATCTCTAGTTGATCAGAGTTATACCACTGGGAAAAAAAGAGAAATGCCAGTTAGGATAGACATGGAGATATTAAGAGAGAAAAAATTATGAAGTAAAATGAATTAAAGCTCCCCAGAGTTAAATGGGTTATACCCCAAAGTTTGAAGGAGCTAGTGGAGATGATTACATTTGGTAGTCTCCGCTAATTGTTCCAGACTGGCCAAATCTCAGGAGATTAAACAAGAGCAAATGTCAACCCCATCTTCCAAAACAAGAAGTAGGAGGACCCAGGGAATTGCATGGCCATTAGCTTGATATGGACAAGGGCTTTGAATAGATAATAGGCAACATGTTTGTGAATGTTTGAATAGACACACAGTACCTCAATTAACAGAATGAAGCATGAATTTGTCATGAACAACTCGTGCTAAAATAACCAATTTCCTTTGATAAAATTACTAGTTTCTCAGATCAGGGGAATATCATAGACACAGTGTGCCTATGGACCTCAGAAAAGCCAATTAAATGGTATTCTCCTTCATAAAATGGTAAATATGTTAGTTGATGCCACTGTTGGATGGACTCATCTTTGATTGCACGACTATGTGCTAAGTGTGCTGATTAGTGCCCCTTCATTTTGGGGAGAAGTATTGAGTGCTGTATCACAAAACTCTGTGTTGTCTCCTGTTCCACATTTTTATCAATTACTAATATGAAGTTGTTCATAAAGTTTGCAGATGACACAAAATGAAGAAGAGTAGCCAGTATTTGAAAGGAAAGAGAATAGTTTGAAAAGTTCTAAGCAGCCTTGAATAGTGCGCTAAACGAATAGCATGGAATATAACATACAGAAATGTAAATATCTTTATCTGGCTATGAGAGTTGTAAGCCACAAGTATTTCCCGGAGGAGGAAGGTTTGACTTTGCAGTAATACATGTATTAACCACAAGGTTCTGGGTGACTCTGTTAAATTTGAGCCAGCAGTGTGATGCAGCTGGAAGAATTGCAAATACTAATATTTGGTGCATTAATAGAAACACAGATCACTGCAAACAATTGTTCTATTCACGTCTGCCCTGGTCAGATTCCATTTGGAATACCCTTGTTTATTTTATTTTATTTTATTTATGTATCAACATATACAAGGGAACAGGTATTAGTAGAGACATGGACATTTTCACATGATATTGGTACAAATAGATGAATATAAATAAGTGTAAAATGGCCATGAACAGATAAATTGAGTACATATCAATGAGGACGGTAGAACAGGGACAGTAGGCACGTTGGTGTTCTTATGCACGGCCCCTTAGGGACCTCTTAGGAAATGTGTTAGGTCCATGGTGGACAGTTTAAGGTTAAAGATATGGTGGTTTGAAGAACTAACAACAGAATCAGGTAGAGTGTTCCAGGCATTGACCACTCTATTGCTGAAGTCGCATTTTCTGCAATTGAGTTTGGAGTGGTTTACTTTGAGTTTGTATCTATTGTTTGCCTGTGTATTATTGCAGTTGAAGTTGACGTAGTCATTTACAGGTAGGACGTTATAGCAGATAATTTTGTGTATTATGCTTAAGTCGGAACATAGGTGGCGTAGTTCAAGGTTGTCCAGGCCTTGTGTCCAGTATCAGACACAATCCTTCAAAAAGGACTATGACAAATTGGAGAAAGCTTAAAAGACGGATAGTAGGATGGTGAAGCAAGTCTTTTGAGAAACAGCAGTGTTTCTCAACCTTGGCTACTTGAAGATGTCTGGGCTGGCTGGGGAATTCTGGGAGTTGAAGTCCAGACATCTTCAAGTGGCCAAGGTTGAGAAACACTGAGTTAAAGGATCTGAGGATATTTCACCCACATAAAAGAAGACTAAGGAGATATATGATAGCTGCCTTTAGGTATTTGAAGAGTTGTCACATAGAAGAGAAAGTGGAATTTTTCTCTATTTAACTTGATGCTAAGACAGAACAAATGGTTAATATCATAAAGAAATAAGGTTCAGGTTAGAAATCAGAATAAACTATTCACGCTGTCAGCTAGTGGAACACACTGCCACATGATATACTGAGTTCTCTTCTGTCAATGGTCTTCCGACAGAAGCTGAATGGTCATCTGCCATAGATTCTTTAGTAGATCCTGTGCTGAGTAGACAGTTTTGCTAAATGATCTATAAGATTTATCACACTGTTATTAAATGATACAGGTATTCCTCGAATTATGATAGTTTGTTTAGTGACTGTTTGAAATTATGATAAAGCTGAACAAAGGAAATCATGCCACCTGCCTGAAGTTATCGCAGTTGCAGCATCCCCATTGCCATATGATCACAATTTGGGGGTGTGATCAAAATCTGCCTGCTCTAGCAACCAGCTGCAGTGATGCTGCAACTCTCCATACTTATCTATGGCCCCCTCCAATCTATCTTAAATACTGGGGAAGCTCCAGTGGTGCATCACAAAACAGCCACTCCCCTGCCACAATGTGTTGAATGCTTGGGCAGCCCCAACCCAGCCCAGCCCAGCCACCCTTGCTCTCTGCACTCTATCACATCAGCTGACCATCATTTTCTCCATCCCAAGTGTCCAACCTGGCCCTTTGCAAAGAAGAAAAAAATGCTAAATGAGGACCCAGATTGTTGGGGGCAATATGCTGACTCTCTAAACCACTTAGAGAGGGCTGTAAAAGCACTATGAAGCAGTATGCAACTCTAGGTGCTTATAAAGGCAACCATTCAGCTGCAGTGTTTGCAATGTATTATTACTGTTTTAAGGTAGCATTTCCCCTTTTTCTTTCATTTACAATGTAGTTACATTATATATGGTGGAACAAGCCCATTCTAATCACTTGAAGCAGCAGCCTCATCTAATTGCCATGCATTGTTGCTTAGTTATTGGTTTAACGCACATGGTGCAACTCAATTTCCTGAAAGAATTTGACTTAGCTGCACCTCCCTTTGATTAGAATCAAATTTACAATGTATAATCTCAGTTTGTGCCCTTTAGCTATAATCTCCATATAATTTGCTATCTGTAATTATGGATAGAGGTCAATGGGATTGGTAATCCAACGTATGCTGGAAGGCATCAAGGCCAATTCTTAATTTCAGAACTGGGGAATCTAAGGTTTTCCAGACCATCACTACAATTCTCAATATAAATCACCACTATCAATGCTATCTGGACTTTCTTGGAAATAAGCCATTCCTGTTTTATTTGAAATATATATTAAAACAAACCACACATACACGAATGATACTGCAATAGGACTGAGGCTTATAGAATGGCAGGCATTGCTTTGTGGTTTAATCTGTTGAAATCTATTAAATCCCTAGTGATTTCATCTGTTAAAGTATCAAGTTAGGAGATAGTCCAATTTTAAAAGGAATAATGTTGTGACCTGTAATTCAGACCCAGACATGCTCTTAGTTCTGGGAGTACTGTTCCAACAGTGGTTTTATTGTTCATAACCAGTGCATGATGATCTCTGGCAAGAGAGAAGTTATTTTGTTTGATTTTGCACTTGCAATAGTTTCAAGCAATAAATCAATCTTTTCATGCTTTCTCAGCATGAAGGCAATTGTACATCATTTAAAAAAAAACCCACAAAAGCTTACCACCACACACATAAAAAACGCCTTTTGTAGAAGTTCTCTTTCTTAGTCCAGCGTGCTACTCTCATGTGATCCCGTCAGATAGAACCTGTTTAACTGGTATTCAGAGACAAGCTGCCTCTGATCTAAAGCTAACAAATACTACAACATTAATGGCATTTATTAATAACTTCTTTAGGTACCCAATATCCACATGGATTTGTAACATCTTTCTGCTTTGGGTTCCATAAAATTTACTGAATGAATTTTCATATGTAAATATTTCCTAATGTTTGAATGATTCTCTAATACCCACAGGAAAATGAAAGGAGAAAAAACTTTCTGTCCATTTTACTAACAACTTCTATTTATAGTGAAAAGCCCTGCAGTGGATTGGTTTTACCATTCGAAGGTAAAATTAAATTAAAAAGATTTTGAGTATTCTTCCCCCCCCCTCCCCCGGTTATTTTCCATCATCTCTACAATTGTTCTTGAATCCAAACATGGGTAAAGAAAGATGGGACAAGATTGTTTCTATCTTTGTTTTTAATTCCTTCACATATTAAAATTTCCTCTCATAACAAAAGTAATATGTTGGGCAATTCAACAGTGCAACAATTTTATTATCCTTCTTTGAAACGATAAAAGCAGTCTGGATTTATTACCTGCCCATCTCAATAAACAAGTGACTCTGGGTGGTCTGTAACAAACTAGAAACACTTAAATACCTCAAATGATGATGATTATTATTTATTATTAAAACAATTGCTAGAAGAAATGTCCTCGTGGGTTCAGTTCCAAGTGAGGAAAAAGACACTGGAAACATGGAGGCTGCTTGGAAAGATGGTTTAATGGTGGACAGGATAACTTGGCTTGAGCTCCTGAACAGAAAAGGAGGAACACATGTTTCAAGATGTTGGCTGAGGAAGAGGCCAAGATGCTGAAAGTATTGGTTTTATACCCTCTCTGGCATTTGACCTTGACCTTGTATTCTGATTGGTTGTTAGACTCCCATGGGGTCATGCAGAGGCAACTCCATAGTTATGTGGAATAGACTAACTCAGGCTTTAATGGCTCATTGACAAAAGTGTGGGAGGGCACGAAGCTGCAGGCAGCTACTTTGTCTTTTAAAACATATTTCTCCCTTTTCACATCCAGGGAAATATAATATTCTGCCTTTTTAATATTTCCTAGGATATTTCATTCTTCTAGGAGAGGGGTGGGTGCTAACTTCCTACACATTAAAAATGTAAAAAATCTTTAAAAAGAAGAATTGGATGAAGGAATGTTACAGTGGTGGGTTCCGGCAGTGTCCACATGGATGTGTGCAGCACATGGATGCGTCTTACCACCTCCGTGAGCCTCCGCAACGCTCCAGATGCTCAGCGGAGCATTGCTCAGGTGCTGTACGCACCATGCGCATCCACGGAAGCCCAGAAGCCTTAAAAGACAGGTAAGGAGCTCGGATGGGCAGGTGAATCCTCCAGAGCACCGTACCGGAGGGTGAGTCCTCCGGAGCACCATACTGGAATGAAGCTCCGGGCAGGCTCCAGTACGCCTGTACTGGGGCATACCATCTGCAACCCACCACCGGAATGTTAATACTAACAGAGTCACTTCATTTGTTCACAAGTCCTCTGGGATACCCAAGTCTTATGGCACAACCAGGTCTGGAGGGATATTCAGGGGAAAAGACAGAGCTCCCTTCAAGGAGAGAGTATTGCATAATGTGGTGTCACAGCAGAAAAGACTTGCTGCCTTGAATCTGCCTAATGTGGCTCCCTAGGCAACAGAACACATAACAAGCTCTCCCTGCTGGATCTGGTGGCATGGGCAGATGTAATCAGAGACAGGCAGTTCTTCAAAAACCCAGTCCCTAATTCAAGCACCTTGAATTAGACCCAGAAATTGATAACAAATGCAGTTCACAATCCAGAAATGTAATGTATAGTCTACTACCCTAGAAACACACGTAATTGCTGAAAAAATAATATAAGGTGTTTGTTTTTTTCAAAAACTAAACCAAAACAATATCCCTGGTAACATGAGATGTATTTTCTGCTTTATTCACACTAACTGTATATCAAGCCTTATTGCTTTACCTTTGAAATATTGCAATGGAGATTCATTTAAAAATGGGCAGAAAGCTCCTCATTAATTGAACATCTACTTCTAAATGATTCTTGAAAAGTACAAAGTGCAACTCATTGGTTAGTTCACCTAACTATAAAATGAGCTACATCTACTTTGATACAATTCAGACAACAACAAATAAATAATTATATAACATTGGACATTCTGTTTCCTTCTCTTTCACTGGAGAAAAGCCTGGGGAAATCTCACTCATTCATTATGAGACATGGAGAGACTCAAAACATTTCACCATCTCTGCAGCTATTTGAGCTCAGTGTTGCAGAATTAGGCCTTAGGAGGATAGTTAAGTGTCAGGAAAAAAACAAGGACAGAGGAGAGCACAGATTGTATAACATTTACATATGCTAATTCATGTATATTTAGAAATAATTACCTTAATTTGCATAGAAAAACAATAGTGGGGAAGTTCTTACATGTAATCTGCATGTATCAATTCTCACTGAGAATGAGCAATTTCAAGCACCTTGTTGTCTTTTGTATGAATCTTTCTCTTTATTCCTGAATTGAACTAGACCACTCTTCAAAGAGAAAACTATCATCTTGATAGCCCAGAATTCTATGAAACAATGATTTACCTAACTTACCTACACATTTGATCTTCATCCTAGTAAAATAATCACAAAAATTTAAAACTACTTTTTCTCAAGGCTTCTGTGGGAGGAAGGGGTAAGCTAATATGTCTCCAAACAAGCAGAGACAATGACTGTGGCTAAGATGGAAAGATCAGCAAATAGACTAGTCCCATGGAATGACCTTGGATGAGGAAATGATGGGATTTGTGCTCTAGGTGGCTGCTCCTTGTGAGGAGACTGCAGGATAGTAGTTTGAGTGCCAAGAAATGAAGGGAACCATCATGCTCTGGACTGTGGCACAGGCTTTAAAGAATGCTGAGTTTGCTTATTCACTTTCTAATCACTTTCAGAAATTACCGATTCAGCTACTTTAAGCATATTAGAAATCTTTAAAATGACAAGTTTGAAAAGCCACCTGGTAAGTTTACTTTTGTTTGTTTTTTTAATAAAATAAAAATTAATATAAGCTTGGGGCAAAAGCTAAATAAGATTTTGAGTCAAGAAAGTTATAAATTATAGAAACAGAAACTGGAATAATGGAATGTTAGGTCTTCTGCTATAAGATTTTGAAAGTAATTATATAAATAAACACACTTTGTGGGAACCAATTTGTTTAGTTTATCCTATATCAAAACTGAAACTTAAGACTTTATGATTTCAGAAGTACGTTAGAGGAAACTAAAGATTTCAGGTGGAAAGGGAAATGGGGAGAAAAAGTAAAAAGCCCATCTTTTGCCTTTGGTCAGAATTGGATATTTTTGAAGAATGAGGTTCAGTCACAGCAACAATGCATGCATAAAAAAATAGAGCTACCATATACTGTAGATATATCTAAAAAGGAATTACTGATTGGACGGTAATATCTTGGAAGATTTACATGATAAAGAGAAGAGAGGTTTTGCCTGATGCAGAAATATCAGAATATAAAGAATTTACAAAAATACTGGAAAATTAAAAAAAATATGGATTGTAAAACAAAAAACCCAACTAAAATGGAAGTGCAAATGACAAGACAAAAAAAAAGACCTGGATAAGGACTCTTTTCTGGACTTACAAAATAAGTTGTTTAAAGCCATCGAGAAATCTTAAATATGGTAATTCGAACATTGGAAGAGAGATCAAATGATAGCATTTGAATGAATATTAAAATACTTAGAAGCAAAAGGAAGGAGTACAAAGTCGGATTGTTTGATCAAGCTTAAAATAAGAAATAGTTGTATAGATCTGGGAATTCCATTATGGACTTTTTGCAGAAACTAGGACTGAAAGATTAATGATTGATGGATCTGCTTATGGATAAGGGAAGGATTATGTGAAGAAGAGATATTTGAATGAATTATTATGGTTGTTTGTATTTGTGATGAAGATCAGAAGCCAATTGTTTGGATAAAATTTTCTTTCTCTTAATTTTTTTGTTTTCTTTTTTCTGAACTCCTTTAATTCTTTTTTCTTTACCTTCTTTTTGTGTTTAGTGTCTTTATTTCTTTTACTATTGTTATTAAAATTATCAATGAAACATTTTTTTAAAAAAACTACTTTTTCTTCCTTTACTAGATTTAGTCTTAACAGTTCACCTATGAAATAACTGTGCCTATAAAAGGTATTGAAAATAATGGTAAAGCAAAATGGGTAGAAACATACAGACAAACAGACAACTTTCAAAACTCAAAATGCTACTGGGGGTCAGGAATGCAAAGTACAACCTTTTTAGACTACAGGTAGGCCTTCACTTATGATCACAATTGAGTCCAAAATAACTAAGGGACACATTTGTCAAGTGAATTCTACTCCATTTTACAACTTTTTTTTGCCACAATTGTTAAGTGATTCACTGCAGTAGTCATGTTAGTAACATGGTTGTTAAGTGAACGTGTCTTCCCCATTGACTTTGTTAGAAGTTCACAAAATGTGATCATATGACATCGGGATACTGCAATCGTCATAAATATGAGTCAGTTGCCAAGTATCTGGATTTTGATCATGTGACCATAAGGATGCTGCAACAGTCATTAAGGGTGAAAAATGTTTTTCAGTGCTGTGGTAAATTCAAACAGTCACTAAACAAACTGTTGTAAGACAAGGGCTATCTGCACTACAGTTGTTTTTTTTGGGGGGGGGTGTGGGGGGAGATCCAAGCTAGCTTCGGACCTTTAGATTGGTAGAATACAAAACAGATCCAAATCAGTCTTTTACTTCTCTGGGGAACTGATTTCACTGTTGAACTGCTCCTGTTGTAAGGAGTTCTCCCCTCCCCGATATTTAGATGAATTTTGCTTTCTTGTAATTTTAAATCATTTTTTTATTTTCCACTCTGAAACTATTGAGAAAAAGCCCTGATTTCCTTTGAGCTAGCCCTTCAATTATTCATGTTTTTCAAGACTACATATTCCAATTCATCTCTCTCTCTCTCTCTCTTTTTTTTAAAGAACTTATTTCTTAGTCACCTCATCTTCATTACCTTTTTCTCAATCTATTCTAATTTCTGGGAATCAGCCTTCAAATGTGATGGTGTCAAATTTCATGCCAGGCTGTGCAATACATCTCATTTCTTCAGAATCTTAATCCTGTATTCAGAGGTTTGATTGCAGCCGAAGGTCACAGGGATGAAATATTTGCCTTTTTTTGCAGATGTACTTTGTCATATATACATAGAAAATCTGTCTCCTACAGAACACAATAATCAAGACAAATATGGTATTTTAATTCCTAGGCATTTTTCTCCCACCTTTTCAAATCAACGGGCATATAGCTTTTCTTATTAGTCTTTAGATTGGGACCCACCTGCTCAGTGATTACATAACAGTTTTATCTTTCCTAAGAATGACTGTTTCTTACCTTTTTAGCTTCAGCCCTGAACAGAATACTTGAACAGCGCTCTGACCCAAACAGAATCTAATAGAGTAATTGTGATTTGGAAATAATGCTTTACATGCAGCCTAAAATTGCATTTGCTCTTTACAGTCATATTACATTGCAAGCTCATATTCAGTTTGCAATCTTCTACTAATTTGAAGATCTTTTTCTTACGTACTATTATCCAATGTTATCTCTAATTTGATTCTAGTCTTCTAAGTGGACTTTCACTTGACTCTGTTCAATTTTATTTTTCAGCTCATTTCTCTAAATTACAGAGATGAGTTTGGAATTTGATTCCTGTCTTCCAAGAGGTACAACCACTCACACAATTTTGTGAACTGTAACATATTTGACCATTTCCTTCACCTCTTTATCCAAAACATTAAGAAAAACATTGAAGAGTAGAATATACAGCATAGTCTCTGTTTCTGAGCACCATTGTTTGAGAAATGTGTGTATCCATTCAATTATCATGTCATCCTGCACACACTTAAACTAAGTTGCTAATCAGCATGTACTTTGTTAAATGGTTTGCTGAAATCAAGTACTTTGTTTACAGTATTCTCATAATCTATTAAGGAAGTCACCTGATCAAAAAATGTTACTAAGTAGCTTAGTAACATTTTCCCTTAACAAATCTAAGCTAATTCTTGCAAATTATTTTATGAATTTCCATTTATATAGGAAGCATTTTCTATGACTCTTTCTTGATTCCTATTACTATCTATGCACTTATTTTTTCACTGAGGATGTAACGCTAGAATTTCATGTATATTTTCCAACCTTTCTTAACTGGAATTTCCTTTAATATTTAAAGGTAAAGCTTTTTTTCCTCATTAAGGCCAAAGTATGTTTCTTAGTTCCTGTGGGTTTTTCCAGTCCTTTTAATGAAAACAAATGGATTCAGCTGCAAAAATAGTTTATGAAGTTAAAAGCTGAAACTAATATATTTTCAGAGACTGACCATGAGAAAAGTCAAAGGTGGATAGAAAGCATTTATAAGGTAACATTTTGGGTAAAATAAAAAAAGAATACATTTATTTTACAAGACATCCAATGACCTGAGAGAGTCAACGAATATTTTCAAGGAAAGCTTTTTAATTTTTCTTTTTTACAAGGGTCAAAATGAGGAGAGGAATTTCAGAAGATTGGACTATAAAAAATGTCAATCTCTTTTGTAAGGAACAATCCAAGTGTAATTATCTAGAGGTTTGGATCATGGTGCTAGGAATGCAATGGAGGGAAAAAAAGAACAAATTGTGTGAACAAAATAAAACTTAATTTAACTATAAGTATGAAGCCAGGATTTCTAGGAGAGACGTGTAACCTGTTTTGGGATAAATGTTAGTCTGCTTACGAGATGTAAATCTAAGGAAAGCATTTTTCAAATGATAATTTATTTGTTGAATATTCTTACAAAGTCTTACGCGTCTTCTTTCAAATAGAATCTTAGTTAGATAGAATCTTCAGATATTTTGCATTTGGGGTTCTGCCTTCCTCCCCCCCCTCCTCCTGGTGTAAGTCAGTATTTACATGACCACTGCAGCTATTATATCTCTGTCTAGCAGTAGTTAGTGGATAGATTCACAGTATTCATAAATACTATATTTTTGAATACCGGATCTGGAGAAAACCAAGATTGGGTCATTGTCTACCTGTTACTTTGCAACCCAAATGACCTGTTGGCGTTTCTTTATTCCTGCCAGCTTCCATAAGCAATCCTGTGCTTCCTAAACCTAGATCCAGAGGGCCTTAAAATGATGTATAATGAGGCAGTCCTGGTGAAGATGTTTACAAATAGCATCAGATATGGCACAAAAAGAAAAGGGCTTAAGAAAACATTTGGCTGGCTATTGCTGGAATCCTCAAGATAGGTTAGTTGATGGATTTTAAATAGTTTTAAATAGCCATAATGCTACTTTTAAAAAAAGCATGGACAAATTTTTTTGCTTACTTTAAAAAAAAAACACTTTTATGGAGTTTTTGAACAGTGTCCCATATAATGAAATAATGACTTTATTATTTTTCCTTTAGTTGCTTTATAGGTAGTTCCAGCAGTAACTCAGAAATCATTTTCTATTCACTGAAATGAATAAGGCAAAGTAGATGAGAGTTTCTTACATTCATGCACACACAGAAACTTATCATTATATTTAGTGACCACAGGACCTTAAAAATAAACTTGGATGTGGAAACTCTTTGTTCTTTAAAGAATGGAAAATATTGTGTACTTTAAGCCCTGCTGAGTCTCTAAAATTACTTGGATACTACTGCAATAGCAGTTGAATTGCATTCCACATGCCTTAGGCATAAGGAATGCTTGAACAAGAAGAGAAAATAAATAAGTATTTACTCTGAATGGCATATTCAAGTTCTTGCCTTTTCATCTTCTCCAGATGATTTCTAATACAGGCTTATTTTTATTTTTTTCTCATAAGGGAGACTTGTCAGAGAAACTTCAGCAAGAAATATTTTGCAATTAAATCAACCATTGTTTGTAAAAGGATGTAAATCATCATCGAGATGTGATGGATTTCTTGTCATTAATGACTTATTGACTTGTGGGTGACAGTTTGATTGTCAGGGCAGGAAATAGAACCACAAACGTTTGCATGTAGTTAAGAATGAATACATGCGAGGTGGAGGAAATGGCTTCAAGTAAATTGCTCTTTGGAGGAATGGGAAGAAAATGTTGCATCCAAGGGAAGAATAAAGCACACTGATTTCTAAATCCATCACAAATGATGAACCTGCAGGCCAGATATCACTTCCATTGTAAGTATTTTTTTTTGCTACAGATCAAAGTAAATTTCACAACTGTTGTGTCATGTCAATGATTCAAAAGGTTTGAACTCAACGGCTGAGATTTAGAACCAGACCAAATGAGTAAAATCCATGTTGGGGTAATTAAATATTTATTGTTCCTATTTTTAATCTGAATACTTTATTTGTCATCTTACTATTCAGATTTTCAGAGCATAAGAACAATGTGGAATTTCATACAGTTCAAGCCTATACAATTAGCTTATTCAGAAATAGTTTCTTCTGATTTATGTTTATTTGAGAGGGAAACCGTAATTTGTTTTTACATTTAAAAAGTACATCTGTATACATATTGCTGCATACATAGATTTTAGTAGCTGAACCACTTAAAACTTAATTTAAATATTAAACTGAAATTTATTATCTGTTCTACAATTTTATTTAGGAATAAAATACTTGAACTCAGTGGGACTAACTTCTAAGTCAACAAGCATACGATAGGTACTACATCCCAACTGATACTGAATTTTAATCTTAATTTCCTTTTAGCTATATCAGCTATGGAATACATTGCATTTTATAGCAATATATGACAGCCAATTCATACAAGGCTCTTTTTTGACTTCCACATACAATAAGCTTTTTCTTTTGTACATCGTATATTATGTTCTTTGTCCATATATTTGCAAAATATATTTGAAGTCCATGCTTGATGTAAATTTCAAAAGAGATTAAAACTAAATTAAACTGATGGCTATATACACATATCTTCAACATTTGTGTCTTTTTAAAAATGAAGTAAAACTACATTACAAAATAATAGGCAGCAAGCTACCTTTTTTAGAGGAGAAGTGGGACATTTTTCCATTACCTGGTGTATATCCTCCTTGATTTTTTTGGCAAATACAGGAGAAAAGATGCTTACTTGAATGTATCCTGTCTTGTTATTCAACAATTTTGTTTATAGTACATGATATTTAAACTGGAAATTACACTGAAAAATGTATTTATTGTTCTGAGACAGTATACTAATTAACAGTACAATACAATTTGCAGTATAAATAATCATATCTTATTGTACATGAATATATCCATCTTGATCATATTAGAGTATTATCAAGTGATGAGCAAAATGAAGGAATACATACATTGAAAATGATGCTATGGAATGATCAGTAAACAAGTGAGAATTAGAAGGTTTGACTGCATCACAACAATCTGCTTTAAAAAAACAATGAAAGCAGTTTCCTCCCTCCCTCCCTCCTTCCCTCCCTCCCTCCCTCCCTCCCTCCCTCCCTCCCTTCCTTCCAGAATAGTTCAGAGCAATGGAATGATTTGGAAGAGTTGGATGGGAAAGTTTTAAGTCAACCCATAACAATAAAACTAGCAATAATAAATAAATACTGGTACAAAAATTGGAGACCAAGTTCCTTAAAGAAAAACCCAGAAAATCAGATTAAGTATTTGTAAATACCTCAGTGAACTTGCATATGCTTAGTTGTTTTCTGAAAAAAGATAGCATGGGTATCAGCGTGGCAGAAGAACGGAGATTCCCACAATCTCGCCTACGAAGTCCTGTGGTCTTCAAACCTTGATCCCAGCTCTTTCTTTGAGATAGTGATTTGATAGTTCCTGCAATAAACCTCTATTGTCCAGGAATCTCCTCAAAAGGGATCCAGCCCATAATTCTGGGTGATGATTCTCACACCATCTGCCGCTTCCCGTATGATTAAAAGCAAAAGACGAAAGTGAAAATGATTTCTATAATGTCACCTCTTGACTATGACATGTGGAGTTAGAATTACTACTCTGCAAACTTTCACTGTGGAAGTTCACTATGGCAAAAGATAAATTGCAGAGCTGCTCAGGTCATGGTAGTTCAACAGCTGGCAAAATTGAAGGCTAAAGTTAAACAGCCAATTCCATACCTTGGACAAAGAAATAAAGAAAAAAACTTAATGGTAGGAGCACAACCCAGCCAGCCTTATTCAAAAATCTAATATCAAGCTGCGGCTTAAGGTTTTATCTGTTGTAGTCTTGAAGCAGATTTTTGTTGTTCAAATCTGTTGTTCAGATTTTTGCATTTCTCCAGTTTCTGTGAGATCAATCAGATGCTCCCAGAAATAATGGATGTCCATTTTTTTAGCCAGCCTGTTTTCTAAGCTGATTTTTTTTCCTCCAAGGGAGGTTTATGTTTCACAGATATCAATAACTATGGTATGAAATAAAATGGACCTTTAAATTATAGCATTTTAGCCTATGTCATATATTTGGTAGTTTAAGTTGATTATTAAGACTTCTTATCTAGCTCTATTTCAGCCTTTCCACGAAAAATTGTGATGCTGGGTACAGGGCAATTTATAAAATATTCATTCCTGCAACCAAGATCTGAAAACAGCCAGGCACAAAATAGTGGCAATGGTTATTGGATATTTCTATTCTCAGCTGTAGCAATCAGTATACCACTTGCGTAGATGAACTGTGACTCCCTGAACCTTTATGATCCTTCATAGTTTGCAACTGCAATTCTGCTTTTTTCATCCTTAGTGATTTACCAGGGAAGCAGCCCAAGAAGTTTCTAAGGACAAAATTAGTGGATCCATAATTGCATATCTGTGTTCATTTTTGAGTTTTATTTATTCTGATTTAAGCACATACTTGATCCCATCAGTTATAGGAAATAACTTAATCCTTCTATAACTTCATAACTGTCTGGAGGGAGCAACGTGGGACAAATTATGAAATGCATATCATTATATCACAACATTAAAAAGACACATGTACTTCTGTCAAACACTGAGATACAAGTCCTCAAGGGAAGGGGGCAGTTTGTGTTGTGACTTCTGTCTGTGGCTATGCAAATCTTTCATTTACCATTTCATTGCTTGTTTGTTTTAAAGAAAAAACAACTCTGTGTATCCATACGGTGTGCATGTACATTTTAAAAAATAAAATTGTGGACAACCAGCTTTACCCACTCCATATGTTGGGATCTCACCTAGAAAAGTAAATAAAAATCTAAAGTGGAGGACTATCTTGCACAATTCTATATTCACTAGCTTAGTTTGAGTTCTAGACCCAGCAGTTCATACCAATGGGAGCTTTTAGCATACATGGATAATCTATTTCTGGTGCCCTGTTTATGGAAACACTGAATAATTAAAATGATTATTGATTTGTTGGTTTGTTTATTAAATCTTAGGGAGCTTCCAAATTATTGTTCATAAATCTATGTTCCTAATTTTATATTAAGGTTAAAGAATGCCCAGAGAAAAAATGGGGAGATACAAAGTTAGGTAGTGAACACTGGAAAGAGGTCAAGAAAATCTCTTCCTGTGATTTGTTCTGATTTGTAATTAGATTATTTTTTTCCCAGAAGTCCCTGGAGTGGGAACAGAAAAGGAGACAGGAAAAAGGAAAAAGAGAGAGAAGAGAGAAAAGGGCTAATTCAATTCACTTTAGGCTATGATCAATGTATGAAGCCTCTGGATCCACCTGCATCCCAAATATTACATCTGAAGGAATACTGTCCTTCATAAAAATAAGATTACCCAACACATGAATAAATGATGTATAGATATGTGGATCCATATTTACTGATGATGAAAACTCTCAATGCATGAGCAACACTATTGACCATAGGTATAAAGATTTGGGGCTATAGATGAGGAAGAAGGAAAGACGAAATCTTTTTTCTCTTAAAAAGGGGTAGTATCCTCAAGATATTCAATATGAGCTTTTTTTCCACAAATAGCACTTTTCTATTTTTATTCTAGGTAGCAGAGCCACAATATCACTAATAAATTCTTCCTTCATTTATCCATTCTTTGACAGGAAAGAAAAGGGAACAATGAAACGGGTAAAAAAATTAATCCAGGTTATATTGTGTTCTCACCCCTGAATAGCAGAGGAATGATCAACCCACTAGAATTGTTCTTTCAACTTCAAAACCCATGGTTTTTCATGCCTTAGAACCAGTTTCTCATATTCAGTTCAACCATTCTACTTCTTTGCTATTGTTAGTTACCTCCATTAGGAGCAGGTGCATCATCTCAATTATTTGGATGATGTGCTGCTTTGAATCACAAATGAGGAAGAGGTTTCTAAAGGGTACATCAGAGATTATACTGAGATATAAGCCTTTTTACAATAGGATAAGCATGAGTTGTTTGATAACTGGACAAATACCTTCAACCTTAAATATCATTAGCTGGCACATAAATTCAGGTGTCTCAGTTCCCTCTTAATGTATTTATCTAATGGATTTCAAGGTCACCCAACTCCAAAAAGATTCTGGGCAACTCACTATTTTAAAAGCATACTTAATAAAGAAAAAGAAAAACACGAATTCCCACATGAATAAAAACTAAAAAATCACCAGGGCTTCATAAACACACTAGCTCTTCAGAGACTTATAGAACATTCAAAGGACAGGAACCATGTGCTTCCCCAGAGGGATGCTGTCCCAGAGGGCAAGTGTAATGATAGATTGTCTACTGCAATAGGAAAAGCAAACACAAACACAGAGAAAGAGATGAAGGAAAAGATAAGGGAGGAACATTTTAGGTTTTTTTGAGATGAGATTAATCTGAACAGCCTACCTCAGGTATTTAATGGATCCTATTGGGCTTCATATGGAGGTTGGAATTGTTCCCGGGGCTCTGTTATATGGTTCAACCAAAGCCTTACTCTCTCACTGCTTTGAATATGAGAACAATGACCTTAGACTGAATATGCAGAGTCCCTGTGTGTATGTGTGTATGTCCTAGATCAGGGGTCTCAAACTCACATCATCACATGATGTAGCGGGACTCCCCCACTTTGCTAAACCAGGGATGGATGTGGCCAGCGCATGACACATCTGGCCCATGGGTCGTGAGTTTGACACCCCTGTCCTAGAGGGTCCCCTACCTTTCAGAGGAATTCTGGATGCTGAAGCAGCATGACAGGTGCCTAGAGTAAAGGAAGGAGTGAATTCAGCTGAGTAGGAGTAACAGCCTTAAGGATTGTCTCATAACAATAAAGGTGGAAAAATGTTATTTTTTCATCTGTGTTATACCTGGGGACAGTTGGCTAGTGGCTTTAATTATAGTAATTTAGTCTTTCATATATAAAAGACACCAGGGAAGCACTTAGATGCCTATTTTAGGCATAAAGTTGTTTGAACTCACTGATTCAGATTGCCCAAGATATGACCTTACCTGGGAATCTGGGAGAAATTGGCCTTCTTAGCCTTGGTAGGGATTTAGGCCAAAGTCTCTGCTCCATGGGGGATGCTCCTGGGCTCTACCTTCTTCCCTGATCCTATTCACCATTTGTTAAGACACTGGGTGAGATAATCCATAGACATGGGTCATATCAATATGCTGATAATATCAGCTGCACATTTTTGCACTGGATTGACTAGGTGATGCTGTTGATGTTTTTTCCCAGTATCCAAAGCTTGTAGGGCATGATGATGACAAATTGCATTTTTTATACATGTAACCCAAGAAGATAAAGATACGTAATACTGCTGCCTTCTATCTTCTTCACAACAACAGCCCTGTGAAGTGGGTTGGATTGAAAAAAAATGACTGGTCCAAAGTCGCCCAGGTACTTTTCATGCTTAAGGATGCTCTAGGTCTCACAATCTTTGGGTTCCTAGGTCAGCACCTTATCACCCTGGTTCTAAATTTGTAGTTGGGGGAGAAGAGGTTCTTGTGCAATCACATTTTGCACTATGATGTCACATGGATTGGTTTTCATTTATTTGCCTATCCCATATGCCCAGATATCCAAGAAACTGTATGATGAACAGAATAAAACATAAACCATGACATTCCATTTAAAAAAAGAAACCAAATCATATCAATAATAATAATAATAATTATTATTATTATCATCATCATCACTGGCTGATTATTTAAATGAAAGTAAAGAACATCTATTAATAGAAGTAAAGAACAAAAAACTACTGAAGGCCCAACAGACGAAACAAGAATACAGAAAACATGTGATAAAATCAAGAATGGAGAGTTGGCAGAAGAAAGCACTGCATGACCAATTTCTGGAAAAAATAAAAGATAAAGTGGACAGTGAACAAACTTGGTTATGGTTAACAACAGGTACATTAAAGAAAGAAACAGAGTCACTAATCCTGGCTGCGCAAGAACAAGCTATCCGCACAAATGCCATTAAGGCCAAAATCGAAAAATCCTCTGATGATGCCAAATGCAGACTTTGCAAAGAAGCTGATGAAACTGTTGATCACATATTCAGCTGCTGTAAAAAAAATCATGCAGACTGATTATAAATTGCGGCACAATTCAGTAGCACAAATGATCCATTGGAATTTGTGCAAAAATTATAATATTAAAACAGCAACAAACTGGTGGGAACATCAGCCTGAAAAAGTCACCGAAAATCAGATGGTCAAGATCTTGTGGGATTTCCGTATACAAACGGACGAAATGCTGGCGCATAATACACGAGACATCACACTGGTTGAGAAAAATAAGGTCACAATCATAGACATCGCAATACCAGGTGATAGCAGGGTCGCCGAGAAGGAACATGAAAAAATCGCAAAATACCAGGACTTAAAAATCGAAATTCAGTGACTATGGCACAAACCAGCAGTGGTAATTCCAGTGGAAATTGGCACAGTAGGTGCTATTCCAAAGGCACTGGCATTACATTTAAAACAGTTAAAAATTGACAAAATCACCATCAGTCAAATGCAAAAAGCCGTGTTGCTTGGATCTGCACGCATATTATGAAAATACGTTATGACGTCCTAGGCCCCTGGGTGGGGCCCGACTAGTAACCAATGCCAAATCCGGCAAAACAACTGGCCGCTGTGATACAATTGTATAATAATAATAATAATGCAGCCATTTTCCACTTGCCCTATGTGCATATGCCTGTTTATTTTCCCCTTTTCTCTGTCAATAAACATAAGGGGCAATAGAAAAGTAGATAAAATAGAATAGAATAGCAGAGTTGGAAGGGACCTTGGGTGGTCTTCTAGTCCAAACCCCTGCTCAGGCAGGAAACCCTATACCATTTTAGACAAATGATTGTCTAATCTCCTCTTAAAAATTTCTAGTGTTGGAGCATTCACAATTTATGGAGGAAAGTTTTCACACTGATTAATTGTTCTAACTGTCAGGAAATGTCTTCTTAGTTCTAGGTTTTTCTCTCCTTGATTAGTTTCCATCCATTGCTTCTTGTCCTAACTTCGGATATTCCTCATCCTGTGATCCTGATAATATATCCCAAACTGTTGGAAACTCTCACCCAGCAGCTTCATGTAGATGTTAAACAGGAGCAGAGAAAGCACAGAGTCATGAGGCACCTCACAGTTTAGAGGTTGTGGGCTGGACTTCTTTCCTCTGAATACTGACTTAAATCACCCCCAGAAGGAAGAGGAAAATGGATACAATATAGTATTGCCCAACTCCAACTCAAACTGGTCTAGAAGAATAACAGGATCAATTCCGAGTAGAATTTGCACTATTTTGAATGATTCCAGAGAAGTTAAAGCAACATAAGAGTCCTCCTCTTGTAGTTCCCTGCCTTACTTCATTTGGCAGGTGCATCTAGAAAACAAAAAGTTCTGGGAACTCCATAAAGAAAGATGAATTCTTTGAGATACTCTTTTCTCATGTTTTTCAGGACTTCAGTTCAATAATGTAATATACTATAAAGCCACTGAGACTTGAAAAAGAGCCAGGATAGATACATAACCAATAACCCAACCTTAGGATTCATCATTCATTTTGATTGAAATACTTTTTGGGGAAAGCTTGCAACCTTTGCCTTATTAAGATGATTTATCCAAATTTGACATACATGTCTCCAAGACAGAATTTCAACCTTTGTTAAGTATTTAAAAACATTTGTAGAATTGTTCTTTATTTTTATTTGGAGCATAAATAGAGGTCTTCTGTTTTGTCTTTATTGGTCAGTGTTTATTGATTTAGCTATTTGTGAAAGAGATAATTTAATATACTGTAAGATTTGTGGACGCTGAATCTTCTCTATGCTGTATTTGTAATTTCTCATAATAGATTTCTTACCCTATAGTTAGATCACTTGCTATAAGCTACATGACCAAAACAAATAAAAGTGTAGGTTAAATCACAAGTGTTAACAGAAAAAAAAACCATTACAATGTCATTTAAATAAATAGCAGTTGTAGTAATAAATGGTAGCCAAGAAGACAATTTACCAAGTGTCTCTTTTTAATATTGTTGTGTAATTTCTGCTTTGCTTTAATTTGTGGGCTCTAGCATTAAGCAACTTTAGGAATAAAAGGGATAATTTATTTTAAATATCACACTTGCTTGGGAACAGTTCTCTCAATGAAGACTTTTAAAGTGTATCAGGTCTAACCAATATATTATATAATTCTAATGTGTTGTATGGATACGTAGCAGATATGGAAGGATAGGTGGCCAATTGTGTTGCACAACTGTTACTTATCCTAATTATGTCCACATCAGCTCATGAACCTTGTCTGTATGAAATACAGCTATTCTAGATACGGGTGGGGCTGATTCTGAGCATCAGCCACTCCGATAGATATAGTTCAAGGAGAATTAAATGTAAGTGATGTAGAAAGAGAGTTGCTTTTTGAAAAATTAAATAGCAATAACACTTGGACTTATATACCCTTTCACAGTACTTTACTGTCCTCTCTAAGCACTTTACAGAATCAACATATTGTCCCCAACAATTTGGGTCCTCATTTTACTCACCTCAGAAGGATAGAAGGATGAATCAACCTTGAGCCTGGTGAGATTTGAACTGCCAAATTGCAGGCAGACAGCAGACATAGTCTGCAGTACTGCATTCTAACCACTGTGCCATCGTGACTCATGCCATAGAACTATAACCATAAATGCCATATAACTCAGTAACTCAGACAGCAAAACTCTTTGCAATAAAAAGGCCAATGGAGCCAAAGAGTCTCCATTCTCACTGAGTAGAATTCGCACTATATTCAGAGATTCCAGAGAAGCTGGGGCTCCTCTTGTAGTTCCCTGCCTTACTTCATTTGGGAGGAGCATCCAGAAAACAGAAGGATCTGGGAACGCCATAAAGGAAGTGGAATTCTTTCAGATACTCTTTTCTCATGTTTTTCAGGGCTTCAGTACAATAATATAATTGTCTGCTTTCAAATCAGTCTTGACTTCTGGCAACAGTCCGGACAAGTCCTGCAGTTTCCTTCGAAGAATTTTTAAAATTGGTTTTCCCATTGCCTTTTTCTGAGGACTGAAGAGATGGTGAATGGCTCAAGGTCTCCCTCCAGGTGGCTTTGGGTCTAAGGAGGGATTAGAACTGAAGGGGCACTTCACTAATGCCTTCAGTGAAATGAAGCATCCTTTAGAAGATCTGGTGGCATCCATTTCTGGTATCTTGATTCTTAGCTGTTTGCTTTGTTTTCTGACCACATTAAGGAAACACTGAAAAAGGATACAGAAAATTTAATTATCAAGGAATATTAGTGCTGCTTTTGGAGCCCTTCCCCCATTAGCTTTCCTTCAAAGAGATACTATTAATTCAAAAGTAGTAATGAGCTTTTTCTGCTGCACAATTAATCCATTACAAAATCAGTCATTAATTTACATTTCTCTGGAAAGGAGACAAGCAAGTTGAAAAGGAAATCACATCACTACATTTTTTTCCTGAAACCTTCCAATGATTAAAAAAACACATTGTAAATGCAAATAAATATATAATGTACATTTGGCATTATCTTTATGCATTAATTGTTTTTAATTAAAATGATAAATAGCTATTTCATAAAATGGATTCTATCCAACAGAAAGTTCCTGAAAGTAATGAAAGCAGCATGCAGTTTAGGCTTCTGTGGGAAGTTATCACCCAGTCCTCTCCCAGAAAAATGAAATATCCTAGGAAATATTGAAAAGGCAGAATATTTCTCTGGATGTGAAAAGAAAGAAACATGTTTTAAGAGACAGAATAGTTGCCTGTAGCTTCCTGCCCATCCCCACTTTGTCAATAGGCCATTGAGAAGGCCAGGTTAGTCCCTTTTACATAATAAAGACTTCTCCACTTGCAGCCCCAGGGGGGATGGGAGCAAAGGCATGATAATGTTGGAATTTTACTCAACTGACCACATGGAATCTGAGAACTCATCCATACCTGGATTCAAAACATAGCCTAGAGAGTAGCCCCTGGATAGCCCCATGGGAGTCTGACAACCAATCAGAATACATTTCTTACACAGGAACAGGAAACAGAGAGGTGGGACTAAACAGGTTATAAAAAGCCTAGCAAGCCCCTCCTTCAGCCCTTTTCTTCTTCTCCACCAACATTGAAGCATGTGATCACCTTTTCTGTTCAGGGCTCAAGTCATATGGCCCTGTCCAACAATAACCCATCTTTCCAAGCAGCCTCCATGTCTCCAGTGTCTTTTCCCCCACTTGGAGCTGAACCCAGAGGACATTTCTTTCATCACTTCTGAATGATAAAATCTCCTTTGAATGGAGCCGAGTTCCTGCATGATTTTGGGGACAGGTTTTACTGAGATATAGATTCAGATGTAATATAGGAGATCTGTGTTTGGATTTCTCAGTGTTTTTTGCTTTCCTTCAAAGTAGGACAGGTGGCTGTTGATTTGACTATAGATATTCCATTATTATTGAGTGTGAAAATTTAGAGATGGAAGAAGAACCAAGCTCATATGTATAGGTTTAGGAATTCAAGGAGAGTCAGAGAATGCCAACAAGGAGAACAGCCAGTTAGGGAGGTCATAGAACTAGAATGTCCTTACTGGCCTCAACATCCTCCTTAGACTAACCAAAATTATCAAAGAAGAAAGTAAAAAACATTTGCAGAATATCAAAATGAAGTCTGGAGTGTTTGTCTCACAGTACAACAGATATTTTGAAACTTGCTTGTGAGAAGAAATAAGTTTGGAGCTTAAATCAAGAAAACAAGGTGGGATAGCAATCTTGTCTAGCTCGGAGCTTAGCTACAACTGGGAGAAGGAGCAATGGTGGGATTCAAAAAAAAATTACCAGTTCTGTGAGCGCTTTGTGGGCATGGCAGAGCAAGGATACTGTAGAATTCCCATTTCCACCCCACCCCAGGGCAAGGATACTGTAAAATCTCCATTCCCTCCCTACCCCACTAACCTGCTTTCCAGCTCTCAGGGCAACAGAAGAAAATCCAGCCAATCAGCTGAGACTCAGGAGGCAGCAAATAGATGGCGGGGGAGCAAGCCAGAGGTAGTATTTGCTGGTTCTCCAAACTACTCAAAATTTCCACTACCAGTTCGCCAGACCCGGTCAGAACTGGCTGAATACCACCTCTGGGAAGGAGGTTTCTATGTGACATAATGGAGAACTGCCAATTTACCAAAAGCTTTTCTTCATACACCAAATGGGTCAGTCAATTCCCCAACGGAACCGTTTCTAATATGGAAAAAAAACCCAACCCAGGCATTATACAGCATTCATTTTCTCCAATGGCCTTGTGAAACCTTGAGTGCAATTTATATTTAGGAAATTTCACTTAATTAACAAAGCAAATCTAGAAAGTGACTCCTCAGAGTCCAGCAAGACTAATATTATGCATGCAGAGGGTTGAAATAATAAGTTAGGACATGGTATGGTTCCAAACTAGGCATAGAATATGAAATAATTACACCTCAATTAATTGTTCTCATACTTTATCCATACCTTATGGGTAAGGAAGAGACACAAAGACATCATACTCCATCTGAAAATCTATGTCTAACCCACAATGTTTTTCCCCCCTTACTTTATTTGGAGAGAAATGGAAAAAATAGCACAATATATATGTGTATATGACCTTCGTTTTTTTTTTTTAATGATTCACATTTTATATGCACAGTGACTTTTATTAAAAATGAACTTCTTACATGCCCATAAATAAGAATATGTAGTTCAGGGTTGAAATGAAGGTTCCTTGCTGCTCCCTGAGGTTGGTTGTTATCCTGCAGATGTTTCATTACCCAATTATTATCATTATTAACTTTGAATGCATACAATTTTATAAATCTATTTTTAACTGATCTTTTATGAGTGCAAAATTATTTTGGCTAATATTAATATTAAAATTAATAGCATTTCCTTTATTACAAGGATCGCCTTCTTCTAATTAATTTGTAGTTATTTTTAGTAATTTGCTCCAGTCTATTTTACAGTAATTTGTTCTTTTTATGTTGTTTTTTGCGAGGCAACAAGAGCTGGTTGCTATCAGTGGTATTAAAATGAAATGAATTATTTTCTTTAAAAATAATAAATTATAAATCAATTAATTGAAAAACAAGTGTAAAAGGTGTTTTTCTGCCTGTGTATACATTTCTAATCCAAAACAAATATTAAATGGGGCAAACACAGACACAGACACAGACACAGACACACACACACACACACACACACACACACACACACACACACACCCTCTCCAGTAGTTGTGAATGCCCCAACACTGGAAGTCTTTAAGAAGATGTTGGATAGCCATTTGTATGAAACAGTATAGGGTTTCCTGCCTAGGCAGGGGGTTGGACTAGATGAACTCCAAGGTCCCTTCCAACTCTGCTATTGTATTATATATATGTAAACAAAGAACAAAGTGAGTCCATATGTTGCAATTCTAGTTATAGCAAATCAACCATATTTTATTGGTGCTAGGAACAATTTGCTTGGAAACACATTTAGTTGTACTGAATTTTTTGGTGTGGGGTCTCCTGCTTGAGCAGGGGGTTGGTCTAGATGACCTACAAGGTCCCTTCCAACTATTCTATTCTGTTCCATTCTGTTCCATTCCGATAACCATATGAGTCACATTTTTGGAGTAGCCAGCCATTCGCATTACAAAGGAAGCTATGATTCCTTTGTCATGGGGACTATCTTGATGTATCTTGTTCCTCTCATCAGCACTTCTGATCCCCATCCAATAGAAATGAGACCACAAGGAGGGTTAGCTACAAAGAAGATTCACCCCTGGGAACTATGACTATGACACTCCTTGGGATTTTATTGGGTGGCTAGTTTTCATTTGGAAAAAGCTGTCTCATATGTCAGATTCTGAGCCATATAGGTTTTACAGGCAACAATTAACATCTTGATTTATATCTGGAAGTCTACTGGCAATCAGCCATGCTGGGTGGACCAGTTGCTCTTTGGGCATCTGTATTTGGCATCATTTACTGCTTCTAAAATGAAAGGAGTTATGGAATCCAATCACAAAAGTAATGGCTTTTGTTATAGCGAAGCACATACAGTTTTAATAGAGCTGTGGTGGCGCAGTGCTTAGAATGCAGAATTATTGGAGTCCAGTTCTGCTCAGGGCCAGTAATCAACAGTTCAGCAGTTTGAATCTCACCGGCTCTAGATTGCTTATCCTTCTAAGGTGGGTAAAATGAGGACTCAGATTGTTGGGGGCAATATGCTGACTCTGTAAACCATTGAGAGAGTGTTGTAAAGCACTGTGAAGTGGTATCTAAGTGTAAGTGCTATTGCTATTGTTAATAATGGGAATTATAATTTCCTTTTATTGTATATTTTATGAGGTCATATATGTAATCCTTGAATTTTGCAAAAATTGAATTGTTATACAGAATGGCGAAAGAACCACTTCAGTATGATAAGCACCAGGCTAGAAACTGGGAGATCAGAACATAGTGTGCGGCCCTCAGTAGTGTTATGCTGGAACCAGCTCATATGGACTATCAATACATGGATTATGTTTTTTGCATTTTTCTTTTAGTTTATAGACCTTTCCATGTACATTTTATTACATCAATCTCCCTATTTAGATAATCATCAGATCTATTTAGCTCTGGCATAATCTTATTATGATAATGATTTTGTATTTAATAATATGATATTTTCCTGAAACCAGTTTCTGTAATTAGTTTCCTTTTTTGTTTTTTAAATTAAATATAGCCCGTTTTAATTAAATATAGCTCATTTCACAGTCTACCCAAATGAGTGTTTGCTATAAATCATTGATTTGTAATGTAGATTGCGCTCCTAGTTTATCTGGGATGGTACCCTCTAATCTAATCAGTAATTCCAGGTCTCCAAGTATGGACCAATGAGACTGCTCTTAGAAAGAATGACCCAGGGTCAGCTACTTCTTTCCAGGTGTTGTGAAAAAGAAACATTATTAAAGTTACTAAAAAGATTTTTTTAACTCTAATGTCAGCATTCCTACATTGGAAGTGGGGGGTGAAATGCATTAACTGTACTCACATTAACTCAATTATTAAAAACTAGTTTTCAGGGTTCCTACAAAGCACTGAATTATGCATGAACCAAACAGATTGGTTAGCAAAAAACAAAAAGAAAATGATAAAAAAATTCTAACCAAAGTTAAAACAAAATATGCTTAACATGTTGTACCAATGAAGTCACTAGCTCTTTCTCTGACCTGGTTAATCATCATTGTGATATCAAGCCTACTAAAGTGATGCCTCAAGAAAACCTATGGATTTATACAACAACATACTTCCTATTGACATATTCAAACCACCAACAAATCTACATCAACCTAGAGCTGATATGGATTCATTTTCTACCAGTGGGTGCAGTTAAAAAGGAAAGATCCGAACTGAGGAATAAATGAGTTAAAGAAAAACTGCTTCTAACCTACTTGTTTGGCCAAAAGGGCTTGAGATAATATTTATTTACCTTAGATTTCCATTTTCACCCATCACTCTTCTTCTTCTTCAGTATCTGTTCTGGTAGAATATAATGTGAGCATGATTTCCAACAATTTAAATGCAAGCATACATACCAGGGGTGGTTCCTGCCGGTTCTAACCGGTTCGGTAGAAGAGGTTCCACAAATCTACCATGCCGTTTAGAACCGGTTGGAACGCTTGGCTCATTCCCCCCGCCTGACGCAATCTCCTTTCATTCGCTGTCTGCCTCATTCACTCGTTCGGGCACTAGAGAACAAAGGAGATCGCATAGCCAAGGCAAAGGAGCCTGCAGCCTCCTTCATTCAAACATTCGGGCAGTGGGGGGGACGGGGACCTTTCTCGCACACCTTCTTTCTTTCTCCAAAGGCGTGCGAAAAAGTCCCGCCCCATTGCTCAAACGTGTCCTGGAACTGCACCGTGAGGTAAGGGAAGCAGGTCTTGGGAGAGACCTTCTGTCCCCCTCCATAAAGCCCATGCCAAAAGAGAGGAAGCGGGCTGGTTTGAATGCGGGCGAGCTGGCAGTTTAGCGGCCCACCTTCTTTCCTACTTCGGGCGGGTGGAGAAAGGAAGCATGCAATAGTCTAGGGCGAAGGGGCTCTCCTTCACCCTTGGTGGCAGGGGTGCTTTATCACAAGCCTCCTTTCTTTCTCTGCCTGCCCAAATTAGTGAAGGAGGTGCTGGCGCCAAACCACCCACTCGTCCGCATTCAAACCAGCCTGCCCCCTTTTGTATCCTGGCATGGGCTCTCTGGAGGGGGAGGTTCTTTCCAAAGACTGGCTTCTTTCTGGCATGACGGCGATGGCAAGAAGCGGCTGCCAGCGAAGGCAAGAGTCCTGCTGCCATGCCGGATTCAGCAAACCAGGTGGCTGTCAGAGAGAAGAGGACAGCACGTGCCCTTGGGCTTGTGCAGCAGCTGAATCCTCACCTCCTGTTTTTCGGCTACTGCACAAGCCCATGCGGTGTGCGCTGCCCTCTTCTCTCTTGACAGCCACCTGGTTAAAAAGAAGGACGAGGCTCCACTGGTCTGGAGCCCATACGCCAGGCAGGGGTCCCTCTCACATTCCTTGTCTTCTAGGATGGGTTCAGGAGTTACCGCCAGCCATGCAGCGCCTCGCTGTGGCTCCACGCCATAGAAAACATAGGCACGTGCACACACCCCGTAAATTACAGCCTCGGAGACTTCGTAATGGTGGGAAACAGTTGGGAGAGGGGTTTTGGTCCTGCTCCAGGCTATAATTGTGTTGGCCGTGCGCGCATCTATGTTTTCCATGGCGTGGAGCTGCAGCTGGAAAATGAGAAATGGGAAGGCGACCAGCGGGGACTCGCCTTCTGAAGAGGACCTGTCCCCGAAGAGAAAAATGCCACTGCCAGGTACTGGTAGGTACCTGTGATTGAAACACAAGGTGACCACAGTATGTCTGTCTGTCTGTGTGAGTGTGAGAGAGAAACAGACAGACAGAGAAAGACGGAGGGAGGGAGGGAGGGCGGGAGAGAGAGACAGACAGACAGACACACACTGAGTGAGACACACACAGAGTGAGTGATTGTGAGTGAGTGAGTGAGTGAGTGAGTGAGTGAGTGAGAGACAGACACACACATATACATAGAGTGACAGAGAGAGGAATGGAGGGGAGAGAGACAGAGACACAGAGAGAGATAGAGAGAGAGGGAGGATGGGAGACAGAGACAGAAAGACAGAAAGGCAGAGAGCGACACACACAACAGAGAGTGAGTGAGAGACAGACAGACACACACACACACACACAGAGTGACAGATGGGGGAGGAAGGAGAGAGAGACACAGACAGACAGACAGACAGATACACAGAGAGAATGACAGAAAGACACACAGAGAGAGAAACAGAGAGAGAAAGAGAAAGAGAGAGAAAGAGAAAGGAAGGAAGAAAGAAAGAACTTATGACTACAATTGAGCCCAAAAGTTTTGTTGCTAAGCAAGAGCGTTGTTAAGTGAGTTTCACCACATTTTCCAAGTTGGCCACCTGGTCACATGAGAACCAAGCCACTCCCACAAAACAGGCCACACCTACAGAATAGGTTCTAAAAAAATTTGAAACCCACCACTGATACATACTAAAAAAAAAATCAAATGTTATTAACCATTTCAAGCTGAGCTTCCTACAATTAGTGTGATTTAAGTGTGCTTAAAACTGCAATCTTAAATCAACTGCAATGAGTTGTGATTGTGTTTAATTTCTCTTTAAATCACTTGATTCATATAAAGAAGGGTATAGAAAGGTTTTTCTGAGTGGCACCACAATTAATTACAATTAATTGCATTAGTGAACATTTCATGTGCAATTGGACTTATGAAAACACAGCTGGTAGACTAGGAATCCTACAATAAGCCTTGCAGACAGGTAAAGGAGATTATACCTTGACAGTATTAACAGTTACAATAAATGCTCTGCAAATGCTGAAACTTGCCACTTGCTAGAGAAGAAAGAATAGGACAGCACAAATTTGATAAAATTGATGCACTGATTATGTACTACTCAGTTTCAAATGTTTAGTAATCACATAGACAGACTTTTTTGGAGATCATCTGGCCCTAGTCTGTCCCTTTAAGTTTTCCAATAATGTATTCAATGCCACTGTAATCAAGTCATCTACATTAATGCTAGTTATCTTTTTTCCCTTTCTTCCACTTTTCCCATTATTGACTTTTCAAGAGACCTATGTTTTTATAATATGCCCAAAATATAATTGGTGTTACCAATTACACGAAAGTCCAATCTTTACCTCAGATTTATCTGTGATTTAAGAAAATTCCCTGTGGAAGAAGTTATCTCTCCATTTGGTGTAACATAGAGTACTCTTGTTTTTATTAAAAATATATTTATTTAAATATAATGAAAACAGAAAAAAATTCTATATTTCTAACAAAATATTAACATTAGGTTTTTTCTCTTCACATTCTCATATGCTTTCAAATGGTCCTAGGTACGGTTTTAAGATGGATGTTGCTAGCACGTTATATTCACCTAAGATCACACTGCCATGGCTGAAGTGATATAAAGTCTGTCTGCACTATTGCCATTTTGGCACCACAATTGTCGGATAACTTTAGAAGACACTATAAATTGTTAGTGTAGGAATGGCCTAATTTTATGATAGTAATGTGCAGGGAATACAGCATTGGATTCAGAGTGCTTTGGAAAATATGCTGGTGCAATTTGAATAAATCATTTCAGTTTAGAGCAGGATTGATGGTCTTCATAGCTTGTTGCGGAAAAAAACATTTTTTTGCAGCTAAATGAGTTTAAGTTTGAGGAATAGTAGAAATTTCTAGGACTAATGTTATAGAATGAAAACTACCAGTTCCAGAGAAAATATTTTTTTTTTATTTTAGACAAAAATTCCTTCAGCTTTTCTTTTTGTTTCTTTCTTGGGGGCTAGAATTAAAGGATATTTGCTAAGAAGCATTACTTAGGCAAATAGTTAAGCAAAAAAATAATAATTTTAAAATGGCAAATGTTTCTTTTTGGGAAGTAAAGTGAAATCCCCAAACTCTTCCAATGATCTGCTTTGGCCATTTGAATGACCATTGGGAGAGTCTAAATATTATTTATATATTTGAGATCAAATCAGACACATCTGCATTATAAAATGTTAGAAGGAGAGGTATGTTATTTCGATGCTACCTGTAACCCTTTCCTTTATGTGTATGATAATACAATTCTGCTTTCATAATTTTGGGCCTTCCCTTGTCCATAGATGTCTTTGAATCATTTTTTTCATTATTTCCCTGAAACATGAATTATATAGGACTAAAAACTAGGAAATGTCTCAGAAGATGACATGGATCAGATGAAGAATGGGACATTTGAAAGGCCCTAAGTCATCTTTGTTCCCAAATAGTTAGAAGTTGAGACTTAAAATATCAAGTGGGCTTCATAATTTTTTGATATTTTCAAGGTTATGCACTGTTGTTGTGTCATAAGTAGCAAAGCATTTGTGTGAGAAACTAGATATCTGGAACTTGAGTCATGGCAACTAGCCTTCTTTTCTTTTGGGTTTGAAACATTTTGCTGCTTATTCAAGAATCGTCTTCAGTCCGAGCAAGTTGGTTAGGGGACTTCACATATGTCCTCCAGGGTGGTTTCATTTCTTACCTAATCTGAATAGGCTCTTTAGATGAGTAGGCAGAGAGTCATTAAGAGTCAGTATTCCTCAATCTTTTCTCCTACATGGGTAGTTAAGTGTTCTCCTAGGTGAAGCTGTGATTGATTTTCTTGGGGACTAATACAAGAGCAGCATGAAAAAATTGGGGACAAATTGTGTCTGAAGCCTCCATCTCGATTGAGGAAAGGATTTTCCACTTTGGCATAAATGGATTCCTTCACTAGAAACATACTTTGCAGTTTCAGTCTTTGTTGACTTGTCTATCTTTTTATGTGGTATGCTTTCTCAAGGTTTCAAAATGCCTGCCCAATAAAGTTTTGAACTAATCCAGCACCCAGACTTCAGAAGTAAACTGTAAATTGGAATGCAAAATGATTATACACTCTTGTAGTACTGGTATCAAAAATATGAGATGGTCATATTAATCATAATAATTGTTTACATATATATTGGATTGATGATATGAGAATTTGTGTAAATTATAAACGAGGACTATTGTGAGGAAGCACAAAACTTTGTAACCAATCGACATACTGTATGTAACTGGAGGATCATTTTTATGTATTGTGTTTGTCTATGTCTGTTTGTTTTATGTTTGTTTAAAAGTAAAAAATATAATAAAAAATATGAGATGGTCTGAAAGAGATTGTAAAACAATGAAATGTTCTCAAAGAAAATTTGGCATACCAATAAAATGAATTGTTATTGTTAGATCTCAACAACTTGTTGCTCTTTTAGAGATTAAAGATATCTGCTTCTTAACCATGTCACTGTCTAATGCAAGAGAAAGAAGTAAGAGTACCCAGTGTTGTGATAAGCAAAAGTCTTGGAAACACAACAGAAATAACTTTTTTTTACATGTAAAACGTTTTGTCATCAGAAAACTGTTTTGCTGGTATTAGAAATCAGTTGTGCTGAGGTCCTCCAAACATTTTATTATACATGACTTTGTACTTGCTAACCCAATTTCAGAGAATCAGGAGACTTTTATCAAGTGCTAATTCCTCTTCATTGCAAAAATCCAAATTAAAGTATCTGCAACTAAGATCTATCCAATCTGTTTAACACATATCCAGTCCACCACCTCTTTGCGTAGTTGATTCCACTCTTAAACTATATTATCAAGATTTTTTTTCTTGACATTTATCCAGAATCCAACTTCCCAAAGCTTAATATATTATCTTCCGCATTTTGGTAAATTAAAAACATGTAGCCAGACCTAATTACCTATCACTAAATTAATTTCTATCCTATTAGTTGCTATTTGAATATGAACGAAGATTTTTTTTTGTTCCACTGTTCTTATAAAGTATCTGTGTACAAATGCTATGAATAAGAAGTAAAAAAGACAATTTTGAGGTACTGGATGAAACTCCTATTACATATTTCATAAGAATATAGAGTGCATGTATTTAATATAATGTCTTACATGAAGTGTAATGGAAGCAAGAAAACAAAGACAACTTTGAGTTGAAAATCAATTTTGGTAATTCAGTGGCTACAGCCATGCAGTTTGCTTGGCAATAATAAAAATGGCCTGATGTTGTCTTTTTCTAGATTCCCCCCTTACCAATTTTCCAGTCAAAGACTGTAGTCCTGGGATTTCCTGGTAGTTCTCAGTCAAGTGCTACTATGAAGCTACTCCCAAACCCAGATAAGATAGGCCACCGGCTGCCACCTTCTGATACCTTCAAAGGGAAAATAAATGCAAAGAAAATAGTAGAATTGAAAGGATATGAAAACATTGTTTAACTATTTTTGCAACGCTTTTATTCTGCATCCCTGAAACCTTAGGAACAGATAAGTATGTGTAAGTAAGGACGAAGAAGAGATACAGTAGGCAAACTTAAAGATGTCTAGGCAAAATTCCAATGCATCCTGATTCAAAACTCTGACTCCTGCATGTTTTCCTTGCTGGTTGGTGGCCTACTAAACGGGAGCAACAGCAAACCCAGAGTTTATCTAGTTAATCACAAATCAGGTCAGTGTCAGGGTTCCAGTCAGCACAACTTGGCAGTGACTTGGGACAAATGTTGCAGAGGAAGGATAAGGTTGGCAATGGGTTACGCATAATTTTATTTTGCGCTAACACAACAAAGAGAGGATAGCACTTTAATTCAATAGTGAGGAATACTCTTTGAGACAAATTCTTAAACCTATGTTTTATGTATGTTTTATTGAGTTCATGTGATGGCTCACATTATTCTTCTTTCTGAAAATTCTACCTCCATGCCTATGTAAATTTATTGTGTAAACTTTCATAAATCTGAGATTGTTAGTTACTATGCCTTTCAGCTAACTTGATCAATCAATCAATCAATCAATCAATCAATCAATCAGAAGGGACCTCAGAAGTCCTCCAATCCACCTCTCTGTTTAAGCAGGAGATCCCACACCCAGAGAAGTGATTGTATTCCAGTCTCAAGCAATCTAGAATTAAGGAGAAACTCCTAAATTAAGGAACTTTTTTTCCACATAAAAGTAGAAGGAATTGTACATCAAGTAACTTTCTGTCCTTTGGGAGGAACAAATAGTGTTCCTGTTTATAGAGGACCATCGCTATCAAACAATTCAGGAAAAAAGAAGAATGGTATTTTATGCATGAAATTTTCCGGGCTCTGACGGAAAAGACTTAGGTCAAGTAAATATGTTGCTATGCCTTTTTTTAATCTAAAAGCTTTGTTTCAAAGTTTGTTTCAAGCTTTGCAGATGCTTTTAACCATCAGGAGAATTTCAGCCAAAGTGTACAGACAAAGTATGGCTGCTCTCCTAAAACAACTTTAGATTATTGGCACAAATGAAAATATTCTAAGGTCTAATGTCAAGAAAAGCATAGATATATTTATTTCATTTATGCATACTTTTCCATGAAGTGGACTCATGATGCTAAATCCATTGATTTCAGTTGCTCTGAGGACTGAAATTCAGTAAAAACTTCACTAACAACTGAGGACAGTTGTTACAACATAATTATTGTCAAATTATTAGAAGCTGGTTGAATGTGTTAAATGCTGACACCAGGACTTGTGTTTCTGATAAACCTAGATTATAGGAATATCTTTTGGCACATGTTCATCTAGTAACTTTATTTCATAGTATTAGTTTAGGACTTCAACATATTACTTCAAAGAATGATGGCTGCCTTAACAATCTAATTACTCGTTTAACCCATTAAGGTAATTAGTTAATAATGGCAAATACATAGTATAATATACTCATATAGCATTCTTAAGGTAGAAATAACTTGCCATTTCCTTTTTCTGGGATTTTTTATAATTTCCTGGTGGTTTCTTATCCACATACCGGTAATTAGTCTGACTTTGCTTAGGGATTTGGAAGAAATGGGGGAGAGTATCAGCCATGGTCAACTAGGTGCTGCCATTTGATACTAGATTTAGGCTGATTTTTTAAAAATAGCATTATCTGAGCTTTGGGATGTTCTCACACAGAAGAATTTTAAATATGTGAATATTTAGTTGTAATGTACTTTTTGAAGCATTTTTACATTGTTTGCTAAATTTCACTAGCATCATTAATATATGTCAATGTATGTTATCATATACAAATAAATCAGAAATAAATAGCATAAAGCATCATCCTCTACTACAGTGATGGTCAACCTTTTTGGTGCCGAGTGTGCAAAGCATGCACATGAATGCAATGTGAGTGCCCCCTGTGTATGCACCCCACCCCCACATGTGCATTCCCTGCGCACGCGTGCCCTCTTCCATACCTGCGCCCCAGCCCCCGTTTTGGCTTCCAGGTTGGTGCAGGAGGCTTTTCAAGCCCAAAATGGGGCATGGGGGGAGGGGCTCACAATCTCTGCAGTTTCTCTCCAGCGCTCCCAGGCTTCCTCTTCCATTCTTGCCACAGAGAGGCACCTGTGGAGGGTGGAACTTGTGGAGATTGGGGAAGACATGGGTGGCAGGAATGAAAGAGAAAGCCAGGCTGCACTGGGGGGAGGGGGAGAAAGTTGGGCATGCTGGGAGGAAACTGCAGAGATTGGGGAAGCCCCCCTCCTGCGCATGCACAGCAGAGACCCAAAGGCCAGCTGGCCAGCAGGGGGCATGCATGTGGAGCTGGGCTGGGGTGACAGCTGGTGTGCCTGCAGAGAGAGGGGGGGGGCATAGATTCGCCATCATGGCCCTACTATTATACTTTATAGACCTAACATTGTATAATCACTTGAACCATTTAAAACAACCTTTCTTTGGCAGCATGACTTAAATTAGGAGAAATATTATGTCTGCAGTGCAAGATAATGGGGGGGGGGATGGGGAAGGCAAACTACTGTGTAAGGAAAGCAGGTCTAAACTTAGCATCTTTCCTGATGTGCTACTTTTATATGTATATGCAAGTGTGACATTTACTTCAAATAAGAAACCATTTATATTTTAAGCAAAAGGTTATACATTCTAATGCAGTCTAAATCTACCACAGATGCATTGGATAATTTTATTCATTATATTGCTTAGTTCTTAACCATGTGGAAAAATAATACAATAGTTGAAACTAGACAATATCATATGCTCCCAAATTTACTTGGTACTGAAATAAAGAGATAACTAGGGTCAACCCCTAGTTACAGAAGACCACACATTTTCATTCATCTGTTAAGATAAATTAGCCAAATATTTTCTGTTTTGTACTTGCTGCCTTGATATCAGCTCTCCTTGGTAAAGCAGACAGGAAACACAACTGGATGAGCTAATTCTACTTTATTGTAAAGCTATATCTTGCAAGCCCAAAGGCAGAAACTTTCCACCATCACTTTCCATCACCCGAACAATCTTTATCTGATTGTTTCCTAGGCAGCATTTCCCCCCCTCCTCCCCACATCCCTCAAACACATTCTATTACCCTCCCAGGTTCAAAGGAACTAATCCAAATGTCACTTGTGGAAATGTTCCAGGTTCTTTCTCCAATTTTCAACTCATCGGTCTTTATTCATATTGTTGTAATTTTGTCTCACATTGGCATATATCTGATTCAAGCATTCAGCCTAGACAAGAGATTGTTTCAGGGTCAAGGTAATAAAAGGTGAAAAATGGCAATGCTAGTGTGTATATTTTCTTCCCTTTTCTACTTCCCTCTGGCTTTATCTTCATGTCCATAGTCAGTCATGATGATATCATCATGCAAATGACAATTACATATTTGCATGTGTTGCAAATAGCTAGGTCACTTCATTTTTGTGATGAAGTCAACGTATCTGTGTCCCTTTTGTCCTCCTCCACCGATATTCATGTCCCTCATCTGTTGGATGAACATGCTCCAGTCATCATTTTGTATATCTTGTCCTTATTGTATATCCTTTGCCTTTTAACTGTATCTCTAAAGTCATATTGAGTTACTCCAGTTCCAGTTTTCTCTCTTCTCGTAAGCACATTTGTCATGCATTTTTTGATGTTGCAGTAGATGAAGGTCCTATTGGCCAGTTTTAGGGCTTGGCAGGATGTCATCCCTCACCATGGTGACTAGAAATGTGACTGTAACTTCTTGGCTTGGGATGTAGGGAACACTGGAACCTGGAATTGTCCTCATCATTTGGCACATGTCATGTCTGATCAGTGCTTCCCAAAGAGTCCGATGGGACTCAAACAGATTCTTCTTTTGACAATGTGAAACCTATTTTTAAATGGTTTTATCTAGACAGGTGGTTGATTTAAACTGGGAACCAGTGCAAGTTTTGACAACTACGCTGCTGCTTCTGTCACCTTTGGATGTATAATTGGTTTATGTTGCTTCAGGCAACAGGGCCATTCTTGTGGCCACATTTTTTTAAACTCCAACATTATTGACGACTCTGCTTTCTTCCCATTGCACGCAAGCTGTAGCCTGTCAGTCGGCTTTTTACGGAGCAGATATAATGTTCTTTCTGTCAGTCAGGCAACTGACAGGTGCCATTCCAAGATCCATCCCCCCCCTCCATTTATTAAGAAGAGCAATCGCTTTTAGCGTAAAACAAAGGTGGGGGAAATCCATCCACGGCTCTCCATCAGTTGTCCCTCTTTAAAGCAGTAGCTGGCCGCATTCCTCATTCATTCTGTGGCAGAAGAGGGCTCGACCATCCGCGCAGCCATTGCTACGTAAGTACCCTTGTCTGCGAAGTCAAGATCGGGCGGATCACTTCATCGCGGGCCATTTGTCTGCGCCCTTTGCCTTTCCCCTCCCACAATTTGGAGTCTGCCGTCCTTTTCAGGCTCCAGGCGCTCCTCTGACTTCGCGGGTGAGTTCACGGGCTACTCAATCTTTAGCCACGTGGAAGCCGCCGACGCCGCCGTGGATAGTATTCGGGGATATGGGAGAAAGGCAGGCAGAGTTCAAGCGGGAATTGGATACAGGCGGCTCTCGAGCTTTTCGAAGAAGCCATTCCGCGTGGAAGGAAGGTCTGCAGACGGAGGTTGGCGGAACCTGCTCCGGCGCCCCCTATTATTCAGAAGGGGCAAACCGTGTCACGCACCGGCGAAGGGGGGGGGATGAAGAGGCACGACCAGCAGCCTCACGGTCACCTGCTCCAAGGAGCCGAGGGAGGCGGAGCCTGAGGGAGAAGCCCCCTTCCGTTTTACAAACCAAAACGCCGTGCCCGCCGGAGAGATCCCGCGCGCCTCGGAGAGAGAGAGCGAGAGCCACAGCGTGCCGACGGCCGAGCTCCGTCTCTCAGAGCGCGAGTCACCCACGGGGAGGGGAGAGGGAGGGGGGAAGAGAGAGAGAGAGACGCTTAAGAAAGCTCAGGGAGTGTCCGGGAGGAACCGAGGCGGAAGAAGAGCAGCGGTGCTGAGGGAGTTCCACACATACACACCTTGAGTGGTGCCCAGACACCGCACGAGACGCACGCACGAGACGACACACACACACACACGCACAAGCAGACACGCAGGCACACGCACGACTAGGCGAGCGCGGCGGCTCACACACCCCAGCGAGAGGGCGCGCGTGGAATCCGAGCTCTCAGCATCCAAGCTTTCCCTGCTTTGCCTCTCCCTCTCTCTCCCTCTCTCTCTCTCTGTGGTTCCCCTCCAGTCCCACGCGCTTTCTGGTCCTCTTGTCTCCCCTCCCCTTTCCTCCCCAGCCCTCCCACCCCCACCTCTTTGCTCTCAAACTCTGCCTCCCCGAGACCTGAAAAAATGCCTGCCCGTGAAGCGAGGAGAGGGCACCGGGTCTGTAAATAAGAAGTGAGTACTCGTACAATGGCGCGTCTCGCTGGCTCGGAAAAGGAAAAAAAATCCGGCTGCCTGGAAAAAAAAATGCTGCATGCTCCTTTGCTTTTGCCGATGCATCTTCGCTCTAGGGCAAAGGAAGCCCCCCCACCCCGGTCCTACCTTCCTCATTGCAGGCGAACCCGTTTTGCCCCTGCACCCCCCCTGCCTTTCTCTCCCTCCCCCACACCTCCCGCCTCGCCATCCCTATGGCACGGGCTCTTCCTGCTGCATGCAACACCTTGGCTCCAAAGCTCTGGGTTACACTTCATCTTTGTTCGAGGGGTGCTTAGCTTTGAGTGACGTGGCGGAAATGGGGGGGCAAGGAAGGGATGCTTCTATTTTGAAGGCTGAAGCAAAAAAAAATGATATTGTTATTAAAATAAGAAGAAGAAGAATAAAAAAGATGGGGCTTTTCCCAACTCGTTGCCTGCTATTCTTGTGCAGGTTGAAGAAAGATGTGCACTGGCGCTGTTGATTGATTTCACGAGCATCTCTTTTGGGGGGGGGGACCGGTTGCTTCTTGTTAAAAAAATAAATGAAGAAGGAAGAATGGGGATCTAATTTTCTTCCAGACATCCACAGGATTGGGAAGGCTTATTGTTGTGTGTGTGTGCTGCTTGTGTGTGAAATGGAACCTTGAATCTTGGGTGGGTGGGAAAGCTTCCTATGAGCTAAAGGAAACAGGGAAGAGTGTGTAGTAGCACCAATTAGAACAGTGCAAGAGGAAGACACTTTATGCTGCCATCCCATTCCCATTGTTAGCTTAGCTGCATGCAGCTTCCTTAAAGGGGAGTGGATGAAGGCAACTTGGGAACTGCACTTACCCGGGATGTCAAGGTTTCTTTGGGACTCTGGACGCACATTGCCTCTGAAACAAGAGGGGGGCGCTATTGTTATCGCTATGATAAATCACTGTTAAAAAAAGAACAGCAGGTGCAGGTGAATAGAGGAAGGTTTGTTGCACTAAACCTGGATTGCCTCCATTTTGGGGTGGGAAGATGGATGGAACAGGGTGACAACACACTCAGGGACAGGAGATCAAAATGGTAGTTGTTGTGTCAAATGATCATAAAATAACAGGATAGTTTTGAGTTTCTGCCCTTTGCTTGTTTTTCCTCCCATCACACAATTCTCAAGCTAAGCCACCATCCACTTAACATCTTTTTTATCCTTGCATTCCCAGGAAGTCCACAGGGCTTCACTCCTAGTGCTGCAATTTAATTATCTAGTATATTGCTTGGTTAAACTGCCAGACACTACCATTATCAGCCAAAAAGGATCTTACATGGAAGCCTCTAGGCAGCGTCATTTAGTTGTTGCCCTTAAATCAATGACTCTGGGATACTCCTCTGAAATCAGAGGAGTTACTACTTTCCTATCTCCTGCCATTGGAGATGGCTATAAGATTGCATTTCTGGGCTCAGAAGAAAGGGATTGTATCAGTTCCAGAGCTATTATAATATAGGAATTAGGTACCCGATAGAGACACGCATCCTAGGTTTGTAGAACTTGGGAAATATTAACTACTTGGTGTCATTGTTCAGTAAAGTCATAAAGAGTATTCATCTGCAGCTTCTTCCACTTTATGTCCTTCGCTGTGGAAGAGAAAGCTCAAATTATCTATGCTTATTACATATTATCTTCCAAGCTCATCTTTCTATACGTCTTTCAACATTTGAAGATGCTGCAAAGTTATACAGAACATATCCTGAAGAACATAGTTTGCGTATGGACCATAATGCATTATGGTCTTTAAAACTTACCTTCTATCAGAGTAGTGAGGATGGAAGAGGAGGGACAGAGATCTGTATCTATTTTTAGGTGTATGATTTACTTTGACTATGAGGTTCATTCAGATAAAAGTTAAATGATAAGGAAGGACTACATTGGATATTGCCAATATCTTAATGACTTGAAAGGTAATATAGAGCTTCACTGGACATATTGTTTTTGGCAATAATGATAAGGAATGTTTGGACAATGCATTATATCTATAACAGTGTCAACACATCAATAGGCAGCTGCAAATAAGAGGGGGGGGACTTTTATACGAGATAGCATCTTATGGACCAAATTATCTAAAAATGTAATTCTGGCATTGTTTGGTTTGTTGTTTATTCTCAGATATGGGCAGAAATTTTGCAGCCCAGTTTCTTTAAAGAGATTTCACTTAACAATACGAGTTGGTGATACTCTAATAAATAATAGTTTAAGGATTGTAAAAGGATTTCTGTGACAAAACTATAGAGTTGGATTGCTAACATATCATGTGTGAAGTTTCTGATATATGGTGCATGCATGCACAATGTGTATGCATATATACACAGTATCTGTTTTAATTAATATTCAGCATCATTGGCAATATTTAAAATAGATCAGGATTTGGAAAGCAATGTGATAATCTGATAAAATATTAATTGGAAATTATATCTTCAAATAATCAATATTACACCATTAGTTTTACAGCCAGTAATTAGCATCATATTTGGGCAATAGATCTAGTAATAAGGTTACATGAGAGAGTGAAATAGCAAATGTAATAATTTTATCACAACAGATTGCTGCAACCCTTGATCCATAATAAGTTCTTCAACAGGTAGACAAACTGAATTCATTTCTAGGGCTACCATCTCTGAACTTAAATTAGAACAATTAGTAGCTTATCTTTCTTCTCATCTAGCAAGGAAAATGCCAAGATAGGTGTGCCACTGACAAGTGTTTAAAAAATTAATGTTTTGTTTCTTTTCTATCCCTTTTTATTAGTGGCGGCACCTGACCTCTTGGACCCCAAATCTGCCACTCAGAACTCCAAGCCACGGCTGTCATTTTCTACCAAGCCCACTGTACTTGCTTCACGGGAGGAAAGTGATACAACTATTAATGTGATGAAATGGAAGACAGTATCAACCATTTTTCTAGTGGTGGTTTTGTATTTAATTATTGGAGCTACTGTATTCAAAGCCCTGGAGCAGCCACATGAAACCAGCCAGAGAACAACTATTGTGATCCAGAAGCAAATGTTTGTGTCACAGCATGCCTGTGTGAATGACACTGAACTTGAAGATCTAATTCAGGTAATTTCCTAAACTAAAATGTGTTCTCGCAACAGATTTAAATAAAACAGTGTTGATGTTCCTATTCCAGCTACAGTGTGGTAGAACTGATATTTGGCACAATAATTTGACTTATGTTGTAATGTGTAAAAAGCATTGCTAATCCCAATTTGGTTACTAGGCTTGCATTCAACATAATCTTTCCATTAAATGCTACTCTTGTGTTTCCTAAATCGCTATTCATTGGCAGATGTAATCCAGTGTACTTCTGTTATATTGGGTCAGTTGCAAACTGATTTACTTGGAAAACAAGACAGAAAATATTATTTCTGGGAAAAAGTAAGGGGATTTTGGTTTTAACATCTCACTCTCTACTTGGATATTTATATTCATTCTTTGCTTCTTCTCTGCTACTTAGACTACCACTATTACATGGAAAACAGTGCCAAATCATTATACTAAGAGTCCCATATATATTATTTTAAAATACTCTTGCAAAGTTTACATTATGTCCTCATGTTGTGATTGGATTCATCATAGAAACTTTACGTTTTTCTTATTTTTTTGGAAACTTTCTTGCTACTAACCTGTCATCTTTTATGATTATTCTGCTTGAAACTACTATGTTTAGGACAAAAGTTCAGTTGTTCATTCATAGCAATATCAGTTTTGCTTCAGTGATGGTGTTTCCTTGTATGATTGGACAAATAAACATTATTTCAGAACTTTATTTTCAGAAAGACTTCTTGTTCCTAGTACATTACTAATGCACTATTTAGAATAAAATGGAATACTTTATTGGCAAAGTGTGATTAGATACACAAGGAATTTATCTCTGGTGCAAAAGCTCTTTGTACATGCAAAGCAACAGAGTGATAACAATCATAATAATGATACCAGTAAGTGGGGGTAGTAAAGAAAATGAGAAGAAAAATAATAATAATACAACCATACAATGTTGGGTATGTAGATATTTTTTCAATCCTCCTGACATAAATTATAAAAATTGTCTTTAAAATAAATTTACTAATAAACAAATTATATAAATAATATTTATATCACTATAAAATTGCATAAATAAAGCATAATTTATGCATTATGCTTCAGGAAAATAGAAAATAGCTGATTAAAAATGGGGAATAATTGGCTGAAGCAATCATACAAGTTCAAAAAGTTGCTAAATTTTATTTATATATATTGTCAAGAGAAAATAGATTGGTTGAAACATCCATCTATGATGAATCCAGGCCCTTTCTCTTCCTGCTAGAAAACTTCTTTAAGCAAAAGATGTATCTAAACATTCTCAAGTTAAAACCCCATCACTCCACATTCCAGAATGATTTTTATAACTTCACCTTATATGGATAGCTGGTCATCCATGATCCTGATTGATCACTTTGAATTTTGCTGACACTGGTAAAACTACTCCCAAGATTAATTAAAAAAAGATTAAGTCAGCTGCATTCCAAATCAGTAAGCTTTATCTAGCAGAGAAATCCAAAGCTGTTAGCTACATTTTGAAATAAAATGAAATAAATGTTACCATATAACACTGACTGATATAGCTATTTAAATTTATCGTGAACCTTAACCTTTGATGGCACTTAAAAGGTAACTTCCTGAGGCTCTGTTCCTTATCAACCACTCAAAAGACAAAACAAAATCTTTAAATCAGGGTTGTCCAATCTTGAAACTTTAAGATCTGTGGACTTCAATTCACGGAATTCCCCAGCTAGCCCCCACCCATCAGTTGCCAATTCTCCTGGTTAAATAAGAGGATCAGATCCCTCAAAGTAACACCATCTCTATGCTGTGCTAACATTATTGTGCCGCCTAGAACGAGATTCCCCCCTGAGATGTGGATAGATCTGGTGACCCCACACTTCATTTGGTTTACTATCTTTGTCTTTTATTGATACTGGTTTCATTTATTTGGTTGTTGTGAGCCACCCACAGCTGTTCAGGGTTGGGCAGCACAGCAAGAAAGTTTAATAAATATTATGTACCCAACAATGTGAAATGCTGCGGTCTTTAGCCGTGTTGGTCTTTATAAGAATTGATTCTTCTCAAGAAGAAGAATGTAGTGGTAATGTAGCAGCATACTATATCCAAACAGTGTGGCCTTTTTTAATTGGCAGAAGAAAATTTTGTCCATGTGCAGATTTTCTAGGTTTTTTTAAATTGATATGGCACCTATTGTGTCACCACAAGACCCACCACAGGATCAACTGTTTAGTGTATTTGCCACAGTCTTTCAACTTTGATTTTCAAAGCTTGATACTTAGTAATCCTTTCCAATTCTTTGTCTTCTATTATATTATATCCTGGTATTACCACATCAATTATCCACACTCCACCCCCCCCCCCAACACAATTAAATTGGGTGTGAAGTGTGCCAAGACTTTATCAGTTTGTATCTGGAAAGTCTAAAATATTCTAATTTGCTATTTTTTAACCCCTGCTTCAACTATATGTTCCCACCATTTTTTGTTACTGGCACATGATGCTTTTTATAGATGTCCCAGTAAATAATTTTGGCAACTGTGGCATTATCATTAATATTATTATGGTTGATCACATAGTCAGCCAGATGTTTAGACTAGATTTGTCATTTGATCCACCTATCAAGTCCTCTCAAGATCATCAGATATTATTTGATGGTGTTAAAGATATCATTGCATAATATAATTTGTTCCAAGTAAAGCTGCATTTTGAAATTGAATGATAGAGATTCTGTCAGTGCTGATGGTATTTATATAGTGCTACAAATAATTTGGGATTGTACCCAAGACCCCTATTACTATCAGTACTATCTTTGCTTTCTTTTACCATTGTCAGTGTACTTCTATTTTTTCTCTTCTGTTCTGCTGTCCCAGGTACTTCCACATCGGTTATCCAGACTTTTTTTTTTTCTTCTCTTACTTTATTAGATTTGGAGTGTTATGAGGCAGCTGCTTGTCTGTTTGTATTCTAAGTTCCAGACTTAGCATCTTCATTTTCTATTAGTTTCGTTATTTTGTGGTCTCACCAGTTCTTGCTTGCAAATAACAGTATTTCTTGCAGATAAGAAAGAAATGCACCACTGTTGCTACTTTGTCAAGTCTTTGTGATCAGTCTGTGCTATCTTCTTGCAATGGCTAACTATGTGGTCCATTGTTTCTTCAGCTGTTTTTTTAGAGGTGGTATTTGCTGTCTGTTGCTGTGTTCTGATTTTGCATAGATGTGTTCTTAAGGCTTGGTCTTATGCAGCCAAGGTCTTAGCCCATCTTCAACTCTCCTGCTCTTAGCCATTGCCAGGTCTTGTTATCTGCTTTGTCCACTAGTTTTTTTAATGCACTGGCCATATAATACTGTGCCTTGCCATGTCTCTTTACTATTCTGCAGTTGGTCTTTCTTGTAGGCCAGTTTGGTCTCTCCAATACTCACTAATCCTTCATGGTATATTAGCTTCAATGCAACTTCTTTACTGTCCTTCAAATAGCCTCCCTATGCCCTTTTTTCTTGTTCAACTGTCTGGGTGTATTTGCATCATAACAACATTATTGCTATGTTATGGTTGATTGCATAGTCAGCCACATGTTTAGACTGGATTTGGCATTTTTATTCACTTATCAAACCCTTCCCAAGGATCTGGGATTATAATATAGTAGTAATAATACATTATGGTTTGTCAATTATTAATATAAACCCTGAGATTGTCATCTATAGGAGGTTGACATAATTACCCTCTCCTCTGAAATAAAACCCACCCAGATATTTTAAAGGTACTTTTGTGAATGTCTGTAAAGTTTGATTTTTCCATTAAGCTTTGGAGGCAGAGTTGTGGTGACTATTTTTCTACATAAGTTATTCTATGGTTCTGTATGGTTAGGTTTCTAGTGTGTGCATAGTTATATCGTAATCTACATTTTTTAGTTTTGATATTAATTATGTAAATATGATTACATTATATTTATCCTATCTATTTATTTTCCCAAGGTATGAAAGTTGGGGGAATTTACACTCCTCAGAGCTGATGTGGTTAGGATGCTTAAAAGTCCTGTAAAATAAATGGTCAAATGCATGGATGGGTGTATGTTATCCAGGAAGGCAGTGTCTACCTGTTTGATTCAAATAATGCTGTCCAGCTTAACTGCTCTGCTTCTTTTCATTGTAGGCAAATGACTCTATTCCATCTGATTATGGTACTCTCTGCAGGAATGCCTCTTCCCCCTCCAGTCACTTTCTTTCATGGAAGTCCAGGAGTTCAAGGTTATCATGCAGAAAAGCTTTCTGATGAAAGTCTGCAAAGTGGCTGAACTACTATTAAGAAACACACAATTAGGAATAGAAGAGTTATAAATGTGATTAAATAGATGTGCTTAGTCAAAGTTCTTAGATATGAACTTTCCAAGGCGCTATATCACCATTACCATTGGAAGGAAAGCTAATTATTAATTAGTATGTTGAGACTTCTCTCAGGCATTAGTATGTTGGAAGAATAAAGTGCCAGTCATGTCACAGAGACCATAAGTATCCAATTAATCTGCCTTGGAACGGGGGATGCTTCAAGCTTGGCTTCTATGTATATATGTATAAAGTATTTAAGACTCTGGGTGAAGGTTTAGAGAGAGGTCGGTTCTCTGAGCTTGCTGCTTGGCTCCCAAGACGTTTCACTACCAGAAGTTATATAAGAGGTTTAAAAAAGAATAATGGAATAGTTTGTATATGAATCTAGTATTAAAACTGAAATTACTGCTGACAGGTGAACATGGTAAATATGTTGAAGTTGACATTGAAATGCAAAGAATTCAATCTATAATTGTCAATCTCTATGTTCCAAATGAATATAAAACAAAGTTTTTAAAAATTATCTCATGAATTAATTATGTTTTTATATGAGAAGTGATGTATTGTGAGAGACTGGAGGACTGGAATGGGGTCAGTCTTCCACAACTTGAGAAAGCTTCATATAAAGAAATTAAATTTAACCAAGGCAAATTACCAAAATCTGTCCTGATGGACTCTTGGAGATAGAGATAATGACAGATGCAACTATTACATATCAGATTAAATTTCTACAACAACAATTATCTATGCTAACTGTGAGAGAAATAGAGACAAAATTGAAATATGTGAATGAGAAGAATTCTGAATTTGCAAATAAATCTGAGAAATTGTTGGCTGAGAAAGGAAAGAGAAAAGAAAATGATATTGAAAATAAGGTAAAGATAATGCAAATATATAGAAACTGACTTTGACTATTATTTTAATTTGTATAAAACACAAGCTGTTCCCTTAGGGAAAAAAATGAGACATATCTTAGAAAGAGAAAATTTACCAAAACTTTCAAAATCCCAGAGACAAATTATGAATAGTCCTGTATCTACAATGGATATTTTGGAAGCTATAAAATATTTTGCAGGTAACATCACTACTTTGTGAAACAAAGGGGTGCTTGTAAGAAATGGCCATCAGTTTAGATAATGAGACCAACAAATTGGCTCACATATAAATTTTGATAAGACCAATTTCATGGAAGTTGACAGTGCTCATAATAATACGGCTATAACAATCTGTGTCCAGGCTATAGAATAAATCCAAGAATTTACTTATCTTGATAGCTTTATATCTCTCGATGGAGGTACAGATAAGGATCAAATTGGAATGGTAGTGGCCGTGTTTCAACGCATGCACCAAATTTGATCTACACCAGTCATAAATATTACCACAAAGAAAAAACTCTTCAAGACTGTTGTACCAATGCAATATGTACTTGTGAAACATGGAAGAGTACAGCCAAGATGATTAAATGGTTAAATGTTTTCCAAACATGATTGCTTGAGAAGAATCCTTGTCTCATATCATAACCATGTCACTAACAAAGAGGTGCTACAAAGATCAGATTTAGAACACTTATCGAGAACACTGAATGAATGTCGAATGCAACTTGTTGGCCATATCTTACATACACCTAAAGCCTGGCATCCCAAAATTGCACTATGTTGGATACTTCATGGAGGAAAGAGGAAAAGAGGCTGTCCTCAGAAAACTTGGTGCCAAACACTTAAGGAAGATTTTAAGATTATGAATGTCCCTTGGGATGATGTTGAAGATGCTGCAAATGATTAAAACCATTGTAAAACACTTGCTGTCCAATGTGTTGTGCACAGAACATGATGATGATGATGATGATGATGATGATGATGATGATGATGATGATGATGATAACCACGACAAAAATATTAAAACAGGGAGGTCACCAGGTTTGGATGAACTGCCAGTTTTGAAGAACAACTTTTGCAACCACTTTAGAAATAATGAATTCTATTTTACAAGGAGATGCAATGCCAACTTCTTGGAAAAAAGTCAATATTGTGTTGTTACCAAACATAGGACAGGATTTAACTTCTAGTAAAAAATATATAGACCAATTTCTTTATTAAGAAGGATTACAAAGTTTTTTCATTAATTTTAAAAGGTAGACTAAAATTTTTTTTACAAGAGTTTATTCGGGAAGATCAATGTGGATTTTTGCCTAAAAGACAATTAAAAGACAATCTGAGAACTATACTGGATATAATAGAATATTTATAACAACATAATGAAAAACAAGCCTTATTAAAAGTTTTAGAAAGCTTTTAATAAGCTGAACTGCTCCTTCTTGTTTAAAGTTCTGGAAGACTTTGGTGAGAATCATCTTCATGGAATCAAGTTGATATATACATCTCAAAAGGCTTGAATTACAGTTAGTGGTAATTTGACTAAACCATGTGATATCCAGAAGGGCACAAGACAAGGTTATCCTCTTTCCCCTTTGTTGTTTGTTTTAATTCTCAAAGTTTTGAATGAGTACATTAGACAAGGTGCAAATACAATGGGTCTAAAAAATAAAAAATGAGACCTTTACATTGAAAGCTTTCGCTGATTATTTGGTTTTGATCATACTGGACAATCTGAAGGGGATTGAATGTTTAATGATGAAACTGATTTCATAATGATGAAATAATTGAAAGATATTGGCACATTTGCAAGTTTTAAGAGTAATAAATGGGAAAAAGGTTGTTGGTTGAAAGTATGACTACACAAAATTAAAATTTTCTGGTGAAGAAATCTATTTCAAAATTGAGGAAAAGATTAAATATTTCTTTTTTACTTTGTCTGATGTGACTTGTTCAAAGTTGTTGTTTCAAAATAACTATGTCAAAGTATAGAATGGAGCTAAAAAAGATATGCTGATACGGAAAGCATTGTCATTCCGAGAAGAATTTGTGTGATTAAAATAAATGTTTTACTTGTAATGCTATTTTTATTCTTGACTATACACATATTGATAACTGATCTACTATTTAAGCAATGGCAATAAAATGGTTGTTGAGCCAGCACAACTGGATAACGATGAAAGAAAAAGATAAATCCCAATTATAAATGTAGATAAAACCTGTGTATTGGAAATCTTTTATTCAAGCTGTTTTGGTTAGGAAAAGGGTATGTGACTGGTCTAAAACGTTGCTACTGTGGCAGTTTGGAATCCAAGCAGTGGTTCAATCAACATCAACTAACTATTGTATGAACTGAATCAGTGACAATGCTCATACCTACTAGGATAATGATCAGTTAAAAGAATTTTGGGGAAGTTAGATTTTCAAGCTCACCTTTTCTCTTAAGTAGCAATTATTCAGGAAGTAATACAAACAAGTTTCTGATTAATTTTGAGTGGTGGTGATGTTGGAACTCCCATAATTAAGTCTAAAGCCAGCAAATTCCAAAATATGCTGTATGTGTTCTTAGTTTAGATTCAAATAGGATGAAATATAAAATACTATTAAATTACAATGAATGTAATTATACTACAGCCTCTCTAAATGTCGTTGTCTATATTTCTGGACCATAGAAATTCCCAGAGCAGCATTGATGGAAGCTGTAATTCAAACTATCTTGAGAATTTCAAGTTAGGTTATTGTTACATGCTGGTTTGAATTATAGGTAGTTGTCGACTTGCAACCACAATTAAGCTCAACGTTTATATTGCTAAGTGAGAGAGTTGTTAAGTGACTTTTGCCCCATTTTTATGACTTTCCTTGCAATATTCGTTAAGTGAATCACTTCAGTTGTGAAGTTAATCACTCAGTTGTTAAGTGAATTTGGCTTATCCATTGACTTTGGTTATCAGTAGGTTGCAAAAGATGATCATAAATCCTAAATATGAGCCAGTTGCCAAACATCTGAATTTTGATCACATGACCAGTTATCTGATTTGAATTGACCATTGCCAGTCCAGTAAAACTCACTGATGCAAAGGATATCTCTATTCACTCTAATCCTTTCTCTTTTTGCAATTTAGAGTTTCCCAAGGGTGAAACTCTTTCATCATGGGCACCATCAATTGTTGGGCTTCCTGAAGACTTTCCTCTAACAATGTCATAAAGTTCCTGACTACTAAAAGCTAGCCTTTGCTCTTCTCCAGTAGCTTTCAGGCTAATGTCCAGCCTCGAGGGTCCAGTGTTGGTATCCATATCTGAATCATGTTGAGTTATTGCCATAAAGTATTCTTGTGAGATTTTTACAGGGTAGTTCACCATTGATTTCCCTAACTCTCCCCATTTATCCAGGCTTGGGAATGGCATATGGTTGATGAATCAACCATATGGCTGGGTTGAACAACTAATTAGAAATAATAATAACCCTTCCAGGTAGCAATTCTATCATATATAATACACAGCTGTTATTTGTGGTGAATTTGGATGCATTTCCTTGTGACAATGACATAACACATTTCTTCAGTAGTCAAGCACTGTTTATTTATTTCTGAACACTGTTTTCATTATGAACAATTATCCTAAATTTGAGTTAATTGTATGGGTTCGCTACCATTTCTATAGTGCAGAGCTACAGGATAAACAATGGATAATTAACTGATTTTAGACATTGGAATGGCACCCACCTTCAAGATAAAATCAAAATGTGCCAGCTAGGATTGTATTGAAATACTCCTACTTTTATGGAGGACAAGAAAGAAATAATGGTTAATTCTTATCCTTTAGGTACACTTCCCTATTCCACATGATTGGCATTTTAGTCTTACTTTCATCCTCTTAGATTTATCTTTCTGAAGGTGCAGTTCACTTGTAAAAAGCTTTTCTGCTTCTCTGTTTTTTTGTAGGTTCTGTCTGTCAATGCTTTAACCTTTACATATTTGAAGACACTAAAGGGGACTTTAGCTATTATTATTTTTTAACAATGTTCACTCCATGACGAAGACTTTGCATTTTTCATACTCATCCCCATACGTGCAACAATGAAGGTCAATTTCAGCAATGGAATTTTGTGTCTTACTTGGACCCTTTAGTAAACATAAACAGCAATCTTTTATAAATGTTATATTGCCCTTTTATGGGTTTCACTGAGTGATCAAAACTGGGGAAGTAGTGCCTAGGTGGAGTTCTCGCCTCACAATCAGGAGGCTGTGAGTTCGATTCTAGGTGGAGGCAGATATTTCTGTCTCAGGGCACAATGAGAATATATCTGCTGTGAACTCCGTATTGGCGACAGGAAGGGCATTCGGCCAGTAAACACTCAGCTCCATTCAGTTGCCTCGACTCCACCCCAATGGATGGGGTTACAGCATCATTAAAAGACAAAACATAAAATAAAATTGAGTGATCAAAATTGGAGAGTTATTTGTAAACACATCATGCCATTTTCTCTCTTCCTTTGGACTAAATATGTTCTTACTAAGCTAGTTATCAGCTTCTGGAAAGTTTACATTATTTAAAAAAATTGTTCATGAAAGTTTTGCCTATGTTTTCTTGCTAGTTGTATCTTTGTTTGTTTTGTCTCAAGGGGATAGACTCCTTTGCACAGTAGGCTAATAAAATGCATGGTGACAACAAGCCAATTCTGCTGGATCCACCAACTGAGTCTTGATTTAACACTAATGTAGTTTGTTACCACTGGAATTAGTTAGGCTAGAATATTGTTCTGAAATCAGAAATATGAAGAGCTTAAGGAGTTGACCATTTACGTGTGCAAGAAGTTTGACACCACAGTAGTTTACCAAGAAGTTTTATGTTAATAGGGCACTCAGTCATATTGCCACATATATCAGAAATTAAATAGTTTAACGGGTTATTAAATGTTATATGTCTCAGTGTCAAAATACCTTTGTAAAATCTTACATCGAAAGATGTGGTTGATGACCTGTAAGGTCTGGATAATACAGTACTACAGGCTCACAATAAAACACAAATTATTTTATAAAATGTTATTGGCATCTTATAAAAGTAGTATAACTTATAAAGTGGTATTGATCTAATGCATTATGATACTCATACTTCTAATCATTAGGAAGAATGTCATCATTTATGGTATTGGGATCAAAAATATTGGCAACAAAAAATGAAACATTTGATATGAAGTGTCAAGTTTGCTAAATGAAACACAAATCCATTTTCAATTGCTAAAGGACTGTGCACATTATTTTGTTACACAATTCGATTAATAAATCACTCTTTAGTTAATCCCTTGTTTCTTTTACAGTGATACTGAAATAATATTAAATACTTTGGATATAACATAACTTTATTTGAAATGAAATATTTTATAACACATACAAGTGATGTTTGGGAAGTTTGACTAGTCTATAACTGTTTATTTTCTGAATTAATTTGTGTACTAGATGTTATTCTAAAATAATTTAAAGTCATTAAACTTAAGTCATTAAGTAACTCTTAAATGACTCTTAATATGGGGGTACAATTCTACAGTGAAATATAAGCAAAACAGCATTGTTTAAGTCAAGATATTTATGTCAGGATACATTTTTAAAAAAATAAAGCCACTTTTAAAAATTTATTTATTTTCTTTACAATTTTTTCTCAAATGGTTTCACGGGTTTCAAAGGAAATCTTCCTCTGGAAAAAAAGTTACTAAATGTAGTAATGAATGCAATAGATTGATGGACTCATACAAAACAGAAGCAGATCTTGAATAAGGTGATCCATCTATCCTTACCAGATTCTTTCCCCAGCACAGTCCTTATTCTTCCTGTGGAGCTTCCCTTGCTTCTCATAGATGCGTGGTTATATGCCACAAAACTTCCCCATGCAAAAAATAACTCTCCACACAAAGGAAACATCCTGACAGATATACTCTAATCATGTGGTAATACAATCTAGCAAAAAAAGCAAATAAATATGAGTGGCTGATGAGACCTTACATTATGTTTAATTTAACAAAACAGTAAGACTTCAAGCATAGAAATATGTGATTGAATATACATTTGAGTAGATTACGAATGCATTGGATTGACTATTAAATAATATAATATTAGAAAGGAATATACATAATACATTCTCTTACATTTATCATTTTTGTGTTGTTCTGTATACAATATCTATAACATTTCCCAAGTTCTGAAAACAATTTTGAAATTAATTGCAGCCATACAGTGCAAAAAATATTAACATTAAAAATTGCAGCCTAAACCATTAGCATAAAGGAATGCTAGCATATTCTTTCATTTCTGCCTTTCTTGTTCTGGTGTCCCTGTTTAACATTATTCACTCCCTTCTGGGATGCTTAAAAGAATAATCTGTTACCTTATTTTGGTAATAAAGTCACTCAAAGTTGCTAAAATCTTGAATCACTATAAATGTTCTCAATAGCTATGTTCTGCATCCATTTCTGGGATTCATTCCAACGTGTGAACTTTAGGATGCGATGCCACCTAAAAGAAGATAATATGGCAATGGTAGTTCATGTCCTTACACACTATTGCCCTGTAATTTACCTGGCAATGCCTTAGGAGCAGCAACTGATACAGGCTTGTATGCTGATAAGTTGAGCACATCATAGTCAATTATTACCTTTACTACAGCCACTGGATTGGTTATCAGTAGGCTTCTACTTTGCCTTTTAAAGCCTTAAATATATCGGCTCCTAGCTTTTATGGAGAGCTGTGCTTTCCAAGTAGAAACTTTGTGTTTGGTATCCTTATCCTGAAAGAAAAAAAAGATTCTTATTGCAGAAGAGGTGAGGTTGGTGTGTTATGGAAGGATATTTTTGAGTGGTGATCTTGGATTATAAAATAGTCCTCATCTCAGAAATAATCTTGGTCCTCTTTGAAAAAGCAGTTATTCCACTGATCCTTTGGAAATTGATAGGCCCTGATTGCCTCATTATTGAAAGCAATTATGAGCTTTGAATTCAGGCAGTATATAAATATAGTAAATATATATAAACATCTTCAAGGCTGACTGAGAACAGGATAGATGATACATTCTACGTTGATTTCTACTTTAAGATCATTAAGGCAAATTGTTGCCATTGTATTTTCATATATCAATTGTAATAAGTTTATGTAAGCAGTGTCTACTCCTTGGTTGCACAATGCCTTAATTATTGCTTGCTGGAATACTGAGTCAAACGCCTTTTTATAGTCAATGAAAACCATGCACAGAGGCATGGTGTACTCATTGTGCCTTTCAATGACTGCTGGACAACCTGGATGTGATCCATTGACCAGTAGCCACTTCTGAACCTTGCCTGCTCCTTTGGCTGAGCATCATTTAATGTTCTCAATATTCTTGGCCCAAAAAGCCATGGAAAGGTACATGCTTGGCATTACAAGATACGATAGAAAGACATGCACATGGATTAGAGAATAACAAAGGTATATGATATCATCAAGATAATAAAAGAATTGAGATGGAAATTGACTGGTCACATACAAGAAGAAGTGATGGCAGGTGGACCAAGGCAGTCATAGAATGGATTCAACTTAATAAAAAATGTTCACAAAAGAGTCCTAAACAAGATGGATCAACAACATTAGCAAGTATTGTGGGCCCAATTGGCAAACGAAATCTCAGGACCATATTCGTTGGACATATAGGGAAGAGTCATTCATTCTGCAGTGGATTGTCAATGGCTAAAATGATTGTATATAAATATAAAGAAAGGCATATCTGGTTAATTATAATGTTGTTTTTCTAAAATGCCAGTTTCAAAAAGAAGATTAGTGGAAAAATATTTTTGTTTATTAAGAAGTTCCAATATATAAAAATTTGCTACAAATGACAGTAGGAGAAAAGAAGAGTGCAATGCACTGGCAGTATTCTTGCATAATTTCTTATTGTATTAAATTTTCTTAACATTATTTATTTATTGATTATTGATATTTTTCCCACCTCATTTCTTATAGTGTTATATATTTGGAAATATATTTTTTTTGTTAAAATGTATCCCACTTGTGATTTGGGCAAAGTAATCCGTTGCATCTTCTAGAAATTGAATCTAGCATTTAGCTTATTTCTGAGCAAGGCCCATCTTGTCTCTTGTAATCTCTTGTGTCTGCCAAGGGATTCATGGTGCCTTTTCTTTTAAGTGAGCTTTTCTTAACATTACATATCTATAGTACATGTTCCAATTTCAACCTTTTCCACTTCCAGAATCCCAATGTTGTTTGCATCCAATGTAATGTAAAGCTGATATATTTCAATTTGGGGAACAGTAAGAAAGATACATATTTCAATATACTCATATCTTATTTATGTAGGCTATTTTCCCAGGGAAGTTGGGACTCCAAAGATAAATGTTAGGTAAATGTAAATACATTAAATAAATCTGCTTGTATCATGCCAGAATGAATTGAATAGTTTTATAGCAATTGCTACCTATAATGCTCTATATGATATCACTGTGATATATTACTAATGCTGTAACATGTGTTTATATGGAAATATCAGTCAGTCATAAATGTGCCATCATATAAATGTAACAATCGATAAATTGCTCTCGTCTAATTGTACAATGATTATAAAAGGTAGGCAAATATGTATCAGTCAAAGTGATGGTGCGGTTAATACCACTGCATATCAGAAATAGAACTAGGGAATGAAAAAAGTAATAATTTTTTTTTCTAATATACAAAATATTAAAAAAGAATATAAAATTAGAAAAAAAACTTGCATAAAACACCCCTTTCCCAATATATAGAATAACACAGAAAGGGAACTTGGTTGTCTTCTAGTCAATTCCCTGTTCAGGCAGGAAACCCTATACCATTTCAGACAATTGGTTGTCCAATGTCTTCTTAAAACCATCCAGCGTTGCAGCATTCACAATTTCTGGAGGCAAGTTGTTCCATTGATTAATTGTCAAGAAATTTATTCTTAGTTCTAGGTTGCTTCCCTCCTTGATTATATAGTAGCATATAATAACACAAAATGCTTATTGAGGAAAACGCATTCCAGCACTGGTGATTCTTCCCTGATCCATCCTTAAGTCATTGCAGCTAGATTTTTTTTTCATGTTTGCACTAGGAGAGCTACTCTTTATTGGGGACAAGTGGCTCCAAAAGATGAAAGTCTTAAAAAACATTCCTTCCTGTCATATCAGTACTTGATTGTACAGCAAGAATCTAACTTCATATTTAAGATGATAGGCACAAATCTGAAAATTACTATAATCATTGTTGTCATCTCAAAAGTGCTTTTTTCAAAAGGCAACTAGACTGTTTTTTTTTCCTTGAGGAAGAAGAACAGTTGTTATGGTGGTGGTGGGAATAAAGAATAGGCACTAACCAGGGGTGGGTTCCAGCTGCTGCTACTGCCGGTTTGCTCAGGGACACGCTTTGTGCATGCACAGACTTGATGTGCACTATGGTCACATGCTCAGTACTAAAAAATGCTGCTGCACATGCACAGAGGCAAAAAACAAGATGCTGCTGCCAAGAGAACTGGTTCAGGGGTGTGGCAGGCTAAGTTACTACCTACTTGGCCGAACCGGTCCAAACTGGTAGGAACCCACCTCTGGTACTAACAGTTGAGATGGGGAGATGGAAGAATTGTATTTATTTGCAGTCATCTGGTCCATTAGCACTCTCTGTGAGAGCTCTTGTGGCCACTTGCAGGGTTTATCTTTGCCCTCAGGGTGCAATTGGGTATGGAATCTTATTGGCACTGTTGCAAGAGCTGTGTTGTAGACTGGAGATAGGTGTCTTATCCCTCTCCCTCTGTTGAGAGAGGGCTGCTCAATGTTAACACAAATGGCCTCTTTTACTCCTCTTTCAAACCAAAATGTGGACTTTGCTGACTTCAAAAGAGTGACCATTGTCTTGCAAATGCAGATGGACAGCTGAATCTTGTCCTGATGGCTTTGAACTCCTATGTTGTGCCCTACTCTTGTGAAATGGTTGTTTTGTTTCACCAATATACAGATCTGCACATGTCGCACTGCATTGTATTGCACATATGACATTGCTCAGTTTTTGTATGTATGTTTTATCCTTAGAGTGGAGAAGCTTATATCTTAGTGTATTCTTGGATTTAAAATATACATTTATGTTGTGTTGGTTGAAAATTCTCCTGAGCTTTTCAAATATTCCTGCAATGTTTGGAATGACAATGTTGTTTTTTTTCTATTTTATTTCTATTTTATTCTATTTTATTTATAGGCCGCCCTTTTCCCTGAGGGGACTCAGGGCGGCTTACAATCAAAAAAGGAAGGGGAGTGTGGGACAATACAAAAAAAAAGAAATGTGCACAAAGTAAATTAGACAATAAAACTCAACATTCACTCAGCATTCGGGAGGGGCGAAATAAAATTATCCCCAGGCCTGACGGGTTAGCCAGTTCTTGAGGGCTGTGCGGAAGGCCTGGACGGTGGTGAGGGTACGAATCTCCACGGAGAGATTGTTCCATAGTGTCGGAGCCGCAACAGAGAAGGCTCTCCTCCGAGTAGTCGCCAGTCGGCACTGACTGGCGGATGGAATACGGAGGAGGCCAACTCTATGCGATCTGATGGGACGCAGGGAGGTAATTGGCAGAAGGCGGTCTCTCAAATAGCCAGATCCACTACCATGGAGCGCTTTATAGGTGGTGAGTAGGACCTTGAAGTGCACCCGGAGACCAACAGGTAGCCAGTGCAGCTCACGGAGGATCGGTGTTATGTGGGCGAACCGTGGTGCGCCCACGATCACTCGCGCGGCCGCATTCTGGACTAGCTGTAGTCTTCGGATGCTCTTCAAGGGCAGCCCCATGTAGAGCACATTACAGTATTCCAGCCTAGAGATCACAAGGGCTCGAGTGACTGTTGTGAGGGCCTCCCGATTCAGGTAGGGCCGCAACTGGCGCACCAGGCGAACCTGGGCAAATGCCCCCCTGGTCACAGCTGAGAGATGGTGGTCAAAAGTTAGCTGTGAATCCAGGAGGACTCCCAAGTTGCGGGCCCTTTCTGAGGGGTTTAAATTTTGTCCCCCCAGCCTGAGTGATGGTATGGTGGTCAAATTTTTGGGAGGGAAACACAACAGCCACTCGGTCTTGTCTGGGTTGAGTATCAGCTTGTTTGCTCTCATCCAGTCTTTAACGGCTTCCAGTCCCCGGTTGTCACATTTCTTGTTCTCTTCTTTGTCTGTAATGGATGAATGCCTGCTGGATCTTTTTCTGGATTTGATGAGTGCCCTGAGGGATTCCTTGACATGTTTTAATTACTCCTCCCCACCTTATTTATTGGTAGGCAAACTTTCAGTCCAGTGGTGTAGGGTTCTGATCACTCCCATTTTGTGCTCTGGTAAGTGGTGAGAATCAAAATGTAACTACTGGTTTGTGTTTGAGAGTTTTCTGTAAACGTCAGTGTTAAGGCTTCTCTCTTCTTTAATGTGCACTGCACAGTCCAGAAAATCCATCTTTAACATCTTTATGTGTGAACTTTCCAGTTGATAAAGGAAGATGTATGGTTATCCTATACACAGATGACTGCAATGCCAAGACGGTCACTTTTCTGAAGGACACTACTATGTATGCTCCTGAATTTTAGAAATGTAATTTGGTCAGACCACAGAGCAGTGTTTCTCAACATCAGTAACTTGAAAATGTATTGAGTTTAACTCTTAGAATTCCCAGCCTGCATGAATTGAAGTCCACACATTTTCAAGCTGCCAAGGTTGAGAAATACTACTGAGGCTATACAAAAATTTGAGTACATATGGTATGTTCTCAGAAGTTAAGGATTTCAACTGAAATGAATAGATATTATAGCCAAACAGTGGCTTCTTTTCCAGTATATGATTCTTGTATTTTAGAATAAAAAATCATTAACACTCTCTCAGATTAAGCTTGACTCCAGGTGATGATATGAATATATTCATAGATTTATATTTGCAACAGTATAAAAGTTGTTTGTCATTGCCATCTTATAGAAGAAACACAAATACATGATTGTATTTTAGTGTGCACTTACTTTGAAATATGCTAAAACCAGATCAGTGGGATTTAAAAAAAGACCATTTACTAAGATGGAAATACCGATTCATTAAAATAACAGGTAAAACTTTTATATTACAAAATATCTGTTTACAAAGTAAAGATTTACGTCAGCTGAAAACACCAGTACTTATATGATAATAAAACAGTAAAAGGCATTGCTGTTTGTGTTCTCCTACCCTATCCTTTCACTGAAACAATATTATAAATGCTAACCCCAGAATTAATGTTTATTCTTTTAAGGAACTTTTTAGTAAATATGCTAAGGATTGCAGTTTTAATTATTTTAACACAGTGTTTTTCAACCTTAGCAACTTCAAAATATGTGGATTTTAGCCCCAGAATTCCCTAGCATGCTGACTGAAGAATTCTAGGAGTTGAAGTCCACACATCTTAAAGTCAACAAAGTTGAGAAACACTCTTTCGACAGTAGCAAAATAAATCCTCAAATATATATTTTAATTATTAGGGGCCAGTGTTATACTACTTTATTATCTATTATTCAGAATGTGTAGGTATTGACATGTATGTTACTAGGTCAGTCAAAGTTATTTTAAGAATATTTTTCAACTGCACTGGATGGAATGCTTATTAAAGCTTACTAAGTGGAATAAAGCATTTTATTGGGAATGAATGGAATGCTTATTAAATAAATAATTTTTATTGGGATAGAATCCTTCAGCATCTATGCTGATTGTTACAATTATTAACCCTTCTCTGAACATTCATAATTTGAGTAGGAGAAGTGATTTTCTGATACATAAAACAAGTTTCTGTTTCTTATTTACATTTCTTATTTACTTTTCTACAAGTTATATCATAGCCAATGTGTTATCTTATTCATGATTATTCATGAATTCAGTGCATGAATAAAATTTGGCGTATAGTTGCTTATTGATTTTATTGCCTATTTCAGGATTGAAACTCTTGATGTCAGGATTTTAATTTTTAATCCATGATTTCATGATCAGGTTAAGAGTTATTAATCCTAAAATGATTGCTGATTCAAAATATTGATATGCCTATGATCTTTATACTTTACTTATATATTTTTTCCAAAGCTTACACAATATTGAAAAGTCAGTGTACTAAATTGCTTAAAATAAAAGACCAATACTCAGGAAATTCAATTCAAGGCTACCCTTAGCCATGAACACTTGCTATCTCTCAGTGAGTTCAATAATTTTAACTTAATTATATTTCAGACTCAGATCACAAACTCTTGGAACTGAAGCAATTTCAATGTGCTGTAAGATGTTCCACCCTTCTTTTTGGCTATTTTTTTGACTAGACAGATAGATTACTTTCACAAGTATATGGAATAGTGTGTTCTGATATCCTTGTTTATATTTCATAAATACTGAGAAAATGTCTTTAAATTTTCAGCAAGTTGTGGCAGCAATAACTGCAGGAGTCAATCCTAAAGGAAATATGCCAAGTCAAGTCAGTCACTGGGATTTGGGAAGTTCCTTCTTCTTTGCGGGGACTGTTATTACCACCATAGGTAGGACACAATTTATTATTCTGTTTGAACATTGATGACCCAAATTAAATTTAGCTAAAGTATATGTTTATATATTCTTATTTGGGAACTTTGTCTCTTTTAAATGTCCTATTTTTTGGGAAATGTTGGTTAGATGTGTTTCATATTTACAAACTAAGTATAAATAATCAAAAACTTCAAGTGCAAGAGTTTAATTATTTTTAGTTTAGATTTTTCTTAATGGAATCCTTGGCTTTTACTTTGATTTGGTTTGTTTAGCAATGACTGCCTTAATTTCATACCTTATTGTCATATATTTTAATTGAGGACATTGCAAAGTTAATCTAGTTGGAAAAATTCTTTAAATGTTAAACATGTAAATGTAATGAGCCTCGATATAAATACAAATCAAGTGGTATTTTATTAGGTATTGGGTGATTTGCATAGTTTATGAACAGCATTCTTACTACTATATGGTACATATATTTTTAATACAAGAACTATATGGATAGCTGCACCATACTAAACTGAATTCTATAAATGCATTACATTGCTTAAATATGTTACTGTTTGACATCATCATTTACTTTTCTCTCAGGCATAAGCTTACTTAATGAGAGACAGGTGATATGGGGTGGTGGTGATACATCCCCATCCCATGTTTGTTGCTATGAGAGTGTGTTCCACACATCATCTTTAGTCAGAGTAGAAGGGCTAAGAAGATCCTCCTCCTCTTTCTCCAATCTAAGATTATCTGAGAAAGGAAATGTGAGATTGGACCAATCATACCTCCAATTCTCATCCCATTTTGCCTTCTAGAGATCTTTGGATTGAGCAGCAAAATAAGAGCTGCAGTGGATGTTATATATACATAAATTAGTGTCTATGTGACAAACTATCATATTGTGGAAGTATATGGAATAGTGGATAAAAAGAGGTATTATGTTAACTGTGTGAAAACGTGCAAATATACTGTTGAAATTTTATCATATTATCTTGTTGCTTAGGGAGATTTCAGCATGTTTTAATTGCTTTGTAATAAGCCTGTAAGACAGCCTTTCACAGCCTGTGCACCTCAGATATCTTGTGTTACAACTGCTACAATTGTGACAAAATTGAACGACATTAGTTTGAGAAAAGTGCCATAGACAGTTTAAATTTGATTGAGAAGTTCATAAGATTAAGAATGCCCTTCGTTATTTTCTTTTTTAAAAAAGTTTTTTTTTATTTTAATTGAACAAAAACACACAAAAAAAGAATTATCCTTCATTACATCTTGTAGAAAGCGTGTCGATTAGCTACAGGTAACTTTCGTGCATTTCTTCCACAGTCTTTATTTATGGTTCATATTAGATTATACACTTTAAATCAAAAATCTTTGTATATCTTACTATCAATGTACCACAATTTTCATTTGACTACAATTATTTGAACGTGCTTTTACCTCAAATCATTCATACTTAAAGACACAACCACATAATGGCATTCATTAGCTATTTCATAAAATCCTCCAATAACGTTACACCTTCATGACATCTTCTAGGTAAAAGTCAATTAATAAAGTTTCTGAATCTTCCCCCCCATTTTCCCCCACAACTCGCTGTTTAGGATTTGTATCCAAGTTGCTTTTCCCAATACCAGAGCATGTATGTATTATTAAACAATATCCATTTACATTTCCTTGTTGTTATTATAATTGGCTAAAAATCATTTACTATTTATATCCCATCTCCTCTCGTCAGATCCAGAAGAAAAAAAAAAGAACCTTACACCTTTATGATAAGATTTAAATAAAAATTTGTTAATAAAATTTATAGATTTTTCCCAGATCGCAATTTGTAATTTAAATCAAAATTTCTTTTACTAGTTTGTCATTACATGTATATATCATTAAGCTGTATCTATTATCATTTCATTATTGTTATTATAGTTAATTATTTGTTAATGGATATGCATTTAATAACTATCTAAAACAATCTAAGAATTACTAAATTCCTACTTATTGATCACCAAAACCAACTATTTTTTATTATTAACTTTCATTTTCAACCTGTATCTTTCCAGTAACAAAACAATCTTATCTCTCTTGCCAATTGTGGTGTCTGTCTTCTTTTTATCTCCTTTATAAGGATTTTATAAACTTATCTCTGCACTTTGTTGCTTGAAGGATCTCTCAGGCAATCTCTTTGCCCTCCAGCTGTTACTAAAATTAGTTTGTCTTTGGTTGTCAATCATGCTTCTGAAAGAATTTCTCTTCTTGAACCATCATCATTACCATTTCTTTTTCTTCTGTATCTTGGAATCTGGGGGGTAGGGCTCCAGTTCATAGAATTCCCCTTTCCATATTCCCTTCTTTCCACTTTCACCCACATTTGCTCCATTAATAAATTCATCTATTGTCTTGTCTTTATTTTCTATGTCTTCATTTTCCCCTTTAATTTTTTGGGGCTCCAGCCACTTCATCTTTTGCTGTGAGGAAGACTAGTCTTTCCAACTTCTTCTCAATTCTCCCATATCCTTCCAATAGATTTTGAATTCCAGCCAAGATATTTTGGAATTTTAATGTTTCCTCAGCTGAATATTGATCCATGTTTTCCAAAAAAGAAGGACAGAAAAAAAACTAATAGCCACTGCCACTCTAGCCTTCCAGGCCTCTTTTATTTTTTTTATTTTAAGTTGACTTGAACACAAGATCTTTTATGTTTTCCAAAGGAGAAGGGTTTTTTCCCCCTTTCTCTCCCCTGCCAAAAATGTTCTCAAAGGCACCTGTGAAAACAATTCATGCCCTTGGCTTTTTATCAGTTTCTGTAAACAAATTGCAAACCCTTCAGTTGCAAAGTCAGTGAGATCAAAGAAGGAAAGATAAGAGATACATTGTTTCAAAAACTCCAGCCTCTGACCTCCGAGTGGCAGTGTTGCTACTTTTCACTTTCTAATATTTATCTCTGGTTTATAGGAAACAAAGTTCTTTAAATTTCTTTAATGGAATTTAATAACAAGCAAAATGAAGAATTGTTAAAATAAAAAGGAAGGTTTTCATCCAAAAGTCAAAAAATAAAGCAACAAAAGGCAGAAGAAGAAAAATCAATCCATTCATTTTAAGAGAAGAGAGGATAAATGTTGTGAGCACTTCAATCCACAAAGTATAATTACAAAGAAAAAAACTTTTCCAAAGCAATCCGGTGTGATTTAAATTCGCCGCTTAATTCTTTTGCTTAAGTATCTAATTTGGCTTTAAAAAAAGTTTCTTTAGGCAGTCTTTCCCAAAATAGAAAAAATACCTCAGTAGATGGACTCACTTTCTCTTTTCACTTCCTTCCTTCTGGAGCCATCCTGACTTCATCAGCCTTGGGGTTGCCTGTTGGGTCTATCAGGGACTTTGCAATGTCCTTGAGACCAGCAAGGCTTTGTCTTCCTGATCACTGTCTCTGCGGGATGGTTTAGGTCACAATGGACCGTCCAGGGGCAAAAGTATCAACGGCATCTTGGAGTGTCGGGACCGCATGTTGTGACATTGTGACGTTGGCTCCTCCTTCCACCCTAATCTTCCTTTCTCCAAGAAAGGAATCTCAATTTCTTTAATAAACAAACATTTTTAACCAGCCCACCAAAAAAAGAAAAGAAATGTATGTAAGCCAACTATTGTAAAGATGAACTGGGAGAATTTTCATTATAAATAACACTGATTTTCCCCCTCTATACTAATTCATTTCTGAACTGGAATGAATATTTCCTTAACCAAAGCGATGTATCAAAATGATTTTAAAAACAACCATCCAACAAAACAAACAATATTTCATATTGTTTGAAATATGAAAACAAAGAGTTTAACTTAACTTGTCAGAGAATTTTAAAACTGTACATTGATGTTGTTTTAGAGTGCTACCATTGATGACTGGCATTTACTACTGGCATTTGATTTTGACTGTGCAGTTCTATGAATTCAGTCATTCTACTATTTTCTATAGAATTATTTTTGAAGGTTATATTTTCCTCAGCCTACAATATATACAGTATTATTAAATTATGTGGCCCATCTCATCACAAGGCAACTCTGGGCAGCTTACAACATTAAAAGAGATGCAATCATAGTCCTAGGACTACAAAATTATGATTTAAAGATGACAAAATTATGATTAAAATGGGAGGGAAGGAAGCAAGATGTGCAGGGGGTGAGGTGGGATCTATTAGTCCATCAACTATCTCCAAGAACATCCCCTCCGTGGCACCCCAGGCCAACTGGCAGAGGCTCTTGCGGAAGGTCAGAAGGGTGGGAGCCAATCCTACCTCAGTGGGCAAGATGTTCCAAAGGGCCTGGGTCAGGGCAGTATTGTATATATATAGAAGATTGCCCCCTTACATGTTTTTTTAACTGAATTGCAATTGCTATCGTCAGATGACTGCTTAAGGTCTCTGTATTTTTAATACTCTACACCAGTGTTTCTCAGCTTTAGCAATTTTAAGATCTGTGGCCTTGAACTCTCAAAATTCCCCAGCCAGGTGTCGAAGTTTACACACCTTAAAATTGCCAGGGTTAAGAATCACAGCTTTATATATGTCAAAAATGCAGATCAGTCTGACTAACATGGTAAAGATAGAAAATCTTTCTTTCGGAAACAATACGTTGCTATTTTATTTCCACATGATTTGTCCTATTCATTGTCTAATAAGTATTTTCTGTGAACAAAAGTAACATATAAGATGCGTACATGTCTGGTCATAGTATTTTTCAGATTGCTGTTCCATGTACCTGCAGCTATAGAAATTGCTGTATAAAAAAGAAATGTATATGTATATGGCAGGGTAATGGGGTGAGGGAGTCATATTGAATTCTAAGCTATAAGGGAGCAGAATGTCAGATAAAATGTCATGAGAAATGTTGTTATTTCACTTAAACAATATTGACAGTCATTTAAAAATAATTGTTGTATTATATTCCCCTTCATGGAATCCTCTATGTATAATTTACTCATTTCACAAGACCTTGTGGTTCTGCTGGGTGTGCATGATGGAGTTCCTGATTAAAAATTTCTGGAAGGTACAAGGTTATGGGAAAATGGTGTAACCTCCAATTTTATCCTTGAGTCATTTTTATATTCCACTGCCACTTATGGCGAGCCTCAGTTGCTTTGAATATGGCATGAATAGCCTTTGGTATTTTATGAAATAATAGTTGTTTAAGATTGTTCTTGCTTCTGTGCAAGGGGAGCAACTGACCTATACAAATATCAAAATCTCCTGCATTCTTTTGGTGTCATATTATAATGTCAAGCAAAACTGTTTTATTTAAATGAAAAGATTAGCAAGCAGCTACTGACATTCTGAAAATATCCCATATTTGATGGCAGGTTTGAGTTAGCACTTAGCAGACAAAAGTAAATCCTTATAGATTCACATTTGTGATTAAGGTCTTGGTCTCTGAGCTCGAACAAAATTTTTATTGTAAATAATGTTTCTTTCTCCAGTGTATGTCCCCTGCAGGCATAAGCCTTTTCTTCTGAAGTCGAAACATTTTCTATCTTGTTACTGTATGTAGTTTATTGATTCAGCCGAACAATGGGGAATTGTACTATTAACTCTGTTATTACTGACAGAATTTTATTATAATCAGAAAAGTCTGTGTTGAAATCCTTTTTTCAGCTAGACATTAACTACATAATACACAACCCCCATCTATTCCATGGCTGTGTAGGAATAAGAAAGTTTAACAATGCATCTTGCACGAAGAGAAAAAGTATGTCAAACCTTTCTAACACCCAGTGTAATACGATTATACAAAAGCACATTTACTAGATACATATTGTACAATTTTATTAGTTAAATTTTCTCTTTCAATGATATGCAATTGTTTTTTGTTATATTAATAGTTTCCCCTTTTTAAATCTGTTAACAAATCTTTAAAAAAAAATCTGTAGTTGTCATGACCAGGTTCAAACTATTTGTTCTGAAATGCTGTTTCTAATCGCTGAAAATATTTCATCTTATCAACAGTAATGACAAAATTGAGCTGGAAACAGGGCAGCCTTGGTCCTGATCTTGAGCCAGGGTGTCAGTTTTAGGCAGCAATTGATAAGCAAAATGCAAGAAATGGGAGGGGGGCAGCCATTTATCTGAAATTGCATAATGTGTCCTGCTTTAGTAGTGGGTTGGATTGGAACACCTCCACGGTCCCTTCCAATTATGTTATTCTGTATTCTAACTTTACTTATAAGAAAAGCCCATGGTGAAGTAATTCTGCATTTTCCAGACTCTTTCCTTCACAGAAGACTTATGAGTTGAATTTTATTTTTTTTAGAAGCAAACTTCTCCCATTTTTAGAATATTTGTCAAAAAGTGGATAATGTATTCTTGGCTCCTAACCTTAGTCTTTTGCAAGTAAGAGTATAAAATTATTTATATCTAGTACATCCAGAAGTTTGAAAATATAATAAATTTGCTATCAAAAAGTGCACTAATTTGAGGGCTCCAAAAGAAAATAAAGCAGAAATTTGTTGAATTTATACCTGAAAGATTAAAACAGGCTAAATTACAAAAAAGAGATACAATGTGTTTGAAAGAAGAAGTAGATTAGTACCGTGTTTTCCCAAAAATAAGACAGGATCTTATTTTCTTTTGACCCCCGAAATAAGCGCTTGGCCTTATTTTTGGAGAGTTTTATTATTTTTGAGGTGCAGCAGGTGGCTAGCATGGTCACCTCATGGCTGCTGCTGTGTTGCAATATTTTCGGGGAAGGGTTATTTTCAGGGGAGGGCTTATTTTAAGCATAAACCCTCAAAAGCCCGATTGGGCTTATTATCTGGGGACGTCTTATTTTTGGGGAAACGGTATTATTAAGGAGTGAATAACCAGGACTTGTCTTGATTTGCATTATTACAGAGTTGGGCAGGTCAAAATCTCATGTTTTGTGTTGCATTTCCCTGAATATATTTATCAGTTCTCAGCATCATATTTGTTCTGATGTTTAAGGTGAAAATAATATTATAATTCAGATAATAGATTTTAGAGGAAAAAATATCCTTCCTCAACCTGTGCGTCTCAGATAAGTTGTAGTACAGATGCCACAATTGTGACAAAACTGAAGGACATTAGGTTGAGAACAGTTGCTGTAGACAACTGAAACAGTGACGTGCGGTGAGGTTTATTGCTGGTGAGGCACTGACACAGTGGTGGGTTTCAAATTTTTTTAGACTTGTGGACTTCAACTCCCAGAATTCCACAGCCAGGCATGCTCAGTTCTGATTTAAAGCGACAGCATTTGTTTTTCTCCTTTGCGAAATAAGTTTCCTTTTTTCTTTTTCTTCTCCCTTCCCCTCCTTCCTCCCTCTCTACCTCCATCCCCCTCTCAAACACACACACACACACACACACTCTCACACACACAAAGTTGGATTGGAGGGAGTCAGGGAGACCACAGGAGGAGGCAGGAAGCCAGTCAAAGAGCCATACTGGAGCACACACACTTTCCCCCAGTCCTGGAAGGATCCAGCCCAGCTTCACTGATTTCAGGTTTGAAAAGACAACGTGGCTCTGCCTGCAATCAAACTACACTTGGGGAGGGAGAGCACTTCCCTCCAGCCTTTGCCCAAAGGCCTACACCAGGAAGATGGAGTTTGAATTCCTCCCCCTCCTTCTGACCCACACGTACCTTTTCCAGCTGTTTCAGAGAGGATTTCAACTCTGCTCTTCCCTGTCATCATGAAAAGAAAAAAAATGTAAAAGGAAAAAGGCAAGAGCTGAGGTCAGTTGCTACCAGAGTCACCGTGGATGACTCTGCTTAACTGTTTAAAAAAGCCTCTAAAAAAGCGCTCTCTATAGGAGGAGGCAGGAGAACGATGTGCCTCACCTACATGAGGAATTTTTCGGCTTTTAACCCTTGCTTAATTCTGCTCGAGTGATCATAAAATGCCTCAGGTCAGGCTAGATGAGGGACATCATTCTCCTGCCTCCTCCTATAGAGAGCGCTTTTTTAAACAGTTAAGCACTAAGCACTAAGCATCCACAGTGACTCTGCCTGACCTCAGCTCTTGCCTTTTTCCTTTTACATTTTTTTTCTTTTCATGATGACAGTGGTGAGGCTGTGCCTCCCCTGCCTTATCTGACTGCATGTCACTGAACTGAAACTTACCTTGATTTAGAAGTTCATAAACTCAAGAATGCCTGTCATTATTTTCAATAACTCTAATTTGCCTTTCCAAAAAAAGTATCTCAGTTTCTTTAATAAATAAGCATTTGTTACCACCCCATAAAAAAAGACATGTATAGATCTCATTAATAGCCTGCCTTTTTCAAATCCAAGCATTAATGGGAGTTTCTATTACAATATTTTGCAATAAAAGAATGAAATTATGGCCTTTGAACATTCTTGTCCTTAGCTGCTAAACTTTGATGTCACAGTAACTATAAAAAGCAAGAATGTTCAGTTGTAATTGGAAGATTGTAGATAAAACTGAGATCTGAAGCTAATGATACAGGTTTCCTTTGGGACTGATGTTTTACTTTGTAATACTGCTTTTTAAGCTCTACACAGACAAACTGGCAGATGATGGAAAAGAATAAACAAATTCAACAGAGACATTTTATATAAGAATCAAGGGGAAATATTTCATTCTCTAATTTTTTCACTTTAATTTTCAACTTTTAAAATAGCAGCGTGAAAATGCTGAGAGAAATTAAAGAGGAAGAAATTCTATACATTTGAATAAAGTCTAGATGAATATGCCCTGTCTTTCTACTTTTATTGGTTAACATATGAGTGTTAGATAAATATTATATAGGTAGACTGGACAGTCACTTGTCTGAAATGGTATAGGATCTCCTGCTTGACCAGGGGGCTGGACTAGAAAACCTCAAAGGTCCCTTCCAACTCTATTCTGATTCAGTAGTCCTCACTTGTACTGCAATTTCCATCACTAAGTGATGAAATTGTGAAGTGTGAACATCATGTGTCTTGCACCACTTAGGAACAGAAATTCTGACACTTCTCTTCCCTTTGTTAAGCAAATCACTGCAAGTCTATAAGCATTAATGTCACATAGTCACTATTTGGAACCTTCTGCTAGCTTTCCCACTGATTTTCTTTGTGAGAAGCCAGCAAAGAAGGTTGCAAATGGGATGCTACAAGCAGTGTAAGTATGAGCTTTCAAGAAATTATTGAATGAGTGGCTGTTGAGTGAGAACAAACTATAGTAACAATGGCTGTTATGAACAGCTTTACACTTACATTAGTTTCTTGGTTTATATTTTATTTTCCCTCTACATAACAGAATAAGAAGACCTGAAAACCTGCTGAATCAGGTTTATAGCTCATTTAATCCAGCACTCTCTGTCACAGAATGTTTAACAGGTACACTAGAAACCTTGCAAGCTTAGAAAAATAATCCCTTTCCTCTGTCATTCCCCCAATATTCAATATTGATACACAGCTTCAGATTCTTTTTTTTAAACCAAATGAATTGGTATTCAATATTCATATGTGTAGTCCATAAACTCCATAGATGAACTATGAACTGTGTAAAGATGTATTTCCTTCGATCAGTAATCTCCGAGCATTTTGTTTCAACAAATGAGTTGCAAAACTGAGACAAAAATCTAAGATTTTTCATCCCATTCATGCTTTTTTCTGCCATATTTTCTTGATTTTCTCTCTCTATTTCTTTCCTAGCTTTGCTCTAAGTGGAAACAAATTGTTGCCTTTATTTTTTGAGAAGCTGCTCCAGCCTTATATCTTATTTGTTGCTCTTTTCTACATCATTTTGAGTGCTACAGGGATGCCTTTTGTGGTGTTGTAATGTAGAACTCTACTTTTTCCAAATGTGATCGCTCTGTAGATTTATATAAGGCATGATCATTTTGGACAATTTATTTTTAATGATTATGATACCTAGTATGTAATTCTTATTCTATAACTTGGATACACAAAGAATTGTGGAAAGCCATTTCATAAATGAATTAGAATAATTTATTTATGCCAAGAAGGACTAGTAACAACTTCTGTGCTGGCTAGGGAATTTATAGAACAATTAATCAGTGGAACAACTTGCCTCCAGAAGCTGTGAATGCTCCAATGCTGGAAGTTTTTAAGAAGAGATTAGACAACCATTTGTCTGAAATGTTCTAGGCTTCCTGCCTAAGCATGGGGTTGGACTAGAAAACCCCAAGGTTGTTTTCAACTCAGTTATTCTATTATTCTGATAGCATCACTGACAAATTATGTACAAAATTCCTCAAGCACATTCAGGAAGCTATCTAGGTTTTTGAAGTAACTAGACCACACTATCAAAAGATTATATCAGCTGTCAATGTAAGAATTACCAGAATGATCTGTTCCTGCTAAGGAAATAACAGAGTGCCTCTATTTTCAAATCACTTTATCAAAGAGAACATAAAATCCAACATATGTGGGATCTAACACTAGCCGGGACATGAAAACCTTAGTGAGAGGAATAACAGTATTGCAAAAAGTTTGGGGTGTAGGATTCATTTAATATTCAGCAACTGTGATTTCTGGGAAATTATGAAATATTCAAAAGAATAATAAATAGCTTTTAAAAATAATACAGTATATTTACTGTATCGTATCCTTGACAGTGAAAGATGTGGTTGTTGCAAGAAGATCACAAACATTGATTATAAACAGTGGCATGACAAAGTAGCAACAATAGTGCATTGGAATATCTGTGAGAAATACCATTTCCATGCAAGCAAGATAGGACCATAAAATAGAAAAAGTAACAGAAAATGAAGAGACTAAAGTGCTCTAGGACTTTCAGAATTCACACATACAAAAATACCAGCCACATAACACTTCAGACAATTTATTGACAATTGTCAAAGTGACAAAAAAGGCTAGATAGTGGTTGTGGCTGTATCTGGATACAGAAGAATAAAAGAGAAAGAACTGGAGAAATCAGAAAATACAAAAACTTGCAAATAGAAATAGAATGACTGTGGCCAAAGAAAGTAAAGATAGTACCAGTAGTAATAGGTGCCTTGGGTGTAATCACCATTTGAATACCATCAGTCACCATTAGTCAATTGTAAAAGGTAGCTTTATTTAGTGTGGGTTACATTCCAGCCAACACCAACATCTATCTATCCCAGGTCTGTTGGACAGAATCGATAAATGGATAAAAATGCCACATCCAATCTAAACATCTGGTAGACTTGTATGACCTACCATAAGCACATTTAATGTTTTTAAAAGATTGTAATCTTATAAGAGTCATGCGAAGTTCATATACTTCTAATGGCCAGAGATCAAGTATAAAAGAAGCAGGCTTAGACAATGGTCTTCATGTACTATACAATGAAACAAAAGAGAAGAATCTGAAAAAAAAACATATAAGATTACATCTGTTAAAAATTTGGAATTTTTTCAAATGATTTTAATCCAAGGACATTTATAATAAGAAAGATGTGATCACATATGGTACATGTAGACTCAAGAAATAGACTAAATACATAGCAGGAGTTGCTTAATGACTCTGTTATAGTTAATATAACTGGGTATTTTGCTTTATGAAAAAAGATTCAAAAATATTAGGAGCAATATGGCAAAACATCCAGAAAATTCTAAAATAAAAATTAAAAACCCAAATATTTTATTGGGTATGATCCCAGACAATATAAATGAAGAAACACCATGATTTATTGGGATGTATGCTGATAGTAACAATAATAAATCTGGCATCACACTGAAAAACAGAAACTTTGTGATATAAATTGGCAAATACATGGGAAATGGAAAACTTGACTATACATATTTATAGCATATTAATTGAGTGATTTGACTATGTACCAAGAAGTCCTTTTCTATCTCTAGTGACCACATGACACTATTTCATACCTGAAATTAATATTTTTAGAACTCTGTAAATGTATGAGAACATAATTCAATTACCATCAAAGCAGTCTTACATTTGGAGAAAAAAATTAATTGGGAGTACGTCAGGACTTTTTAAAAACACTTCAGAATTTCTAAGGCTTTCCTGCTGTTCTCTCCCCCCTCTATCTATCTATCTATCTATCTATCTATCTATCTATCTATCTATCCATCCATCCATCCATCCATCCATCCATCCATCCATCCATCCATCCATCTACCCATCTACCCATCCACCCATCCATCATTTATCATTTATCTGTCTCCTATTTTTATTTTTTTATAACTAACCCAAAGCAGAAAATATACATAAAACTTCTTCCTTTCATTTTCCCATAACAATAACACTGGGAAGTGGGTTGAGTTGACTAGAGTTAACCCAGCCAGTTTTCATGCCTGAGGTAGCACTAGAATTCACTGTCTCCTGGTTTCAAGATTAACTACTTAATCAATCTAGCTTTGTCTTTTTTTCAGTTTGGGTTTTTTTTCCCCAGTCAATATACAATGTTGCAACTTAACTTTTAACAATTTTATTTGGAAAATGCAAAGAAGTTTGTGGATTGCAGATGTAGACTTTATGACATTGACATGAAGAGCTGACTAGCGAAATTTATCATCTTTTTAAGCTTTCTGCCTAACAACTCTTTTGAGGCAGTAAAGTTAATATTACATGAGACTTTTCTCAATTCTCAACATTTTTAACTTTGCTCTTTCTTGTGTTAATGGAGTATCATGCTTCCATGGTGGTTTTGTTAACACAACTGGGGCCTCAACTCAGTTCTCAGCTATTTTAATATGGGCCCAAAGTTTATGTGCCTTTAAAATAAATGAATGATCATCAGGCTAACACGAGCACTTTCCCAAACCTTTACTGCTCTAAATATAGCATCCAAGAATCAGTCATTTCCCCATCTCAATGATAGGATTTATATTGATTTCCAGGCAATTATTTAATTCTAAATGATATGAACAAAAAAAATAGCTGATCTGTGAGTGACAATATATTTTGGAGAATTCCCCCACAGTACAGTTAACCTTTGCTTACTAACCATTAGTTCAGTGACTTTTTGAAGTTATGACAAAACAAGGAAACTGTTTGAAGTTGTGGCCATCACAAAATATTTACATGACTTGGTGTTTGGCAACCAGTGTGCATTTATGATGATTGCAGCATCTCAGGGTATATCACGATTGCATGATCACCACTTGAACCTTCACAGTTGGATTCTGACAAGCAAAATCAATGAGGGGAGCCAGCAGTAAGTTTTAAGTTGCAACTACATGGTGTCATGCTTAACAACTGTTAGTGGTTCGCTTAACAACTGCAGCCAAAACTGACAAACCGATGTAAGTAGGGCACAGTGATATGACTTTTATAAGGTGCTGACAACCCAGCTTATAATAAAAACATTTAATAAGTAATGACAGCTGAAGTGCTGAAATCTTATGCCAATATGCTGCTTTCTATGCTAGTTGCAGAAGAGAGATCTCTCCTTGGCAGGCAGTATAAAAATGAGGTGCCTGGTTGCCTTTGTAGGCAGGAGCAGATGTGAGCAAACTGGAAAGAAAGCTGTTGGAAATGGCCTGGAGTGCCCACTCCAGATTTGTTCTATGTACAGAATCTCTTACCCATGCAAGTGGACTTCTCATAATAGTCCTGATTGAAATAGGAGTAATATTTTAGCTCTTTTAAAAATAATATATCTTTGAAGCCTTGTCTGAAGTTGTACTGGCATTTGATTGAAAGTTCAGGATCAATTCTTCAATTGAGTTTAGAACTTTTACTCAAACATTATTTTTGGAACGTTCTTTGGTGTATTTTAATTCCCTGAAAAAGAAAACTATTTAGCAAAACATAATCTAAGATATTATTTTTTTCCTCTGCCCCTCCTATTCATTTTCCATCGAATAATCCCAAAATTGGAATTCAAGGCTTTTAAATTGAAGGTAAATGGAAAAAAAGTGAAAAATAATAATTTTTCATTTTGTTGGGTCAAATAAGACTCATCAAGAATATTTACATTTAACTTATTCCCTGTATCATTAATTTTTCACTACATTTTCAAGGTCTTGAACTGTCAACAAATTATTGAAAGGTGCAAATTTAAGTACATTGTAAGTGTTTCAATAGTTGCAAAACCATTGCCTTAATTGAGGGAGGCTTTAAAAATAGTCTAGTGCTACATGAATAAGTTATTTGGCCCTGGGAGTAGTGGGCTTGCTCAGCACTTTGGATGACAATCCTCTTCTGAAGAGCTCAGTGGTGCTGGATCTCGTAGGGAGAAAGGGTAGTGCTGATAAGAATGGAATTGAATCTTGTAGATTTGATTCTTATGAAAACTATCTGCTAATGCTGAAGAAGGTTGAATGGAAGAGATATTTCCCACTTCAAGCAACTCAAAATAGCAGCAATATTTAGGAAGCAGCCACATTATTATAACTACACAGAAATAAGGACATTGCACACCATGCATTTAGATACCATCCTATAAAACACTGACACTGTGTTGTGTCATTTTCAAGGAAAAGACTAAAGATGTGCTGTTTAGGTATTGTACAGTTAATGTGATTTTCAATTTATTTCTATGAAGCAGCCAATAGTACAAGTGCTAATCATTATTTACAAAAGGGACTTGTGACAATATTCTAGCTAGCTTTCCCTTCAGTGAGGATATATTTCCAACTCCTGTATTATGTTTTTTTCGTCTTCTAAATGATACTCATTATTGGGGCATTGCTTTTTAAAAATGTCTTTGTACTTTTGCAAATTATAGAGATCTTTTGACTAGATGCATACCACCCTCTAATTTCTCAGCGGCCCTGTTTTGGCAATCATTTTAGTTCTGACTGCCTGGATAGGAGTAAAGAATCATTATTAGTAATTAGCAGGAAACTGACAAATATTTATTGAGTACAGAGTATCAGAGGTGGTATTCAGTATGTTCTGACTAGTTCTGGAGAACCGGTAGCAGAAATTTAGAGAAGTTCGGAAAACTGGTAAATACTACCTCTGACTGGCCCCACCTCCATCTATTATCTGCCTCCCGAGTCCCAGCTGATCAGGAGAGAATGGGGATTTTGCAGTAACCTTCCCCTGGAGTGGGGAGGGATTGGAGATTTTACAGTATCCTTCCCTTCCCATGCCCACCAAGCCATGCCCACAGAACCGGTAGTAAAAAAATATTTGAATCCCACCACTGCAGAGTATGTTTTATGACACATAGCTATGTGGTTAAGGAATTGACAAAGTGTATAGCATGCAAGTTCAGTATACAAATACTGCTTATTCAAACCAAATCAGTGATGTATATAAGCTCATTATTACAGAATCTGGTGAATTAATAACATATGGAATTTACAAGCTAAAATTATTAAAACAAAGACCAATAAATATATGACAGAAGTCATATATGTGTGTATGCATAATTTGGTTAAGGTCTTCTCCTGTAAACATTGGCTAAACAGTATGATCAAATCTTGTAATTCTCAGATAGTGGGATAAGGTTTTTTTTCCTGAACTGAACTGAAAATCTACATAGACTTCATACACAAATGATAAACACTCTTCATTCTTTTTTTAATGAAGAATGTATGTATTACTTTTCTGAGAAGCATAAATTTCCTTCTTGTCTAACAAGGACCTTGTACCAGCAATCTCTTTTTAGCACTGGAAAATTATTATCCCACTGTCATTTTGTTTGAAGTAAATGCAGTACCATCAGGTCATTTAACCTCATATAATAGATGCTTAGGATGTGTAATGAAGGAAACATGCCCCCCCTTGAAGCTCATATTCTTGCCACTCTTATTTTATACAGCTATTTGTAGTTCAACCATATGCTGTTGTGCTAGTGGTATCTAAGAGATGAGATTGTTTTGGAGAACATCTCTCTGATTTGCATCACAGTTAAAATATACTGTTGTTCTGTTTTCAACATGATAGGTTTTTTCTTAGAAGAAGTTCAGAATTATTCAAATTATTCAATTTATGTTAATATAGGTTAATATTACTCTGGTATCTACTGCTATTTTTTAATTCAAAAAACTATTCAAATGTGGATTGGAAAAATTCAGTGGATAAATTTCTGATGGATAAATCCCAATGATACAAAACTACTTCAAAGAGAACATTGTCCTACAGTGTAGGGTTCCTCGTCCATAGAGATTATATTGGTATTTTGAGGTCGGGTTAAGCATGACTGGAAACATGCATTGTGAATTATGAATGTAACAGGCAGCTGTAGAGCTCTCTTTTAAAAAATGATTATAGTTTTTGCTGTTTGAGTGTTAATTAATTTATCATTCTGCTACTTTCCCAAAGAGCTTAAGGGTGGTTTATGCACACTTCTGTGGAATTTAACAATTATTTGGTTTTAGCAGTAGATTATTGATTCCAAAGACTCTTGAAAAGTAAATTCCATTGTACCTAGTGAACATGTATTTGAAATAAACTGTCATAGATATTTTTACCCACATTTTTCAGTTTAGCTGGTGTGAACCTCCAAGAGAAGAATCTTGCAAGATTGTAAAAGTTTAATTCTCAGATATTATAGTTTTCTGCAGTTTGGATTCTGCATACACCATACAAGAATCTTAAATTAGTGCAAGACAGGAGAAAAATAAATAGTTCTGACTTCCTGTGGTATATCAAAAGTACTGTCAATCCACAGTGGGCAGTTTAATTGCACTTGAATAATCTTAGAAAAGTTGCTATATGCCAGCTATTTAAATAAGAGAGCTCTGTTCCTCACCTCTCAATCTCAAATACTTGATTCTTCTTTGAACCATGGTCGTCCTGGCCATTGAGAATATCAATGATACATTGACATTTCTACTCCGGGATGTTAGCTACTTTGGGATGTGACATCCTTGGGTGGCTTATTAGATTTATGATTGACCAAATATGGTTCATGTGAAGATGAATTGTTCTGCAAGTGTATTGTCAGATAACTATAAAAGCTTAGGCGGATAATATTCATAATCACAATAATACCAGTAAATACTTAGGAACGTTTAATTTCCACATCAACCTGCAAAGAAACAAGGAAAAAATAAAAACTTGAGCAAACAATTTTCAAGTAAGTGTCAGGCTTTATTTCATAGACAGGAACAAACCATTTAAACCAGTACATCTCAATTGCAGTAAGTTTTAAATGTATGGACTTCAGCTCTCAGAATTTCCCACCCAGCACGCTGGGAGTTGAAGTCCAAACATCTTAAACTTGCTGAGGTTGAGAAACACAGATCCACAAGAAATGCCAAAACTGTAGATCAGCCACAGAAGAGCAAATGCAACAATTACTATTATTCAAGAACAATCCCTATATAGAGAAACAGTGTTCACATTTTCTTGAATTTCATTTTTCTTCCCACCAGCTTTAATGGGTGATTTGACCCACATCTTTTTCAGGATTGAGTTGCAGGATGAAGCTGCTCTTAAGAAGTACAGAGAGCTTTTCTAGAATATTCTTATATTTCCCCATGTGCTCTTTTTGCCTTTACATCCAAAGTGCTTCCGAACCCTATTTTCTGCTATGTTTCTCTTTTATTGTTTGTGGGTGAACATATTCTTTTAAGTCTCATTGCATTGATAATTGGGATGATATTGCAAAATTGATTTGATGTGAGAATGATTTCAGCTTTCATGCTGTAGAACAGGGATGTCAAACGCTGGCCACGCCCACCCCAGGTTCAGTGAAGGGAAAAAAAGTTGCGATACATCATGTGATGACAATGTGTCATCGCGAGTTTGGTACCCCTGCTGTAGAATAAAAAGCATGTTAAAGTGACAGATTTCAACTTATTTTCTACTTGTTAAAGAATAAAACAGAGTTAGGGAGTTAAACAGAGTAATAAAATGCCACGTTCATAACTAAACTTCCTTTTAAGGATTGGCATCATGCCATGTAACATTTATTTTCTTGCCCTCTTCTTCTTTACACATTGATGCCATTTAAAAGTCATTAAAATTTACTATTACTGTCGTCCATTACTGTTGCTCTTTGTCTAATTTTCCTGTGCTTTAATGATTTACAGGAAGTATTAAGTCCCTGTTTCCTTAATGAAAAAATTGTCCTTGACTTTTGGACAAAGCTATGTTCTTCTTATAACCAGAAAAAAATCAGTTGTATTGCAGTATATAAAAAAATAAGATTTTGGTGGCAGAGCAGTTTGTTTCTGACAACCAAATATTTCTGATTATCATATGCTGCGATCCATATCCTTTAAATGTGATCATATGGCCAGCAGATTACTATATTTAAGAAATGTAAATTCTATATATTATATTTTTCTGTATCTGGATTGATTAAAGTAGATTATGATGGAAGTAAAGAAGAAGAAAATCTAGAGCTGGTCCTGACAAATCATAACACCCTTAAAATATCTAGTTTAAAAAAATATTATTGGAGCATAAATTAATATAAAGTTATATATTAGAAACAATACATGTTTTAAAAAATGTGATTTATTTTGCATTATCTGAAGGATACTTGCGTTTTAAATATATAACCATTTATTTCATCTCCTGAGATTTACAGAAATACAAAGATTTTGCTGTTTCTAAAGTTGAGTTAGTAGAACTTTTCACAAATAACCAGTTACCCACTCCCCCCCCCCAGAAATGTCATTCTACTCCAGCCATTAATAAATAGTGACTAAATTAGTAGATCAGCAAAATACTGTGGACATAATATACTTATAACATGCTGTAAATTATTACCAATAGTAAGTCCTCCTCTAGGGCTTTGTCAGAGATAGTAACAAAGATTGATAAGCTGTTGGACAGACAGGTTTTAGAGACATCTGGAGAAATTGTCAGTTCATTTATGCTCTGCTTCTATAACAAAAAATTCAAGCCCCATAGCAACTGGGATATCTTTAATTTCTATATTACGGAATTGAGACTATTTGTGCCAGAAAGTAAATCTTCCTTTGTCTGGAATAGCTGTTTTGAACGCAAAGGGGGGAAATGCATCTTGAGCCTTTGTCACATGGCCACCATGGCCACGCCCACACCGGCCATGCTCCATCGCCTCCTGGCCCTCTGAGATCAAACACAACCCTGATGCAGCCCTCAATGAAATCATGTTTGACACCCCTGCTCTAATGTTTGAGCTAGATAAATAAAGAGCCAGAATATAAAAATTTGAAATACTTAAAACATTTCATTTTGTTTAAAATAAAAAATAAGGTTAGATTTGATTGTATTCCTTTTCATTTAAGCACATTTTACATGTTATGCAACCAAAAAACAGTCCTTTGCTTGAAAAGACTGACAAAGGATCACTGCTGCTCACTTCAGGTTGCAATTCTAGGAAATAATGTTAATCCTGATTTCTAGGAAATCTATACTTTTGCTATATGAGAGCTGTTGACACCAGTTTCTGCCCCTCCCCTTGATATCAGACTAGGTCCAGTTGTGGAAAATTAAATAATATGTACATTGAAAATGAGCCAATTATATGCAATAAGGAAAATGAACAATTTCTGCAGATCAATTCCTGGATGTTCTTCCAAAACCCAGTGGCAAACGAATGCTGTTTATTAGAAATGTTCAATGCCCCCCCCCAAAAAAAAAAAAAAAAAGGTTTCCTGTGAGCTGATACATAGATTATTCTGAAACAGTACAAATCATAATGAAAGAAAACCTGTTGAATAACAAGTTGAATTAAAAGTAGATCATTATATGATAATATTCTCTGCCAAATAAAAATTGCCACGGAATATGCTATTTATTTATTTATTGAATTAATATACAAATGTGGCCATGAGTTTTAAGCTTTTTCATATTCATCAATGCTGGTTTCATGTTCATTAGTTATACTAGTTTTCTTAAATATTACCTTTTCAGTTTTTAACCTACTTCTTTATTTCATGGTTTCATAAAATAATAATACTATGGAGTTGAAAGTGGCCATTTAGGCTATTGAGTTAAATGTCCTTTTTAGTTCAAGGTCTAAAGAAAAGTGTCTCTTCCATAGGACCTTCTGGACTCATGATTCCTGCTCAAAGAGCAAGGGGCACTTGTGACTAGGAAGGATTTGGTGCAACTTTGTGATGTGCAGCAATTGTGCCCTTACCTGGATCCTGAGACCCAATGGATATTCACTCATGACCTAATCATTTCTTAGCTGGATTCCTGCAACACACTCTACATGAAGTTACCCTTGAAGAGTATTTGTAAGCTGCAGCTGGTGCAGAATGCAGCAGCATGCTCAGTCCTGGGAGTTCCTAGGATTACACATATAACACTATTACTGTGCAAGCTGCATTGTTTACCAGTTTGCTTTGGGATCCAATTCAAAGTCTTGATTGTTACCTTTAAAGCCCTACATGGCATGGATCCAGGGTGCTTGAGGTGCTGCCTCTCCACAATGGCACATTGGCACATTGGTATAAGCTTGCCCCATTTGTGCCAGCAGAAGAGACTTCCTACGTATGTCCTCTGCTAAGGAATTGAAGAAGGTGGGGTCAAGGAGAAGTGATGTGGCCCCATTCCCATGGAACATTCTATTACCAGAAAGTGAGAGCTTCCTTCTCTCCTTTGGTCCTCCAGATGGGTATAACATCTGGCTTTGCTGGTTGACCTGGGGTCCTGTGGAGGCCACTCATTGCTCAGTGACTGATGGGATAAGAAGACCTCATCCCTCTCCCGTCCATCTCTTAGCTCTCTTAGTTTCAGTTCTAGTAATACTATTTTAATCTGTGTAGTTTTTTAATATATTTTATTAAGATTTTATACAAATCTTATTAAAGTTGCAAAGTTAATATATTTTAATTTTTTTTAATTTAAAACAAATACAACATCCTTCTTACATGCTATAGAAAGTGTATCAGTTAGTTACAAAAACACTTTTGTGCATCTCTTCCACAGTCAACAAACATAATTCATATTAACTTAAGTATTTTAACTCAAATATTTATACATGTCACCATCATCCGTGACCCGACAAATGCACGATAGACATATGCGCACCGACAAAATAGCACTGATTAAAACACGATGTCAAAATCGTACCCACAAATTCGTGACGTCAAAATCGTGCCGACAAAAGCGTGATGACAAGCACAATAAAGGGTTAGGGTTAGGGTTGTTGATGACGTGATTTTGTCGGCGCGCATTTGTCGGTGCACTATTGTCAAAAATCAATTAGTGATTTTGACTGCGCTCATTTGTCCATTGCGGTTTTTTCAGCGCGCATATGTCTATCGCGCATTTGTCGGTAAAGCACCATCATCATATCTCCATTTTCATTTGACTATAATTGTTTAAGCATCCTTCATCATAAAATATACCAAAATTTAATATATAACCACATACTGGCCTTTCAATTACTATTTCTAGTAATACTATTTCTAAAATCCTCCACTAACACTAAATCCTTATGTCCTATTCTAGCTAAACATCCATAATATTTAATAACAAAGTTTTCTAATCCTCCTTTCCAAATCACTGTTTAAAGTTTACATCCAGTTTCCTTATGTTATACTCATATCTATATATATGTTGTTATTCTTATCCCTCTTTTATTTGACTATATCCTGTATCTTAACATTTTCCCCCTAATAATCAAAACTTTAACTGTATCTAACTTGGTTCTTTTTTTTATTAACCTTTATGTATAATCCAAAGGGATTACTAATCTTCCTTACATGGGTACCATTCAATATTCATATCCAATTATACTCATCATAACACTACACATTGTATACATTAGTAACATTATCAATTATTTATAAACTATATCTATTGTCAATAAATTTCACTAAGTTTAACTAGTTTTAAATTATATTCTTCCATCTATTAACCTGTATCTTTCCAATAGCAAAACAGTCTCATATCTTCTGCCATTTGTGGTGCTTGTCCTCTAATCATCTCCTTGATCAACTTTGTATGGACTCCTCTTAGCAACTCCTTGCTTATAAAATCTCTCATGTAATCTTGATGCCCTTTTTCTGTTTCCTGTTTCCTTAGTCGGATTATCTTTGATTGTCAGTAGTGTTATCAATGCTTTTCCTAATAAAATTTCTCTCTTTAAATCCATAGATTCTTTGGTTTTTTCTTCTTCTGTATCTTGTGTTTTGGGATAAAATTCTTCTCCATTTAATTCCTCTTTCAGTATTCCATTCTTTCCATTTTCAGAGACAAACCAATCACCATAAATATCAGCAGATTTAATCTCTTTATATTCATTTTCCACTTTGATTTTTTGAGTTTTAACCACCACATTTTGCATTTGATAAACATCCTCAACTTCTGCATCATATTTTGCTGTTCTATGCCAGCTTCTTCTCTATCCTCTCATATGTATTTGATAATTTCTGTATTTCTGAAAATATCTTTTACAAGCTTAAAATTTCTGTTTGCTTTTGAAATTGTGCAATTCTCTCCAGCTAACAAACACAGCTGCTTTAGCTTGGAAGGTTAATAAAATTAAACATAGATTCACAAAATGTTTGTTTTCACTTTTCTCTGGTTAAAGATATACTTCAAAGGGACATCTGTATGTTTCCCTTCTTATCACTCTCTATAACCAAGCAGTGAGACCTTGTAGTGCCAAGCCAAAACAATCAGTGAAGAAAAAAAGTGTTCCATTTCCAATACACAAACCTCCCAGCCTTCGAGTAGCTGTGTTATTGTTGCAAATTTCCTTATTTCTTTTGTATCTTTTTTGTATTTCAAGTTAGAAAAAGAGTCCAACTTTTAAATGGGTTAGAAGAACACCCACAGTAATGAAACAGAAAATTTTTAGACCATAGGTTACAGTGAATAATACAAGAAAAAATAGAAGAAGAAAACGTAATTCATTTGTTTTAAAACGCTTGCATAAATTCCATCCATGAAGATAGCATTTAAAAAGTAAGATAACCACTGTCCAAAACCATTCCAAATTTAATTCCGCTGCTTGATTCTTCTGTTCTCCAATTTAAATTAATTTTAAGTTTTTTATAGGCAGTCTCTTTTTAAAACAGTAAAAGTTCCTCACCAGCTGGAAACATTTTCTCTTTCCGTATCCTTCCATTTTGGAGCCACCCTGACTTCGTCAGCCTTGGCTGGATTTTTTTGTTACCGGCTTGAAGAACTTCTCTTGCATCGATCAGGGACTTTGCGATGTCCCTGAGGTCAGCAAGACATATTCTTCCTGTTCACCATCTGTTCGGGACGGTTTAGGTCCAGTTGGCCCACCCAGCAGCAAAAGTATTGGCTGCGGTCTTGGAGCATCGAGACCGCAAGTCTGTATCGTCGCAACATCCTCTCAGTTTTTACTTTTCAATATTTTAATTATTTTACCTGTTTTATAACTTGTAAATTGCTCAGAGTAACTTGTAGGGGAGATGAGCAGAATAAAAAATTAACAAACAAGCAAATAAAATCTCAGACAAGTGGCTGTCAAGCCTGAAGGAAAATCCATCACCTCTCAAGGTAACTGGTCCCACTTCCAACCTTTAGTTTATTTTAATGTTGCATCATATTGTTATTCTAATCATTTTCCTATTGCTGTTTTTAGCTTACTTATTAATGAAACCAGAAGGCAATGATCCCAATATCCCATTTAAAGCCCTATATCATAGATAAGACAATGGCTACATTCAGATGCAAATAGGCACTCCTTCATAGATTGTTACTTTGTGGTAGTCAAGGAGATTGGGCATCCCAGTTATGCCATCAGCTATTTTGTTAGGAAGATGCATTTCCAGCAGAGCCACCCATCCTAGCAGATAATAGAGAAGGAGCCAGACTAAATAGGATCCACTAAATAAAAAATAAATAAAAGTCCACTTCAGTATTCTGCCAAGAAAACTGAACCAGGGCAATGTCACCATAATATTAGAAGATATGCTCCCACGATCAGAAGGTCTTGAGTGAACTACTTTGGCCAGAGGCAAAAGGAAGGTTCAGTGTTGTCAAAATATACATACAGTTGGCATAAGGAATATCAGAATCATGAACCAAGATAAACCTGATGCTGTGAGAACAGCAGCAGTCAGAATAGAATGAAATGGTTGCTTCACATTGAAGCAGCATGAGATATATTGAGGACAAGAACATTAGAAAAGAAATGGAATAATCATCATTGTTAATTAAAAAAATAAACTCGGTGCTTGGATTCAACTAAAAATGATAGAAAAATTCAAGCTCATGTGACGCCAGTCTACAAATTGGTTTATGCTTCAATCTTAGATAAAGGGGAGGTGGAAGTTGAACAGTTTCATGGAAAGTTGTAGCACTGTATCATCATAAAAACAAAGAAAAACATCATATCAATTATAGGACATTGGAAGGCCATGTATGGTAATAAAATAGCATTTACAATAATGGGAAAAATTGGACTTGGTTTATGAGTTGAACCAGGAGACAAACTAATACACTTCTACAAAAATAATCCAATTTTTTTACAATAGATTCCATTTTCTAACAATTTAAAAGAATTTCAAACTTTATGAGATAGACCACACCAAATTAAGCAGACTACTGTATATACTGTGTAGCAAAAAAAATGGGATTGAACTTCATTTATCACCTATCCAGCATTTGCTGACTGAATAGGGCTAACTGCTCAGTCAGAAAATGCTGGATAGGTACTCACAGAAGTTCAAATCACAAAACCATGTTTGCAAAATTAAAGAAAGCATTTACCAAATTAGAGAAAGCAAAATAACAGTGCCAGATAACAACCTCTATATGATGATATAATGAAGGCAATTTAATTGATTTGATCAATATAGCAGCCGAAGCTAAACTAAAAGAAATGGATTATAGATTATTTCTATTCCTGATTTAAAAAGATAATGACGATATAAAAGTAAGCATAATACTAAGATCATATATGATAATTTTGTTCCAAAAGCTCTGTGATTGTCTAAAGTTTAGGGGACTGGGGGATGTTTGGAGTTTGAAGATATATTGTGAGCACTCTCACAAAATAGTTGCCAGATAAAAGACCTAGACCCAGAAGGCATACAAACCATTGGATGTAAGTTCCAATAATTTACTTTCTAAATATGCCTCTGAAATCTATCTGGAGGTGAGAAGTATTGTTGGAAATACAGGATATGTCTGAGACAGGCCTTTGCAACATGCTACTTTAATGTTCTTTTTAAAATTAAAATGCTTTATGAGTTAGGTAGAGTAGGAACCTTGTAGGATACCAAGAATATATGAAAAGTTACATTATTGACCTTGACATCTTGCTTGCATCTTAAGTCATAACATTTATATGCAATCATTTATACAACACTTTTGGGAAGGAAAATAGAATATAAGATTGAATCACCCAGTCTACATGAAGAGCCATGGTCGCACAGTGGTTAGGCTAATTCTTTTGACTGCCAGAGGTTTCGATCCTCACTGCCTCAAGGTTAACTCATCCTTCTGAGGCCAGATTGTTGGGAGCATTATGCTGACTCTGTAAATCACTTAGAGAGTGCTGTGAGGCCCGATGGGCCAGTATATAAGTCTAAGTGCTATTGGTATGTGCAATTAAAGTTGTAAGTTTTATAGTCAGTGACTATAAGTGGACAGTGGAAAAAGAGGATTTAAAATAGTGTGCTAGTGGTACCAGAACCTTTCATACAGTAGCTGCACATTATTTAATAACTCTCTCTGAGAACTTAGTATAATACTGAAAATTACTTATAAGAAAATTTTATCTTTGAAATGAATTAAATATATTTCTGAATAAATCTCTATAGAGATTGCATTTTGAAGAGAGTCTTTCCATTATTTGATTGAAGAATTCACAATGCAGTTCAATTTGAGATGAATTTAGCAATCCAATTAGTATAGAATCTCTGTATTAATCTTTTAATTAATGGGATCTGTATTCCTAAGGAACATTTTAAAAGTTTCCTTATCTGCAGTGCTAATTAGATGTGTAATTTAATGCCTTTAACTGATTTATCAACAGCTCAAGTTGTTTGTAATTTAGGATTTGGGAACATCTCACCACGTACAGAAGGTGGAAAAATATTCTGTATCATCTATGCCTTACTGGGAATCCCACTCTTTGGTTTTCTGTTGGCCGGAGTTGGAGATCAACTAGGGACCATATTTGGGAAAGGGATCGCCAGAGTAGAAGACACATTTGTTGTGAGTATGCTACATACATTGCAGATATGATATGATTGTTCCGCAAATATATTGTTCTGAAAGATGATTAATATTTTATAGATATTTGATTTTGATCATGCATTTGGGATTAAAAGTCTAGCATAAAGTAAACTTTATATAATGGTCTATTGATAAAAATTATTTCTTCCTATAAATACACCATAGAATGTTGAATTATCTTTAATTTTAAAATAAATTCAGTGTTGCATGCAAACACATGTTCTCTTTCTTATCCATCTTAGTCCTTGCCCACATTAATGCTAAAAACATTGATGAAAAAAGAGAAGAAGCATTTGATTGTTCACTTAACAACCTTTCACCTTCTTATTTAGGATTAGGAGTTGTGTGTTCATGGGTCCAAACAGACATTTAAGCCAACAAGGCCAACACTATGGGTTCATATCTGTACAAGTGATAATAATAGGAATAGAAAGATACGATTTAGACCAAAAGAAAAAAGAGAGACCTAGTATTCTCGTCAGTCTTGAATTTAATGGAGCTTTTCAACTACTTTTCAAACAAATTGAGGATCCCGAATTATATTCATTTGTCTAAACATCTAGTTTGACCTAAGTCGTCCCACTTTGGAAGCTAACCAGGGATGTATGGGAGACCCTTTCCATCATCCCTTCCTCCCAGATCCTATTCCCACCCCATCAGCCCTCATGTTAGCAAGGCTGGCATCGGTCATCATCAGGTTGGGCCAGTGTCTTGGGGCAGAGAACAGGTTCCAGGTCTCCCCAAGCAACTGAGGCACGCCCAGCACCAACAAGGGCTCAGAAAAGCTCCAGCAAGAGTGAGGCACTGGAGAATCAGCCTCAGTTGCTTCTCCATGCCATTGCCCTTACCTTCTCAGGCCAGGCAAGAAGTGACTGGAAGGGGAGGGTGAAAAGGGGGCTGCCACTGATGGGATCACCTGACAGGGAACCACAGCAGAGGTCCCACAGATCTGCATGCAGCTCTGAATCTGCAGGTTACCTATACCCGATCTAAGTTGTAGGCTAGATGGAAAAATCTGAAAACATATTCAAAAAGCAATGGGAAAATATTTCTATACTGTGCCAAGAAGATAGTAAATATATGGCTGAAGTCCAGGAGTCCTATATTCCGGAAGGCAAGCCACATTTGAAAGTGAGCTTGGAAACTGGCATGTATTTATGATGGGGTTATGTTATGGGATCCCTTTTTCTGACTGTCTGACAAGCAAAGTCAATGGGGAACCCAGACTCATTTAACAACCATGTTATTAATAGTTGCAATGATTCACTTAGCAACTATCACAAGAAAGGTGGTAAATGAGACAAAACTCATTTAACAACTGTCTTGCTTAGCAATGGCTCACTTGTGGTCATAAATCAAGTATTGTACAGGTAGTGTTGACTCCCAAGTTCTCTTCAGGCAAAATACAAACCAATGGATAGTTATTGAGCTTCCACATGACTTAGGTCCATTTGAGAGACACAGAGATTTTCATAGAGCAAACATATGATGATAAAGATCATGTGCACCACTTGGTTTTATGAGCTGTAAGGGCACAGTGGTTTGAATGCTGTATCGAAGGCTAACTCTACCCACAGCCAGGAGTTCGATCCTGATCAACTCAGCCTTCCATTCTTCGGAGGTTGGTAAAATGAGGACCCAGATTATTGGGGGCAATATGCAAATAATGCTTATATTGTAAACTGCTCAGAGAGTGCAGTAATACACTATAGAATGGTATATACCATATTTTTCAGAGTATAAGTCGCACCTTTTTCCCTCAAAAAACAGGCTGAAAATCTGAGTGCATCTTATACACTGAATGCAGCATTTTCTGCCTCCCGAAACCGCACCCCCTTCACCAAAATGGCCGTGCATAGTCTTTAGGAGTCTTGCAGAGTGCTCCTAGGGGCTGAGGAGGGCAGAAATGAGTGAAAAATTGGCCATTTTTCCCCCCAGCCCCAGGAGAACTCTATAAGCCTCCTAAAGGCTATGCATGCCTCTTTTTTTGCTCATTTCTTTGGGGGGGGTCCATCCCCAGGAGCACTCTACAAGCCTCCTAAAGGCTATTCATGCCCTCTTTTTTTGGAAAAAAAAAAACCGGACCCATTTTCATGAAAAACAGGCTGCTTTTGGGAGGTCTTCAGAGTGCAAAACCTTTTTTTTAAAAATTGCCTCTTCAAAATCTTGGTGAATCTTATACTCCAGTGAGTCTTATACTCTGAAAAATACGGTAAGTCTAAGTGCTATTATTATTGGTCCTATATCAACTATAATAATATTAAGAGATCCTAAGTATATTATGAAGGTAGCTTAAATCTATGAGACAGAATTTTGTACAGTGGGCACAATTTGATTCTCTTAATCAAGTAGAGAGTTAATGGGACTTCCCTCAAAATATTTTTTGGTAAATGTTTGCTGTATTTGAAAGAGTGTCCTGTTCCTATATTTTACAGGAACAGAACCCTTTTCCATGTCTTCCAATAGAGGCAGAAACCCCCTTCAGCTTTTTTATTTGTATTTAATATCCTATTTCAAATTTATGACATTTTCCTAAATAAACTATCAACAGTTCAATAAAACAAGTAATTGATGGACGCTTGTTAGAGATGCAGCCTAGAAGTAAGGAGAATTTTTTCTGACAGGGAGAACAGTTAATTAATGGAATAACGTGCCTCCTGGAGTTGTGGATGTTCCATCATGGGAGATTTTCAAAAACAGACTGGACAGCGATTTGACCAGGATAGTATAAGGTCATCTGCTTTGAGTAGGCGGTTGGACTAGTAGACCTCCAAGGTTCCTTCCTTACAGTACTTTATGTAACCAATACAACACTTGACATCATGAAAAAAGTATGAACATTTTGTATGACATATAATTTGGTATTTTTGTTATGATATCATTTTCTTCTTAAGAGAATTTCCTACTTTTTATTGGGAGAATCCTTCCTTTCTTGAATAACTTTATATAAAATTTGGTAATTATAACTGTGGTAGGTTAGCTTCATGCTGTGAATAGCTATTGCAGGTGGAACTATTGAAGAAAGGTAGATTATTCTTGCTATAAACAATTTGTAGTGAAATGCATCCAAATAAATATACATTTAAATGTTATTTACATCACCTATCCACCTTACACTGTTTTTCCCTTTCCCTTTCCCTTTCCTGCCTACTGCATTTGCAGAAGTTTGTTGACATGATAGATCCTGAAGTTTCTATACATGAAAAAGAATGAGAGTAAATTTGAAATTTAGCTACCCTCTGCTCCCATTTATTCACTACACATGGTTGTAATTTCATGGACAGTTATTTGGCATTGAATCCCATTGATAGCGATTACATTCTCCTAGATAAATATCCATGGGAGAAGACAAATTTCATGATAAATGCTTTATGAAGACCTACCCATTATAAACAATTCCATATATACTTGGTGGCTTTGATAGTGATTAAATATTCCTATAAACTGTATATCTGCTACAAATACTTTACAGAGAAATATTGAAAAACCTTTTTTAACCTTGTGATTTTGCAATGGCTTTAATCTATTCTGCCATCCTTTGATTATATTGTTAGAACTGTTTAGCCATCTATTTTGATTTAAAAATAGACGGGTTTAGTAGAAAGATTTATACATTTTTTAAATGCATATCTACATATACATAGGTGAAAAAATATTACTTTACTAATAATGGATTCTTTTTTCCCCTTTTTTCTTTCTCTTCTTCCATCCCCTGTGTTTATTCTTTTCTCCCATAACAGAAATGGAATGTGAGTCAGACAAAGATCCGCATAATATCAACAATAATATTCATACTGTTTGGCTGTGTTCTGTTTGTTGCTCTTCCGGCAGTCATTTTCAAGCACATAGAAGGCTGGAATACATTAGATGCAATTTATTTTGTAGTTATTACCTTAACAACAATTGGATTTGGTGATTATGTTGCAGGTAATATTTTACAAAGTTCTATATGGAAAAATAAATCATATACCTTTATTATGTACATAAATGCCTTCTCAATGTATATTGTTGCAAAAGACACTTTCTCTAAGCCCAGCCATCAATAATGATCTAGCAGTATTTTTTACAACATGCCACACTGGTGTTTCCTCTAGGTCTCCCTGTTGGAACTGAAGTAGAAACCTTTTGAATGCAACATATTTGTTCCATTCAAAGATTTATTTGTGTCCCAAACCATAAAAGTTGCTTCAAGTTTACTTCGTGTTTTATCAAACATTTCCCATGAAAAATTAGATTTCCCATTCAACCAACCAACCAACCAACCAACCAACCAACCAACCAACCAACCAACTAACTAACTAACTAACTTTAAAACGGTAAAATAAGGTACCATCAGGTTTTTAGGTGCTGTTGTATGAGATTGCCTGAATAATGATACAGGTCAATATCCAAACATTAAAAATGAGCAATGTCTTGAAAAATCCCTAAATCCTATGAGTTTTCATTGGTCTCATCCCCAAGATCTCCTAGGAGACATTGACATTCTGAAATTTCACAAAATATCATGAAACAACACTGAAATTTCATAGTAGTTTTTACATTCAATATGCAGATGTTATCTGGAAATTTCATGGGTGTTTGTGGGCCCTCTCTTGCAGCTGGAAACTAAGCTAAATGGCTTTACTTGATTCTGTTAAATATTCATGTGAGAAGAAATTAGGATCTCTATAAAATTTGTGTTTTATAAGAGTGTATCACATCTGCATGGTAGTGTAATACTTGTAAATACCACTCTGCTTAGATAGATCCATACTATGCATAGTATGGATCTATCTACATTGCTTCTTCAGTTTTCCTACTTACTGTATTCAATTGATGATTCTTACCTCCAGAAATTATCTTATTTATGCAGATTTATTTTCATGCTGCTACTACATATTATATAAGATGGCACATAATCAATCAATTTGCAAAAGAGAATGTTGTTGCACTATAAGCTAGTTACAGCAAAGAAAGAAAGGAGATAAGCTTGAGAATCAGGCTGATATTCATGCCTTATCATTAATATATATATGGAATATATCATAAAAGCCAATATTTGTATGTATGGATATAGTGTGCTGTTATATTTTATTCATATTTGGATATAATAGATGCTTAGTTTGTAAGATGAAAATGGCATCACTAACATATTTTTTTCTAGCCTAAATGTTTTACTTTTTCCTATGTATAAAGGTGTCAGATATACACTGGGTTCCATATCTATTTTTAAAAGTTCAGTGACTTATGAACTCATGCATTAATATGTATTATAGGGAAATGGACTTGCTTTAAAACGTGTCTTTTTCAGAGATAGAACGTTTTTGTCTTATTTTTATGCACTAAAATGTATATCCTGGTTATGTTTATGGTAAGAACAGTATGTACCAAAGGCCACTTAACTGAAACTGGAACACCAAGTACATTAGTAGTCTCTATCATTATACATTAATATAATGATTTGTCCTGTAGCTCTCACTGTTTTATAATTTTCGTTACTATAAAGAAAATCACAGTTATTAGTAGAGATTCTCTGCATCTGTGCTATTAAATGTTTTCTGTGCCTTGCCATCTTTTGAAATAGAAGGATGGATGGATGGATGGATGGATGGATGGGAGGGAAGAAGGAAAGAAGGAAGGAAATAGAATTCAAAAAGAATGTGTTCCTAAGTACAGAAGGTAGGACAGGCTAAATGGAAGAAGATGGGACTTGGAGTCCAACATGCTTAGAGATGGTTTCTCACAGGGAGGTTGCTCCTCTACTTGCTCATATCTCCAGGCAGGACAAACCTGTTCTTAATTTCTAGCCTAGGTTATTGACAGGGATCTTTCCTGCTGTCTCTTCACCCTTCTAAACCAACTAACAGGTTGCTTCCTGTTGCTCACCTTATCCAGAAAAGAAATGCTCTATCTTAGAAAAGATTAATTATCATGAACCTGACAGAATTATCTAGACAATACCACTGAGGTAAAAATAATAACTCACAAGTCTGTATTTCAAATTCCCTAGTGCTTTAAAAAGAGAAAGGAAGAAAATAGACAATATTTAGCCTTCAATCTTCTGTGTAATTAAAAACATCAGCAACATTTTAAGTACATTAGAGTGACAAAAGTCTCAGCAATTTTTAATGTGTGAGTGAGAGAAAAATAAATTATAACTTGGATTGCTGGTGTATATATCCTGTCTTTTCATGGAAGAAAGAAACATTCAATGCATGGATAAAGGGAGAAAGTGTCAGGCTGACCCAAGCTAGGTCCCTAGGAAAGAAAGTCCCTCGATTCCATTTGAAGTGATAAGCTCTTTTACTAAGGATTAGTGGTTGCAGAAGAAGCAGGCTAGAATTAATGTTCTCTCACAAAGAGTTACAGATTTTCCCTTTCTCCCAAGCCCTCCTCCCTTGACTGGTTTGTCTTCATCCAATGGTGTGCCTTATAGGTGTTTTGGGAACCGCTCAGATGTTTAGAGCCACTTGGTGCAGTTCACATTCCTTTTCCAGCCTCTGCGGCCTTGAAGAATAGAACAAGCTGGCTCTTACACCTCTGGTTTCTGTCAGCCCTGTCAGCCCTTCCCTGTGGTTCATTTCTACCCTCTACATGCCTCTTCCCCCCACCCCCCCAGCCACCTAGCAAGTTATGGCAGATGATAGAAAGTACAAGAAAATACGAATCTGAATTAACTCAAATAAAAAGTTTTATCTACCATATCTCTATGATAGGTTTCTGAATTTCAGTCTCTGTTCCCTAGATGAACAGAAGTGTGAAGTGGAAATCAATGTTTAATTTAACTGATCTTTGAATCTGGTGCCCGGCTGGAAAATAGTACAATCACCTCTAAATATAGGATCAGGTTGCCAAGCAGGCTTTGGCTACTGTTGGTAGCAGACTAAATGTTTTGTTTGCATTTCCAAGATCTTATTTGAAAGTCTGATGCATTCTGTTTATAATACTTCTGCCTTATTTATTTATTTATTGCAGCATTTATGCCCTGCCAGATTTAAATACACCAATAATTAGAGTCAGTAGGCTACTTCTTAGGTTTAATATGTTGGTGCTGATAATCGGATTGCCCACTGGCTGAGGACTAGAGCAGTGGCCTGGAATATTAAGAGGAAGTTTCACTAATTCACTGGAATGAATGAAATTGCTTAACTTGTAATTGAAAGTACTATTAAACATGCATGAAAGCTTTTATCTCATGTTGCCATGAAATGCCAAAGATACAGGTAGTCCTCGTCTTATGTCCTTAGGTGCTGGTCGCTACCTATAAAGCCCTACATGGCATCGGACCTGGGTACCTGAGAGACCGCCTTCGCCGATTACTTCCCATAGACCGATTAGATCTCACAGGTTAGGTCTCCTCCGGATTCCATCCGCCAGCTAATGTCGGCTGGCGACCCCCCGGGGGAGAGCCTTCTCTGTTGCAGCTCCAGCCCTCTGGAATGATCTCCCCATCGAGATCCGGACCCTTACTACCCTCCTGGCCTTCCGCAAAGCCACCAAGTCCTGGCTGCTCCAGCAGGCCGGGGGGCTTGTGAAACATCCAGCCCCACGGAAATTGTGAATGTTGCGGTTTTTGTTTTTAAAGTGTTGTCTTTGTCTAGTTTTCCCCTTCCCTTATCTATTGTGAGCTGCCCGGAGTCCTTCGAGAGTGGGCGGCATACAAGACAAATAAATACAAATACAAATACAAATTAGTGGAACCTGCCCATTATGATTGTCAGTCATGGTGATTGCAAAGTGGATCATCATGGGTCTTAAGACCGTTTTCTGCGGTGGTCATTAAGCAAACCTATAAGGAAAAATCCATAAGAACTTTGGAACTGGCTTAGAACTGTGAATACCTTTTAGTGGTCCATCTTAACTCTGAACAGTCACTAAGCAACCAGTCATAATTTGAGGAGTACCTGTATTTTGTGCTTCAATCATTGGACTCAGTGGCTTAATACTAGATGACATAGTAGGGATATGCAGAAACAGGCATCAATCATAAATTCAATGCAGAAAATAATCAATTTTATATTTTAGTAATAGTTTGCTAGTGTTACTTAGATAGCAAAAGTTTCAGGATGCAAGGAAAGAAAAAAGATAAACAAATTACAATAAATTTAAAACATAGTAGACTTGAGTACATTGTGAATTAAACACTAAATTTCTAAAATGCTTAGTGGGAAACTAGAATGCTAAAGAGCGAGAGTAAATGATTACTAAAGAGGGAGTCAACGTGGTCTCCAAATCATCTGAAGGTAGGACAAGAAACGGATGGAAACTAATCAAGGAGAGAAGCAATTTAGAATTAAGGAGAAACTTCCTGACAATTAGAACAATTAATCAGTGGAACGACTTGCTTCCAGAAGTTGTGAATGCTCCAACACTGGAAATTTTTAAGAAGATGTTGGATAATCCTTATCTGAAGTGGTATATGGTTTCCTGCCTGAGCAGGGGGTTGGACTAGAAGACCTCCAAGGTCCCTTCCAACTCTGTTATTCTGTTATTAAAGAAGAAACAGAAACCTTCCTTCTTTCAACCTTAATAATTTCAGAGAAAAAGACACTGAGCTGGAAGAATAAATGATTTATGTTCAATGCAGGAGCTGAGTTCTCTTGGCCCCTTCTTAGATGAGGCCTCTCAATGATAAGAGGGCTCAGATGTTAAGCTCCAACTCTATGCTGCAGAAATTGAGGAAAACCAGGAAAAAGGGATGACCACACAGTCCCTTCTTCTAGTAGCAAGCCTGAGTTACCAAGGGTACCAACCTCACCTCTTCAGGCAACTCACAGTACTCCCTTCCACACAGCATCATATTCCATTGCCTACCCCCAAAAAACTATCTTGTACAGATCACATTCGAGCTGTGTCACACCATGCATTTCAGCAGCTAGCTATTGTAGTCCTACAATACAATGCATGGTCAGAATTGTTGAATACTCTAAACAACAGGAAGCCTGTTGTGCTTGCAGGCCCAAAAATATTTATCTCCTGCCATCACCTTATTTATGCCATGGTCTGTAGTGCAGATGGGATTCTTATCTACTATATTTAAGGAAATTCTACCATAATTTATCACAGTAAGCAAGCAACTCAGTAGACAGAAGGGTTATACCTATTATAGGTTCCAAATATTGTGCCAAATATGATGATAGAAAGTTTAATCACAGTTGGAATGTAACTGGTTCCCGTGCTGTGGAAGGACAGTACTTTCTGAATTCTTTTCTGTGTCCTGAGCAGCATATAAAATAGCTTTCTGTTTATCTAAGGCAATGTTTCTCAACCTGAGCAATTTTAAAATGTGTGGCCTTTGACTTCAAATGCACTCATCTTAAAGTAAATGTAGAGAAACACTGATCCATGGAATGAAGATGATGGTCACAGGGAGTTGGAAGAAACCTTAGAAGTCTTTTCATCAATGCCCTATACCATTTCAGACAAATAGTTGTCCAGGCTCTTCTATAAAGCCTCCAGTGATGGAGCATCCACAACTTCTGGAGGTAAGTTGTTCACTGGTTAACTGTTCTCAGTGTTAGGAAATTTCTTCTTAGTTAGTTCTTTTCTTGATTAGTTTCCATCCATTGTTGTATTGCCTTCTGGTGCTTTGGGAAATAAGTAGACCCCATTTTCTTTGTGGCAACCTCTCAAATATTGGACCACTGCTTTCATATCGCCATTAGTCCTTCTTTTCACTGGACTAGCCATACCTAATTCCTGCAACCATTCATCATACGTTTTAGCCTCCAGGTCCCTAATCATCTTTGTTGCTCTCCTCTGCACTCTTTCCAGAGTCTCAATTATTCGTCTTCAGTAATTTTATACTTCTTCTTCAATATTTTATTAGTTTTCAATACAGTAAAATATTAAATATAAAAGAAAAAATTTGAAACAAAAAGATTAAAAATGAGAAAAAGGAAAGTAAAAAAGAAAGCACACCCAGAAATATGTCTTCCATCCTTCTTTCTATTGAGTAATTTCCATCTTAACACTTTTCCCTTCCTCTTTAACTCTCTTAATCCTCAAATCCATAAATCATAAAATTATGATGATGATACCATCCTTTTTCTTGCTTTTATCTCTTAATTGTATCTCTGTCCATTGATCATTTGATGATTCGTGGAATTTTATTCACTCTACTTTTAGTAGACTATATTTAATATTTAGATAGGAAAACTATCCACTGCATCCTTCCCTAACTACAGTATTCACATGCTCTTAGAGCTAAGAAAAAGCAATCAACATTTAATTGATACAGCTTTTAGTTTTCTCCCAAGAAATGTAGGCATTAAAATCAGTAAAAGCAACATAAAGTACAAGCAGTGGCTTGTATATGTCTAAAACTAATGGCTGAGTACAATCCTTTGGCATATTTTGTCTTTCCTCTCTAAAGCCCTTCTCTCATCAATGGGAATCATTTCCACAAGAAACAACTCTATCAACCTTTAGTTTGAAGGCCTATTGTAAATCTTACTATGTTAACCAGTTTGTTTTGCTAATAACTTTCTGGCAGCTCTTCCTTCCTTTCTTAAAATTTGGCAGAATTACTGTTAATTCCCAGTCTTTGAGGAGTTTGTCAATACAAGTACATAAGTAAAATAAAAATGGAAGGTTTGGAAAGAGGAAGGTTGCTGTGTTCCTATGTTGCTTCTAGAACTGGTAGTTGGAGCTGGCTGATTGGAGGGATTGGGAAAATCCACAGCTCTCCTTTTATCAGTGTCATTAGTTTTTGGCACTGCTGGTTTGCTAGGTGGTTGTGTGAATGAAGTTGATAGGGGAAAATGGGTAAAAACATGGACTGTTAATATGACTTAGGAGGTTGGTTTTCTGTGAACATTAAAAATAGGAGTTATGACCATGCTGTTGTAGAAGGAGAAGTAATTTGATCTGATTCTTCTGACTAAGACTTTACCAATTTAATGGAGAAAATGTTCAGTTTCAAAGCAGAAGCAGATACTTCTGAAAAGGAGAACACACATTCATGGTATACCAAATCACAGTTTAGTATTATGTTCAAAAACCTATTTGATTTAAGAACAAGTTATCTTTACCACTGAAATTGTATTAAAGTTCTAAACTGCTTGGAATATAATTTTATGTTAATTTAATATTGGGTTGACTTTAGTCTTACCTGTGTTGTTCTGTGAAGTTAATAACTTTTAATAAATAGTAAATAAGTATAAATAACAGGTAACAGGTATCCAATACAAATCTATATTTATTTGATTTCTTTTTAGGGGGATCAGATATTGAATATTTTGACTTTTACAAACCAGTTGTGTGGTTCTGGATTCTGGTGGGTCTTGCATATTTTGCTGCTGTCTTGAGCATGATTGGTGATTGGCTAAGAGTTATATCCAAAAAGACCAAGGAAGAGGTAAGGATCTCCCAAGGAATTTGCAAAGATGTTATTAATACTGTAACATTTTAATGACTTTTGCCCTTGCTATTCTCATAAATAGCCTAGATTGGATATTTATATTTCATCAGTATTATTTGTATCAGTATTTATTATTATTATTGATTCAGTTTTTTACCTCACTGCAATCCAACAAACAATGAGTAGCTTACCAGTAGAATAAACAAAAATACCAAAGTTTAAAAAAATGAAAATCCATAAAACCCAAACAAAGAGAATCATGACCCAAATGGCATTTGGAAAGGTTGGATGTTCAACTTCTTCTGAAAGGTGTCCAAGGTAAGTGTGGACCTAACCTCAACCAGAGATCATTCTGGCACTGCCACTGAAAAACAATATGCCCAATTGTCTGACCTCCCTCCAATCCTGCAAAAGTGAGGAACAATCATCTATTTCTTTTGCCACAATTGTAATTGACTTCTGTTCCATAGATATGGTCCTGAAGGTAACTGAGCCTCAAGCCATAAAAAGCTTTATGGATTAACACCAGCACTTTAAATATCACTTTGGCAGCATCCTCAGAGCAGTCTGGGTTCATGATGTATATCTGGGTATCATCTCAAATAGCTAAATGGCATCTCCCATTGGCTTTATATAGAGAGAGGGAGAAAATTGATTCCTGAAGTACAGTACAAAGGAAGAACCACTGTGTATTTCTCCTCCCCTATCACTACTAACTGGAACCATGGTGGTGCAGTGGTTAGAGTGCAGTACTGTAGGCTACTTCTGCTGCCTGCTGGCTGCCTGTAATGTGGCAGTTCAAATCCCACCAGGCTCAAGGTTGACTCAGCCATCCATTCTTCCAAGTTGGGTAAAATGAGAACCCAAATTGTTGTGGGCAATAAGCTACTCTGTAAAACTGCTTAGGGCTGTAAAGCATTGTAAAAAGGTATTTAAGTGCTATTGCTATCTACCAAGATAGGAGTAGAACTATTTCTACCATTGTCTAACTCTCCAGACAGTCAGGATGATACCAAGATTTATGAGAAGTTGTACAAGACTAGAATAGACATAACACCTCATCATGCCAAAAGTCATCAGTCAGAGCAACCGATGATGTCTAGTATGAGTCCAGATAATTCTTATGTCTAGAGTACTTTGTAGTTGATTGTGAACCATCTTCAGTTTTTAAAAAAAGACCAGATACTAAAGAAGACTGTGACCTCTTTTAAGGATATCAGTATCATCCCCTGGTCAAGGAACAATTAATAATCTCTTGGATCTAGGAAACAACTTCCCTCCAGCTATCCAAAGTTCCTGCCAGCAGGTAACTGAGGGTATCCTAGAGAGCACCATTTACTCAGAGTAACCAGCCAAAAATAACCCTAGGTTATATCCCAATCATCACACACTGCCCATGTGGAATCCAGATAGAAGTGAATCTGAGTGGCTGTACAGAAAAGAACATAAACTTTTTTTGGTCATTTTATACTCTGTAAAATAAACAAAACAAAATTATCCTCTAACATCAATAACCATTGGCAACCATTTGTGGGTGAACTATATAATATTACAAAATGTTGATATTTTTAGAGAAATAAATTTATTTTGGTTGCTTAACAGCAAATGTAAATAAAAGTTATCAGTGTGCCCCAGAAATTTAAATAAAAGAGGATAATCAATGTCCCAGTAGAGCTGACAAAAGAATACAAAAGAATATGGGCTGTGGTTTCTACAGCATCAAGTTACAGAGACAATTTATTTGTTTATTAAACTGATTTATTCAGCCACCCATCTCACAAACAAGTGACTCTAAATGGCATACAACAAATTTAACAAATTTGTTAGCAAATACATTAAAAAGTATAAAAATTAAACAAAAAAAAAAGAATAATAGATGAAGGAATGTTAAAAATAATAAAACCATCTCACTAATCAACTTGTCCCTGGTGAGGTTTCATGTGGGGTTTTCCTATATTTCCCTTCCAAAGCAGCTGTGGGGAGAGTATTAGTTCTGTTCTGTATAGAACATGTTACTTCAATACAGATGCATTATTTTAGTAGTTCATCAGACAAGTCGTGCACTGTTGGTGAAGGATGTAGTCTCACAATGATCTCCATTCATTTGTTCTTTTTTTTAAATCTTCCTTCCTGGTGTGGTCCCATAGTCTGGGAATTAAATTGTGCACTGTTTTTTTTTTTAAAAAAAACCCTATTTTCTATACTTTCTAATATGAAACTTTGGGCCCTACCAGGAACAGGGGTTTATTTTATTTATTTGTACCCCACCTTTAGTATTTTTATGAATAACTCAAGGCAGCGAACATGTTCAACATCTGTACCTCCTATTTTTTTGCACAACAACATTGTGAGGTGGTCTGGATTGAGACAGAATGACTGGCCCAAAATCAATCATCTGGCTTTCATCTGCTGCTTTCATCATGCTGAGAGAGGGGTCTAGCATCTTTTTCTGTAAAAGTATTTAAAAAAAATCTGTATAAATACCTTGATCACATTTGGAACTCTCTGGACTGATCAGTGAACTCTGCACCCTGCAATAATATTACATATTCAGAAACAGTTGTAAAGGTGAAGTCCTTGACCTGTGAAAATCAAAAACTTTAAAATTTGATCAAGACAATGGCTTGGCAAAATGTGTTATGAGTGGCAAAATCATTTTCTCTGTACCCTGAGCTCATACCTCCAGATCAGGGAGTTTCACATAGCAAATGAATTCCTCAAAATCTTTGGTTACCACTTACTTGGCATGTATTGAATAGGAAAATTATCAAAACTTATGATTTAGGGTGTGTTTAAATATCGGAAGCACTTGAATGTTTCATTACCTTGAAAACTAGTTTTGTTTGCAATCCATATACTTCATTCTGTAGTTCATTTTGTAATATTGTGAAGTAATTAGCCCAGGAATTGATCTATGGGTTCAACTGAAAGCCCGCCACTAGTTTTAATTCATGTAAATTATATATATTTTAAATACTAGCCTGGGTAGTATTTGAGTGAATCTTCTACAGTTCTAGATATAGAGAGCATGTGATAGACATCAGTATTGCGTTATAGTTAAATAGTATTAAATGTTTTTTGAATAAATAGCTAAAATATGTAATTGTACAGATGGAAATAAGTCATTTCAACAAGCATGCTATTTCTGTAAAGTGCACAGCTTGTTTTTGCTTTATTTATGGAAGAACACGTACATATATCAATTGTAAAATCACAGTTGCTATTAATCTAACTCACAAATCAGTATTTTGATTAATTATGAAAGAGATTTCCATTCCAGATAATAATTATAGAGTTAGTGGTTGACAGTAGTTTCTTCCTCCTCCTCTCTCTCATTCTCTCTCCCTCCCTCCTCCCTCCCTCCCTCTTCCTTCCTTCCCCGCACTTTCTCTCTCCCTCTCTCTCTCTTTCGGCAGGTAATTCTTAGACAATAATTGTACTATACTTGAACTGTATAAGAGAAATGCTCTCCCGAGGTACTATTTTGCCAACTGATATGTTTTGCAGGCTATTTTAAGAAAAACTAAAAGACATTTTCAATCTTATAATAAAAATACTGACACATACTCCATTTGGATTGCAGTATTGATTTATATGGATCTTTCAAAGTTGTTCAGAAATTTCAATGGGTCCAGAATGTCCTAGCCAAATTATTGACTGGTTCAGCAATTAAATGACTCCATTCATTGCCTATCTTCCTTTTGAAAAAATAAAAAATGCTATTATAATTTGTAAAGCATCTATATGCCTTAAAATAAAAATGTTATTCTTCCTTATCAGCCTGCTCAGACTTTAAGATGTTGAAAAGGTCTTTTTATTTTGATTATCACCACCATCAAAGATATATCCAGAGGCAATGCAAGACATTCTCAATTACTTTTTCTAGGCTTTGGAACTTTCTGTCAAGAGAGATCAAGCTTCTCTTTTGTCATCCTTCTATTAGGAAGGAGAAGTGGATTTTTTTAAATCTAGGGTAGTCTTTGGTGTAGAGGTTTTGGATTGGTGGCAAGAGGTTACCACTTGTTTTATTGATTGATTTTTTATTTTTTTAATGGTGTTTCATTATTTTGATATCTTTCATTTTTATTATCACAAGCAGTGCAGATATAAGTCACTATAATCAGTGAGAATTTTCCAGTTGATTTCATAGAGAGATAAATTTCACAAAAGGGTTGACTAATTCTATTGGGAGAGGAAAAGGAAGCCAAGAAATATCAAGTGCATCTTGTTATTAATATCACTTCTGGGCACCTATTTTACTACTAAATCCACCTTCACAGAGATTTGAAAAATAGAGTTACAAAAATATTTAAGGGATGTCAGACTAATCTCCAATGGCACCCCTGATATCCGATTTTGACAATGACTATTTTAATCTGATTCACGTAAAGGTTTCCTGGTTCACTCATTTCTGACTCTAGGGTGTGGTGCTCATCTCCATTTCTTATCCAAGGAAGTCATGTGGCCAACATGGCTATACACCAAAGATGCACAGAATGCTGTTACCTTTCCACCATAATGGTACCAATTTATCTATTCACATTTTCAAGCTTATGAACTGCTAAGTGGACAAGCAAGGAGCTGGGGCAAGTAATGTCAGTGTTGCCTGACACTTGAGTCTCAAACCCAGGCTGTCAGCTTTCCAGTTGATAAGCTCAGCATCAGAAAAATCAGCTAGGGTCAAATTCATGACTAAGGGGGAGATAGGTTGTATTTGAATACAAATTTTTCCAAAGCTAGTAACTACTGCAACTATACTATTAAAATGTGTTGTCTTGACCTTTAACTGGGCAAAATGGTGCATCATAAAACAATAATTTGGAACCAAGGTACCTCAAATAATCTAGCTTAATGAATTGCCCAGTATTTGGGACCAATGTCTCCCTAGGGCAGGAGTGTCAAACTCAATTTCATTGAGGGCTACATCAGGGGTTGTGTTTGACCTTGGGGGACCAGGGCATGGCCAGCTCGACGTCCCTCGTGTTGGGGACACACATGGGGGCCCGAATGCTCTGCCAGTGAAAACAGACTCCCAAGCTCCTTTTTTGACTGGGACAGCCTCCTGCAACCCTTTTCCAGTGAAAATGGAGCTTGGGAGTGCTGCCCATGGTTCTTGTGAGCTCCATTTTTGGCTACGACAGTCTCCTGAAACCCTCTGCCAGTGAAAGTGGAGCTCAGGAGGGTTACATGCAGTCCTCCCGAGCTCTGTTTTTGCTGGCAGAGGCACTGCAGGTTGATCATTTGCTGTTTCCAGGGTGGTCCCATGGGTCAGATCTAAGAACCTACGGGCCGGATCTGACCCGCAGGACTTGCGTTTGACACCCCTGCCCTAGGGAATGAAAGTTTAGAAAGTTGTAACTGATTGAGTGGTACTAGCTCTTGCTGGACTGCTGATCTGCTTTTTTGCCCACCTGTGGTAATAACACAACAAAGTACAGGTTATCTAGTTATCTGTTAAACCCTTGTGCTTGCTTGGAATGGGCTTGAAAGGAGAAAGACATTGTAAGATTTTTGCTGTGATATAAAAAAAAGGTAAAAGACAAAATAACTTTTTCATTGTGTTTAAATAGTCTATGAAACTTATTTAAAAGTTAAAAAAACAAGCAAACAAACCTCATTCTGACTATTTAAGAAGAATAGTTTGTTATAAAGTATATATGGTCTATAGATACACATTTTTCTTTTTTTACATGAACTTGTTATTATGGTTTTCTGATATTCTACATCAGACGAATACTGTTGTTTTACGAGAATAGGGATAGAATATAGGTATGTACATATTCTACCTGGAGTCATCCATGTGAGTTTGGCTTCAAAAGAATGATGAGCTTCAATAATTATAAAATTTCATACTCTTAGGTGGATTATAAACTATAGAGCTTCCTAAATTTGGTTCCTGGGGTCTTCGTCTCCAATTAAACGCATTGGGGACAGGGAAAAAATAAAGGCCAGAAATTTATTAAAGGCCACTAAGAATATTTTATTTTCAGCTTGAAGAAATTCCTCTAAAGGCAATCTGCAACATAAGAGTGGGACAACTTCGCTAGCCAAGTATGAAATTTGCACAAGAACACTGCTTTCTAGTTACTCCGTCTGAGTCATCTGCTTTTGAAATAGAAGCACACTCAGCAGTCCTCAAAAAAAGTTATTCTGGAAAGTAAAGACAGAACACACTCTATTCTATCTAGCCTTCTGCCTGACTAATGTGACAAAACTATACTTTCTAGTTAGCTTGATGTAGTCTCAGGAGGATAATGGGGAGTTTTACTTTAAAAAAACTGACAAAAATATCAAGAAAAAATTACAGAACTTCAGATAATGGATTGCTGATAACATTAAGACGTTACAGAAAAGAAAAGAAAATATATTGAAGTCTTCTCAAGCCTTTGATAATTCATCCTGGTATTGGAATACTGGAATGGCTTGAACCTACCTGTTTGTTATGGAAGTATGGTAGAAGAATATATAATTCTGTATAATGAACAACTAAATGAAAAATAATCTGCATCAATCCTGTGGACTCACATATACAATAAAATAACTTTACTTCAAGGGAATATTGGTTTTATACTAAATCTATTACTCATTCCTTTCTCTCTATAGAGCTATTAGACTTTGATGTGTCTGTTAATGCTTATTATTCAGCTCACATATTCATGAGGTTTAGTTTGTTATTTATTTATCTGTTTGTCAGTTTTGTTATAGCCACCCTACTTCAATGTATAGTATACAGAACACCCCAAATTAAAGATTCATAAAAAGAGATAAAATAGAAAAAACTCAGAGACAACCGCAAAAATGATCTTAAAATCAATGCAAATTAAATAAAACAGGACTCCAAAAATACAATAATATATTACCTCCAGGTCTGGGAACAAAGCTAAGTTTTAAGAATTTTTTGGAAGCCTGGGAGAGAGGGCACTGCCCTTATTTTTCATTAATTGTACAGGTAGTCCTGACCCCAATTAAGCCCAAAATTTCAGTTGTTAAGTGAAACATTTGTTAAGTGAATTTTGCCCCTTTGTACGACCTTTCCTGCCACAGTTGTCAAGTGAATCACTGCAGCTGTTAAGTTAGTAACACGGTTGGTCAGTGAAGCTGGATTCCCCATTGACTTGGCTTAGCAGAAGGTTACAAAAAGGGATGAGAGGACCCCTGAGATATTGGAACCATTGTAAATATGAACCAGATGTCAAGCATCAAATTTTGATCATGTGACCATGAGAATGCTGGAACGGTTGTAATTGTGAAAAATGGTCATGTCACTTTTTTCAGTGCTGTTGCAACTTTGAATGGTCACTAAATGAACTGTTGTAAGTCTAGGACTACCTGTATTGTCAGAGCAAGAGAATCATTTAAAAGATGATAGAGCATATGTTATATAGGTACACACGAGAAGACTATTTTATTAAGGTGCTGTAACAATAGGAAATTCCCACTCTCGAACAAAACTGAATCTCCAATAGTCAAAGTACTTGAAACAGTCATTATCTCTTACATTGAAACCAGCTCTCTGGACAATTAGCAGTTTGCAGATCGGTTCCTAGATGCTTTGGGATGGTTGTGTATTAAAATATATTTGAGCCATTTTTTTTCTGCACTTATACAGTAGCAAAAATGTGATTGACAGAATATGTTCACAAACGGGGAGATCCAGTTTATAATAATCAAAACCAGTTTATGCTGATGAATTGAATTGAGAGGAGGTAGTTTGCCCTCCCTCTGCAGCCCTCCACATACACTTTAAAAATTTGCTCCAGATGGTTCTCTAAACTGCCAGATCACTTTAAGAGTATAAAAACTACAAGAGGGAAAAGAAGAGAGAAGAGGAGCAGAAAGTTCCCTCTCATGCAATTCTAGAATGCATTCATTATTCAGAAATAATAAGGTGTATGTTAAGTGCAGGCACAAACAATATTATTCCTATTCAAAACACAACAAACAAAGAGAGCTTCTGAAGCACACTATTGGAGTTGCAATTTCAGTTACATAAAGGACGGGTATTTCAATCATGCAGCATCAGTTACTGAGTTACTGCCAGGCTACAAATTAAGATTAAAATTGAGTGTAGCTTGAGAAAATGTCATACCTCAAGGACAAAAGAAGGCTGAACAGGCACTAAAGATTTTATAATAGGAAGAAGAATTAAATTATAATAGTTTGTTGCTTATATGCTCTGGCAGTCTGAAAATTACATAGTTCTCCATTTGTAACCTTTTGAGCTTCTGTCTTTAGCAATCCATGAGAAAGCCAGCTCCATTATGAAAATGTAACATTTCCTTTTAGTGCATTTTAGGACACAGAAATATTGGGAGTCGAGAGAATCTATCTGGATTAGATAGAATGAATGATAGAAACTGTCTATATTATTATAATAAACTATGTTCTGATATAAGCAGAAAAGAATGATATTACTATATATAGGTCTATTCTCAATATGATACGTAATCATTCTTCCAAAAACAATCTTACTTTTTCTTGCATTAATTCTACATTACTTATATAGGGTTTATGAATTGTTTCTATTTAAATGTATCTAGGGTAATGTTAAAAGAGTTATGGAGAATTTCATTTCTAAATTAATATTACAGAGACTACAGAGACCCATTGTGATAAAACAATTTGTCATGATTAATTTGTCATAATTTGGGTGCTACTTTTGGAATAGTTTAGTCATTTATACATATCCAGAGAGCTAATTGGTCAGATGTAGGTGCCATCCCTGCAGGTTTTTAAGAAAATATTGGATATTGGTCATTTGTTTGGAATGGTGGAAAGATTTCCTGCTCATGTAGGAGGTTAGGAGGTAGGAAGCTAGACTAGAAGACTTCCAAGTTCCCTTCTAACTCTTATTCTGTATTCTGTAAATAGAAAAGCATTGCAAGTAGCTGAGGTGCCTAACATTGGAAAATCATACCAGTGGCAGGAAATGGCTGGGTTAAAAGACAGCCTTGAGACACAGATCATAGCAACACAAAAACAGGCACTATATACCAGATCCATTCTACTGGGGTCAATTGCACTAGACGGAATCCAAGGTGCAGACTATGCAGAGAGGCCTCAGAGACAGTCCAACATGTAGTGGTAGGATGTAATATGCAAGTAGGAGCAACATACATTGAAAGGCACAACCAGGTAGTTGGCATTGTGTACAGGAACATCTGCAGAGTTTACAAACTACACTTTCCAAGGTTCAGAGTGATGTCCACAAAAGGTTGTGGCAAATAAAAGGGCTAAGATCTTATGGGATTTCCAGACAGGAAAGTCAGATACTGGCCAATGAGGCAGACATCAGGTTGATGTCAAGGAGACAAGGATCAGAAGACAGCAGTGGTGGTAGATATAGAGCTGCCAAGTGGCAGCATCATCAGGAAGGAGTATAAAAAGCTGAAGAAGGAGGGACTAAAGAGCATCTGGAAAGTAAGGCCAAAATGATACCAGTAGTGGTAGGAGTATTTGGGATGATGACTCCTAATTTGGGCGAGACCTTTCAGCAGATTCCAGGAACAACTTCAGAGCTCTCTGTCCAGAAGACTTTAGTGCTAGGAACAGCTGAGATACTGCACAGATCCCTCAAACTGGCAGGCTCCAGTAGAGGACCCAAGAAATATGAATATGAAACTCTGGTAATTGAATAAAAACACCTCACTGAAGAAAATAGGTCTCCAGAATCTTGGATAATTTGTTTGTTTAATTTATATGGCTGTCCATTCATGACTCCAGTAACAGTTAACAGAATAACAGAGTTGGAAGGGACCTTGGAGATCTCCTAGTCCAGGGGTGACAAACTTGCATCATCACAGCAGCATCACATGACGTAGCAGGACTGTTTTCCCCTTTGATAAATTGGGCGGGAGTGGAACTGGCTGGATGCGTCATGTGCTGACTCCACTGCTGCCCGATTTAGCAAAGGGAAAAAAAGTCTTGATACGTCATGTGACGCTGTTGTAACTATGCGAGTTTGACACTCCTGTTCTAGTCCAACATCCTGATCACCAGAAAACCCTACAGCATTTTAGACAAATGGTTGTCCAATCGCTTCTTTAAAACTTCCAATGTTGGAGCACCCACAACTGCTGGAGGCATGTTGTTCCACTTATTAATTGTTCCAACTGTCAGGAAATTTCTCCTTAGTTCTATGTTGATTCTCTCCTTGATTAGTTTCCATCTGTTTCTTGTCCTGCCTTCAGGTGTTTTGGAGAACAGGTTGACCCCCCCTCTTTTTGTGGCAGCCCTTTAGATATTGGAACACTGTTATCATATCACTCCTAACCCTTCTTTTCATTAAACTGATTAATTATAACTCTGCAATGATAGATGAGCTTTGATTTGAGGACAAAAAAGATGAAAATATTGGAATGCATTGAGCTCTTGCTTGCTCTTTTTCCTACCAGGATGTTTGGGGAATTTGGGCTGTATGTATGTAGGTGTTAGGGGGACTCTGGCTCAGCAATTAAAGACACTGAATTTGTCAGCCAGAAAGTTCGAGACCCAAGCACTGTGCAATAGCGTGAGGTCTCATTACCTGCCCCAGATCCTGCCAACTGGAAAGTTTGAAAGCATGCAAATATAAATAGATAAATAGGTACCACTTCAGTGAACAAGGGGACAGTTCAGAGGTGGGTTCCTTCCGGTTCAGCTGAGTAGGTAGTAATTCAGCCTGCCACGCCCCCAAACCTGTTCTCTCAGTGATGCCATAGGTGCCACCATCTTGTTTTTTGTGCATACCCAGAAGCACTTTTTAGTACTGCGCATAGAGTGGATCAAGTGTGTGTGTGTGCATGAAGCTCACACAGTGCCTCACTGAGCAAGCCAGCAGTAGCAGCAGCCGGAATCCACCCCTGGAACAGTTCATGTACATAAAGGGGGATCTGTTTTATAAAAGGACTACCTTATTTTATAGGAAATTATTTTCAATGAATAGTTATTTTTGTGCTGGTTTTGGCATGCTTTAGCATGTAACTTTTGGATGCAGTGTGTGTATAGATATACATTTGCATGCTTGAATACAAGTAATCCTCATTTAATTACCACAGTTGGGATTGTCAACTTGGTAGCTAATCACATGGCTGCAAAAGGCTTCTGGTGTTATTTTCCTTTGGTCATTAAAGGAATCATTGCAGTCATTAAATAAGACATTGCATCACTGTGACTTACAATTTTATTTTTGCATACTCCATTAATTCTGCTTGTTGGAAGACAGTGGTAAAGTATGTGAGTGGCCATCATGTGATTGCAAGATGCTGTGACAATTCTAAATATGAGAGTTGGTCACCAAGCTGGTATTTTCATACCTTTGTAATGTTGCATGGTCGCTAAATGAGGTAGTCAATAAGCAAGGGCTACCTGTATGAACAAAAATACCCATGTGTGTTACACAAAATATTTATGCGGAGAGGGCTATCCAGGACTGGCTTGAGCTGATTAGACAATTCCATCTTGGCAAAATGGGGGAAACTGGGTGTTATCTAGGAGTTTGGGGTTTAGAAAGTTTCACAGTCAATTCTTCTTTAAGGGTGGAGAGTATTTTAGATTCTGCTGATTCTTCCTTTCAAGTTAATGTCATAATGAAAATCATCCCATAATGTCACTGAACTTAATTAGTTAAAGAAATATTTATCTCATATCATCATATCCATCCTCTGAGCCCTGTATGCATCAGATTGGAAAATGTTAATGTCAAGAAGCATCTCATTCTAATGTATTCTAAGTCTCACATTATAATACCGTATTATACTGCAGTGGAAGGAGAAGCTGGCAATTATTCTGCTGACTTGACTAAAACTGTCACTTGCATTAATCCTCAGTTGGAACTGGCCCTAAAAATAGAACTGCGACAGCTGACATTTTTCTTTTAAAAGCCTTCTCCATCTAAATATAGAAAGGCCTATGTTGCCTCTCACAGGAATTATTACATGCACAAGCCAGAGTATCCATAAATAACCATGGCATCTCCCCTGGTAACAACACATAACATGCACTTTGGATTGCTGGGAATTCATCTCTACTGTCCAGCTGGGATTGTCTCAGCTGTCAAGCCTTAATTTTTAAAAGCAATTTCACCTCAATGGCCTGTGCAACATTATAAAAAGAGATGTGAAATGCTTTAGAGGTAAAGATCTTAGATGCTGCATTGTGCATCCTTTTTATTAGATGAGCAAGGAGGCAGTTAAATCCTTGGACTGGAATAAAATAGAGATTAATTAAATAGCCAAGGAAATAGCTAAGGAACAGAAGATCTCTTAGAAAGGATGTCAGGTTTTGAACACATTTTTTTTCCTTTGCAACTGTATCCACATACACCATTTTTTAAAATAAAAAATGCAACACAACACTAACTCTCTCTCTTTCCTTCTTCCTACCTGATTCCTTAGGTGGGAGAGTTCAGAGCTCATGCAGCCGAGTGGACAGCCAATGTTACCGCAGAGTTCAAAGAAACCCGGAGGCGCCTGAGTGTTGAGATCTATGACAAATTCCAGCGGGCTACCTCCATCAAAAGAAAGCTCTCTGCAGAAATGGCAGTGAATCACAGCCAAGACCTGACTCCTTGCAAAAGAACCTTGTCTGTCAACCACCTCACCAGCGAGAAAGATATCTTGCCTGCCATCACAAAGACAGATAGCATTTATATGAATGGCTTGACTCCTCACTGTGCAGCGGAAGAAATTGCTGTGATTGAGAACATTAAGTAGCAGTGACTTTGAAGCCTGATCTTTTAATAAGAAGCCACCTATGGTTTAGACTTACCTTGTAGGTCCGATTATTTTCCCTCTGTCCATAACCGATGCCAATAGCATTTTTAAAAATTCATATGCATGAGTTCCAACAGAAATCTACCCACAATATGGAGTCATCCTTATATTTCTTGAAAGACACAAGGTGAATGGCACTTTGGTCATTGACAAATGCTGGACTAAGCAATGTTCAATGCCTTTTTAAAAAAAATAATATATATTGGTGCCCAGACTGGTTTTTGTTTTTGTTTTTCTTCATCTCTCCTGTTGCGCCATAAGGCGTTAAGAATGAATAATGCTGGTTTAGGTTAACAATGTAGCTTTGAGAGATCAGTCCTTAAACTTTTCAGGGTCTACCATGCCAAGCCTAAGAAAGGACCATACATGGACTACAATCTATATGTAAATGGCAAGAAAATCTTATGCAGCCTTTTACCTAAGAAATTTTTGTCAGTGCCTTATCTTTTAAAGAAACAGAATCTCTATATCTTTCATATGGGTTTTTGTTAGTTTGTTGGTTCTTGCATGAGTACAATATCTCATGTTTATATTTCCTCTTGCCCTCCCCCCCAACCATGTTTTAAGGATGTCTGAAGCCAAGGATACCAGCGTTAAGAAATATGCCAAATCAAGGACATCAAAACGCCACTTCTAATCTAGCTTTAAAGGCACTGCAATTATAAGGGTTGCAAAAGGTGTCCCCTATAATTTTTTTTAAAAAAAACTCAGGGGCAGATAATACATGTACACTCAATTGATATGTAGAATTTATGGATCCATGTCAGGTCTCATTATTTAAACTCTACTCAACCTTTCGTACCCATGCACCATGTACCAAAAATCTTCAGTTGTGTGTTATTAAATTATCTGACAAGAGATACATCTTGGTGCAATAGATTCTTTTACATATAAAGAATGCAGACCAATCCTGAATCAGCAGCAGGTCAGCTACTAGTAAATGCAGTGCTGCTGGCAGAAAAGCATTCATTCCCCACCCCCACCCCCTCTCCGTTTGTTTTATCTGTGTCATGTTAGAAGCTCACTTAGCACAGGGATCGTGCCTGCTGGATTGCTTTCCTTGAATGTTACATCCTACATTTTTGCCCACAGCAGCTGGGAATAAAAGTAGGAATGCAATTGAAACTGGCATCACTGTGACTTTCAACACCAAGAATATACAGTAGATGGTATCTGAAGACAAATGCAGACATGGAAATAGTTGATTAATAGCACAGAGTACAAGTAGATGGTTCTTGGTTGGTTATAATAGGCTGATTTTGCAGATCTGAAACCAATCCTTAGACTTTCTTTGATTGTTTTAAAAGAAAACAACTTAATTTTATAGCTTCTTGTGTCTTCTGTTAAGTGTGTATGAAATCCAGAAGGAATGCAGAATTTAAAATAATGGAATGGAATGCAATGGCTTGTCTTTTAAATTGTTTTCAACATTTTATTCTGTTGCAACCTGGCTGTATATAAATACCCCTTAAAAGATTAATAGGCAGCCTGATCCTCAAAGCATAACTAAGGTGCAGAGCTCCGCTGAAATCACAGGAGCTTACACTGACAGAGCTATTGGAGGCCTTCACTCTTGGCTCTGAGTATTTAATACAAAATGGGACTTCAATTGGAATAAATAACATATCCGTATCATTTGATTATTATTAATAGCAGTATAAACTATGAATGTTAAATTTATGAATGCTTCGTTTATTTCCTAACAAATCTAAGTTATAGGTGTAAATAGCAATCGGTGAAGAGTTAACAAGAGTGTACATCTCAGATCAGTAAAGTTCCATTAAATATATATCAGGCCAAGCTCTTCAAAGAAAAAGGCCCCATCACCACCATTGCCCCCCCAGCACAGTGTTCTGAATGTCAACATGGTAAGAAAAGTTGTCTTGCCATGTATAAACTGTGAATTGTAATGAAAATATAAAATAATAAAGTTTTTAATTTAAAAAAAATGTTTCATTGAATCTCCTACTTGTGGCTACTTTAATGCTGGGAAAACCTCTGTAAAATCAGGGTAGCAGAGTTCTCAAAATTTGATGATTTCTATACCCAATTGCAGCCTTCTTAATTTTATTAAAATTATTTTGGCTGATATGAACAATATGCCCCTCCAGAAACATTTTGTTTCTTCTCCATCTGTGGTTACTGCTTTATACTTGCATTTTGTCTTAAATATGTCGACCTTAATGCAACAAGCGCAAAGTGATACATACCATAGGGCATTCTTGTTTTTGTTCATAAAAGCTATCTTGTCTCTGAAATGCTACTGCAAGGCGCCCTTTTTATTTCTAAAACAGACACTTTCACACACATATTTAGACATAGCTTAAATGATAATATTTCTGTTGGGTCTAAAAAAAGCTTTTTTATGCAAAGTCCTTTTATAAATCCAGTTGCGTATGCAAATAATCTACTTACGTATCTCATGACTATAACATTAAAGGCTCTTCTTGCATAAACAAATCTGGCTGAGCTGAATTGTCTTATACAGATAGTCCTTGATTTACATTCGTTTAGTGATTGTTCAAAATTACAACAGCACTGAAAAAAGTGACTTATGATCACTTTTCACAGTTACAATCCTTGCAGGTTCCCATGATCACGATAAAAACGTGAATGCTTGGCAATTGACATGTATTTATGACAGTTGCAGTGCCTTGGGGTTACATGATCACCTTTTGTGACCCTTTGAGACAAGCAAATCAAGGAGGAAGCCCGATTCACTTAACAAACGTGTTACTAATTTAACTGCAACGATTTACTGAGGCAACTGTGGCTAGAAAAATTCCAAATGGGGCAAAACTCACTTAACAACTCTCTCCCTTAGCAACTGAAATTTTGGGTTCAATTGTGATCGTAATTCGAGGACCACCTGTACATAAAAAAAACTCTAATAGAAAAGCATCTTTACCAGGGTAGTATTGGACCCTTTATTCTCTGACCATGGATTATGACTTATTGTTTATTTTGTTATGAAACATCAATGTGATGTATAGCCTGAAACCAAACATCTGGAAATTCTTATAGACTTATTAGGCTATCATATCTGGATAACTGAGCATTAGAAGATCAGCAGTGATATATTAGAGAAGAGGATATTCAGGAATTAGGATAGCATTTACATAAAGCAGATGTTGATCTAATAGGTCTCTATATATGCAGAAGGATAGCTCTATGCTTTACCTGGTTGTTGTTCTTTTAGTGCCATCTCTTAACGGCAGGATGGTAACCATCAAACCTATGCATTATTTTGATGTTACTCTATTTGTTCACAGCCACGGATGATTTTCTGGGGAAATGTAAGGGCTACAGTGATTTTCCATTGACTTCTGCAACATTACATGGTTATTAAAAGAGTTCAATCCAATTTTGTATGTGATTATATTCTGAAAGATTATATAACTGCTACATATTATTATTAGGAATTCTTTTGAGGCACAGTCAGTCCAGCACAGCCTAACTGAACTCAGCCCACAGGATTAAGGCTGGAAAACTAATGAGAACTGGAAAAACAGGTCATTGGGTGAATCTCACTGGCTGCATTCAGGATGGAAGGCCAAAAGTGTTACCTTACATGATACAGAGAATAAATGTATTATTGCATTTAAAGAAGTATTTCAGAGTCAGTACTGTGGCTGTATCCTATGCGCTTTGTGCTTGATGATTTGCAGATTATGCTTATTGTTAAAATTGGTATTCCATTTTTTTCACTTTTTAAATATCCAAGATGATATCTAAACAATATTTTTGTTCTCTCAGGTTGAGTTTACTAGCAAAAGTAGCTGTTTCCTTGAAGAGGAAGAGTTCTCATAGGAAAGGACGTCTATAAGTTCTGAAGTCAGGTTTGACCTTCCTACAGCAAAACACACGTGTGCACATGCATGTGCATGCATGTGTGTATGCACATGTGCACGCACGCACACACACACACACACATTTGGAGATATGGTTTCTTTTGATTTTTCTGCTTCTGATTCTATATCATCAGTTTTCTTCTTCATCAGAATAAAACCTGGTTCATGATAGTTCCTTTACTAAACAAATTGGTACATATCCAAAATATGTGGATAATTGAGTTATCTGACTTACTTTAATAACCAGAAGTCATACATCTGTACTAGATTGAAATTATTTCTGCCCCATTCTTCTCATCAGCTTTATAATTCCTTCCTCTCTTATTTTGGTATTTGTGTATAACTTTATTTCCGTCCGTAGACTCAGAGATTATTTAGAAATCACCTGATATCTAAAAATGACACTATTTTCATTTTTTCCATTTGTAGAATAGTTGTTCAGATGTGAAAAAAGTATTTAATATATAACCTTGATATGCTGTATAATGTCAATGATGAAAGTATCCGGTAAGTAATCTATTTATTTATTAATCTTATAGATATACTAACATTTAAAAAGTAATCAAGCTACTGATATAACCAGGATTAATGACCAAGAATCAGGTTATCAAGAGTGCATTTTCTCAAAACAAGGACTAATTGTTGAAATCCATATAAACATGCTATAATAGCACTTAGAAACTATTAGCCACAGTACAGTGCTTCATGATGCAACCAGGCAAGATCAGGGGTTCTTGAAATGTGAAATGGTGTGCTTTATTACACCACAACAGTTAATTAATCTTGCACCTTCTCCTAATTCATTAGAAATAAGCCATAACTCTAATTCCTTACTGGTGGAATATACTCTTCTGGTGTATAGCAACCACTTCACTAGTATTCTTTGCTAACCAGCAATTAGCGAGTTGGTCAATAAGCATATTAAAAGTTTCTTGTAAAATAACAGCTATGTTCATGTACTGGTAACGCTCGACTTACAAAAATTCATTTAGTGACCATTCAAAGTTACAACGGCACTGAAAAAAAGTGACATGACCATTTTTCACACCTACAACCTATCTAGCATCCCCATGACCATGTGATCAAAATTGAGATGCTCGGCTACTGATTCATACTTACAACTGTTGTTGTTTACCAAGGTCATGTGATCACCTTTTGCAACCTTTTGACAAGCAAAATTGATGGGGAAATCAGATTCATTTAACAACACCCATGTTACCAACTTATCAACTACAATGATTTACTTAACAACTGTGGCAAGAAAGTTCATAAAATGAGGCAAAATTCACTTGACAAAAGTCTCACTTAACAACAGAAATGTTGGACCCAATTATGGTTGTAAGTCAAGGACTACCTGTATAAAGTTAGAGGAGTTCCTGTGGATTTTATTCCACTATTCATTGCCAACTATAGGGAGCATTTCTCATCACTGTTTCAAGGCTATTGAGCCAGCACTATCTGAAGAAATTTCAGTGGTCATGTGGCCAGCACGATGTCATGGAGCGCTGTTACCTTCCCGTCAAAGTGGTACCTATTTATCTACTCACATTTGCATGCTTTCAAATTGCTAGGTTGGCAGGAGCTGGCGCAAGGATGGGAGCTCACCCCATCATGTGGTGCTCAGGTCTCAAACCTGGGCTGCAAGCTTTCCAGCCGACAAGCCAGCATCTTAACCACTGAGTCACTGTCCTGAGCCATATTCATGTATATGCAAGCAGATTTCTCTTTTTAAAAGATGTTTAAAATCTCCTTTCTCTCCACCTTCCCAGCATAATAGACTTCTCAAGAGAGTTAGCTCTTCAACTAATGTGTCCAAAATATGATAATTTGAGCCTGGTAATTTGTGCCTCAAGTGAGAATTCTGAAGAGGGCTATACAGACAAGGATGGTGTGCTGAGTTTTCTGCTCTTTTCCTGATGCGGTTATTTCCTTTAACCAATCCCCCTTATTAAGTATCTTATTAAACAGTGTACTAAGTAAAGCAAGATGTTCATGAAAGAAACTCTGCAAAGAAAAGCAGATTAAATCTTATTTGGAAGATCCCAAGGAGGTTGAAGATGCTTCCCCTAATGAAGAAAAAGCAATAGAGGAAAACACTGCCCACAGCCAAGGACCAACATCTGATAAGGAGGTGATTGAACAATTAATAAAACAATTTTAAAAAGAATTAAAGGACAGAATGGGAGTAACATGCTGTGGGAATATCTAAAACTTGGCAGTTATGCCAGAGAAGATGAATAAACAATTTAAGAAAATGTCACAGCAAATAGCAGATATTGCTCAGACAGATAATGGCTACAAATAACACCCTTGAGATAGACAAGACTCAAAAGACTATTTCTGGAATAAAGACTGAGATGGAAGATTTACAGGATCATAGCAGATATGGCATAGCAGATATGATCACAGTAGTCTGTAATTTAAGGACTAAAGGAATGGCAGAGAAAAGTGAGAATTCTGAGTTGTTCTATGATCTATTTTTCTTTTCTTTTCTTGGCGCTCCATGGAATCTTCTCCAACATCAAAGTTCAATAGCATCAATATTCTCTCTGTTTTGCTCCTTCAAACTCCAGCTTTTATTTTCGTCATTGGGAAAATCATCGCCTACATGATTTTGATGTTTTAGGCATAGATACATCAAGGCATCTGAATATCTTTTTCATGTCCTTCATGGCTACCCCACCAAGTGTTAGTGTATGGCATACGTCTTAACTGTTTATTCCTTTATTGTTAATGGTTTTGGTCCTAGGGAAGCTGTCTGTAATGGAATGAGTGGATGGCCTTGGAGAACAAGAGGAATAGATGCTACCTATAAAATAGTCAGACAAGAGAGGCAGGAACCCCCAGTGGCTTAACAGTCAGAAAGGAAAGAAATTTAGGAAAGTCCTGCCCTAATTGTTTAAACATGACAGTCCACCACCAGACTTGCAAGAACCTGTTAATATACTTGTACAATAGAATTAGCTCATCTTATCACATTTCCCTGGGAGGATTGACACTGCCCACTGCTTCAATATCTTCATTGTCAGTTCTAAGGCTGGTTGCTGTTCCTGTTATTATTATTTTAATATGTTTACATTTAATCTTAGTTCCATTGTTTCACTGCTCTTTTTCAATTAAGAACCAGTGCTATTGACTAGTTCGATTTTTAAGGAAAAGGATGGAAAAAGATTTAATTTGTTGACTATACTCCCTCCATAATAACACTTAGGGGTGGCTTCTTTGACTTGAAAGCAGAAAAGACCATTTTCACAATCCCTGCAATTTATATCTAGCTAATTCTCAGCTGAACATGTTTTCCACCTCAGTGAAGGAAAATCACCCTTTCAGTCATTCTGGGATCCATGTGTCCTTGAAATGGTTAGCAGTCTAGCTTCCTCATTTTATATCAATTGCAAATTCCAGACACTGAATCACCATGTAAACTGTGCTATAATTTTGACCAGGATAATGATTATCAAAATGTGAATTACTGTTCAGAAACCAATATGGACAGATTTCAGAATTTCAAGACTTGTATCTATGTGTAATGCTTCCCCCCAAAAAATATCAGTAAAGGAAGGAAAGCAAACTTTTAAATATCCAGTTTCACATGGGGAAAAACTTTTCTTGTTACTTGGCTACTACCTCTTAATTTCTTGTTCCAGAGATCAACTGATTGAACTTTTGGAACTGCTTCCAATATTACATTTTCTCTTTGGTAATGACCGCCCAGCTTCTGCTTGAAATAAATGTTCAGAAAATAAAGTCACCAAATGAATTTCTATTTTTTTTTCCTGTTACCATGTCATCTTAACAAATTCTTATAAATTAAATAAGCAAGTTAGATATGTCCTGAAGTAAATTGTTGAGCAGGACATAGGCAGGTCTGCAACTGTTCATTAAGATCAGGTTTGACAGTTATTTATTAATTTTATAAATTATAGCAGCAAACTAAATATAGAATTTTATTAAATCTATACACTCAGGTGAATGCATCTTTATAAAGAAAGACATTTTACTCCATCACCATGTCACAACAGGCATATGTCAGAAATGAACAAAATCAAATTTTCTAGACAATGTGATGAATTATTTCTCCTTTCAACAGATGTTCATATCTTATTCATTGCTATTACATTCTGGTGTTTCTTTGGTAAAGAAAGTATTGTATAAACTCTACTAAAATTATACATAATATACAGTAATTATAATCCAGGTCCATAGGTAACACAATGTGTGGAATTCAATAGTTACTTTCCATTGATAAAAACTTCTTGCAGAAGCTCTCAGATTCATTTCTGAAGACCAAGAGACTCTCTAAACTAAATTTCATTGATTTGAGAAGAGGGAGGGAAAGTGGAAGGTTTATAGAAGAGGGACGGAAGGTGGAAACCAAATTACATCAATTGGTTTATCTATTTGGAAATATTCTACATACATCATGGATTGATTGTTCCTTTATTGCCCTTTACAATATGTTCTAAGGAACTAACTAAATTTTGTAGCCTTTTCCTTTCCTTAACTGCATCGTGATTGGTCTGATCAGCTTAGATAAGGAAATATCTCTGAAACAATGAGCCATGGTTTCTCTATTAACCATTTAAACCATCCAGGCCATGGGTTGTCTAGTAAAATAAAAAAGGAAAAAGAGCAGAAGATTTTTAAAAAACCCTTCTGGATTACTTTTCAGAAAATTAAATTTTTAATAACCTTCTGGGTTGGCTTCATCTCTGGAAAGATAACTCCGCAACACTGGTTGAAAAAATGTGCCTTACAGCCTCTATTCATTTCATCTCCTGGAAGCAATGCTGGCCCAAGGATATATAGCATCCCAGAGTCACAGTAATTGATGCCACTATCTCCTGCCAATGAAAATATTTGCATTTATTTGAATGACTTGGAAGTAGGGGCAGAGTTTCCCCAGGCTAAATCTAGCCCTCTGTCTAGAAGTGTGGGACCATGTAGTGTTTTCCCCCTCAATGCTTTAATAAGTTGGGCTGTAATAATCCTACAGGTATCCAGCTACCACGCTGCAAAGGACTTTCAAATATCACTTCATATTGTGCCCAGAGCTCCAGAGTGTAACTTAAATCTCTTGAAAATAAAAGCCAAGGGTTTTTCATCAATAGCCTGGATACCAGCTCCATCAACCTGGTGATCCCCCTGAGCAGCAGAACAGCTGGTATGGTAGCAGAATCCCAAACTTATCTCTACAGATTAAACTGATATATAGGCACACAAATCTCAGCTACTCAAAGACAGAGCGCAAATCATGGATAAGAGATTCACCCAACCTTGGTATCAAGATAGACAGATTTCAAGACCACATCACTGCTTTTCCTTAACCAGGTTTCAATATCGACCATGGTATCCTTCTGCGACGGTTACGGGAGGTGGGGGTGGGAGGCACCATTTTTCGGTGGTTCTCCTCCTACCTCTCGGACAGGTCACAGTCGGTGTGGGTCGGGGGGCAGAGGTCGACCCCTAGGCCCCTGAAATATGGGGTCCCACAGGGTTCGGTCCTGTCCCCCCTCCTATTTAACATCTACATGAAGCCGTTGTGTGAGATCATTTGGCGGCACGGGATAAAATACCATCAGTACGCGGACGATACCCAGTTGTATCTGTCCGCCCCGTGCCAACTCAGTGAAGTGGTTGACGTGATGTGCCAGTGCCTGGAGGCTGTCAGGGTCTGGATGGGGGTTAACAAGCTTGCGCTCAATCCAGACAAGACCGAGTGGCTGTTGTGTTTCCCTCCCAAAAATTTGGCTAGTACTCCATCACTCAGGCTGGGGGGTGAAATTTTACGCCCCTCAGACAGGGTTCGCAATTTGGGAGTCCTCTTGGACCCACAGCTGACCTTAGAACATCATTTGTCGGCTGTGACCAGGGGGGCATTTGCCCAGGTCCGCCTGGTGCACCAATTGCGTCCCTACCTGAACCGGGAGGCACTCGCAACAGTCACTCATGCCCTCGTGACCTCAAGTCTGGACTACTGCAATGCGCTCTACATGGGGCAGCCCTTGAAGAGCATTTGGAGACTTCAGCTCGTCCAGAATGCAGCCGCACGAGCAATTGTGGGTGCACCTCGGTACACCCACGTTACACCTATCCTCCGCGAACTGCACTGGTTACCGATTGGTCTCCAGATACGCTTCAAGGTGCTAGTCATCACTTATAAAGCCCTTCATGGTATTGGACCTGGGTACTTGAGAGACCGCCTGCTGCCAATTACCTCCCAAAGACCCATTAGATCTCACAGGGTGGGCCTCCTCCGGGTTCCGGATACCAGCCAATGTCATCTGGCTACTACCCGGGGGAGGGCCTTCTCTGTGGCAGCTCCGGCCCTTTGGAACGAACTCCCCGCAGAGATTCGGACCCTCACCTCTCTCCAGGCCTTCCGAAAAGCCGTTAAAACCTGGCTGTGTCGGCAGGCATGGGGTCGATGAGTTCCCTTCCCCTCTCGAATCGTGTGGCTGTTGGTTGTTTTTAAATGCCCTGTACTTTTGTAGTTTTTGTGTTTTTCCCTTCCCCACCTTGGGTTTGTGCGCCGCCCTGAGTCCCTCCGGGAATAGGGCAGCATATAAATAAAATGAAACTCAAACTCAATAATACTTACTATACCTGCTACCTCATGCACCAAGTTATGGCTAAAAGTGGTTTTGTTTATTAAGCGTTATATAGTAAATGTGGGAATGAAAACAGTTGAAAATGCTGGATACACATTCTCATTCACATATAGATAGCAATAGCGATAGCACTTAGACTTATATACTGCTTCATTTTACCCATGGATGGAAAGCTGAGTCAACCTTGAGCCTGGTAAGATTTGAACTGCCAAATTGCAGGCAGCCAGCAGTCAGCAGAAGTCACCTGCAGTACTGCACTCAACACTGTGTCACCACGGCTCTATTTTTTATATTTTCTATTACAAAACGTTTATGTGTGAATGTGAGAGATCACCACACGATAAGAAATGAAAATATTTCCCCAAACAGTTCTTTTTATGTGCTTCTGATATGCTGATAAATTGTCTTTTTATTATTATTATTAGGGCATCATTATGACTTAATGATTCTGAGATGAGACACCCACTGCTTTGGCTGTAATGTCCTGGTTGTTACATTTTTCAGAGAAACATCCTGGCACTCTAGAAGCAAATGGTTTGTATCAAGTTCTCTAAGTAGAAACATGCCTTAGGATTTGCTGCTTGCATGGAAGGCTCCCTGTTAATTCTTCCAAATAGAAATGGCTCCCTTTTACTGCACATCTTCCTTGGGCAGGACTTCAGAATGAACTTCTCTGCCACATGATGCTCTTTTCTTCACCGGGATACTGTTACTAATTCAGCCAAGTCATAAAGAATGTCAATGAGAATAAATCTCATCCAAATACTGGATGCCTAGAGATTTAAATAAGACTGTTCTAGAAGGATGGATATGGAAAGATAATAACCGCAACTAGTACAGAGTTTCTAATTGTATTGCATGTTTCCTTTGAATCTATCAAGCAGATGGATCTCAACCTCCTCTTTCATATGTGCTTGTTGATCTATGAATGTAAACTCATGTGCTGACATAGATATCCAAGAAACACAGAAATGAGACATCTTTAAAAGAGATAGTACACCAGAGCAGGGGTCTCAGAATAAATATGGAATGCTCTTCATTAATTTGAACTGGGCAAGTTCTGGACACCTTGAGACCCAGGTTAACCAAAATCCAAAGGACTTAGGAGACAAAGGCAAGGAGAGAAGGTAATCAAAGTGCTGGAATCACCTGGTCCAATATTTTGTGAAAAAAACAGAAATAAACATTTTGATTAAATTTAGCCTCTGGTAGCAATCAGATTGTCTTCTTTCTTTGCAAGGTGTGGGTCCCTGAGGAATGATGAAAGGTCATTCACCCTGATAGTATGGTACAATATCCAACATAGAAAGCCCTCAGATATTCTAGAAATATTGTTTAGATTTGTCATGTAATTAGATGATTGTCTAGAAATACCACGAAAGCAACAGAGTAATTTATAACAATGCACCAAACCTATACGGGAATAGAATAGAATACAGTAGAATAGAATAACAAAGTTGGAAGGGACCTTGGAGGTCTTCTAGTCCAACCCCCTGCTTAGAAAAGGCTTTGAACAATGGAAACAGCATTGTTACCCCATTTTTGATTATTTTATGTTTTTAAAAACATTTGACAACATTAAAGTGGAACAAAACTGTTCTCCAACATCATCTTTCTTTCTTTCCAGTAAAATCTCTTTTTTTAAGAGATGCCACTTTGTCTATTTCTTCACCAGCAGCAAGAGACCACAAGATGGAATCTCTATCAACCCAAGCCATCTCAATTTGTATGATATTGTGGCTCTTATGTAACTCAACCAGCTTCATGTTAATTATAAAGAAGAAACCAGAGACATGACACATAACACCATCCCTCTCTGAAACATGTTTCTATTCAGCAGAAAGATGTTTTCTTTTAAATGTCATGGGAGAGTTTTACATTAATTCTACATAGTTTATTCATAATCAGGCAATATATTATGTAAATATGGGTACTAAGCCAAATGTGTCTCTTTCAAACATTCTGGTTCTAATTTCCAGCCCACTGTGTAAAACATAATGAATGTATGTGTCCTTGTAACCTTGGAAGTGTTCAAGAAGTCCCGATCAGTCTTCAAACAATTTTAAATAACTATTTTGTCAAAAGGGAAAGACAGAGGAAGAAACAATGCTTGCAGGCTAGCCAGATGGCTTGGTAATAATTAGGATTTAGAAAGAAGGAGTTTACAAGCATATCTTCTGGTGAGTAATATGCATTTGAACCAATGAAGGCAACCAAATAAATGAAAGGCAGAAATTGAAGAAACAGAAAAACAGTAAGAATAGGACAGATTTTCAAGCTATAATTTCTGACTCAGAATAGAATAGAAGAGAAGAGAATTCTTTATTGGCCAAGTGTGATTGGACACACAAGGAATTTGTCCTTGGTGCATATGCTCTCAATGTCCATAAAAATACAAGATACATTTGTCAAGAATCATAAGGTACAACATTTAATGATAGTCATAGAGTAATTAGTGTTATCTTATTTTTTTCTATTTATTTTATTTTATAAAGAAGAGAAGAGTACTTTTTAAAATTTAAGCTATTCCTGTTTTTAGCAATGTCACCACAGTAGCAACCAGTGATTTTAGTAATTGGGGAAATGTTTTATCAAAATGTTATGCTGAAAATCCACAGTGATTTTACCAGACAAAATCTATTATGCATACTATCATGAAAAATTTAAACAACAGAGAAGGTGCTTTAGCCTTCAAATCCACAGTGAATTACAGTGTAAAGTAAATATCAATTTAGAACATGGTAAGTGAGCATCTGTCTACCCTAGATGAGTTCAAATCACTAGGATGGGATGGATTACACCCCAGGGTTCTGAAGGAACTGGCAGATGAGATCTCAGAACCACTGAAAAAGAGCTGATGTGGTTCCCATCTTCAAAAAAGGAAAAAATATATATCCAGAAAACTACAGACCTATCAGCCTGACCTCAATACCAGGAAAGATTCTGGAAAAGATAATCAAGCAGCTAATTAGCGAACACCTAGAAGTAAACAAAGTAATAGCCAAAAGCCAACATGGGTTTGTCAAAAACAGATCATGCCAGACTAATCTTATTGCATTCTTTGACAAAGTGACAAAATTAGTGGACCAGAGGAATGCCATAGATATAATTTACTTGGACTTCAGTAAAGCTTTTGATTAAGTAGATCATAACCTACTACTAGATAAAGTAGAAGAATGTTGGTTAGACAGCATCACCACCAGATGGATTCATAACTGTTTGACCCACCTCACTCAACGTGTAGTCCTCAATGGAATTGCATCTATATGGAGGGAAGTATGCAGTGAAGTACCCCAAGGCTCTTTTTTAGGCCCATTACTCTTAAACATCTTCATCAATGATTTGGACGAGGGAATAAATGGGGAACTCATCAAATTTGCATATGACACCAAGCTGGCAGGAATAGCCAACACTCCAGAAGTCAGGCTTAAGATACAGAAGGATCTTGACAAATTTGAACATTGGGCACTATCTAATAAAATGAAATTCAATGGTGAAAAGAGTAAGTTTCTACATTTAGGCAAGAAAAATGAAATGCACAGGTACAGTATAGGTGGTATCTTGCTCAATAGTAGTAACTGTGAGAGGGATCTTGGAGTCCTAGTGGACAACCATTTAAATATGAGCCAGCAGTGTGCAGCAGCTGCCAAAAATGTCAACACAATTCTAGGCTGCATAAATAGAGGGATAAAATCAAGATCACGTGAAGTGCTAATAACACTTTATAGTCCCTTGATAAGACCCCACTTGGAATACTGCATCCAGTTTTGGTCGCCACAATGTAAAAAAAATGTGGAGACTCTAGAAAGAGTGCAGAGAAGAGCAACAAAGATGATTAGGAGACTGGAGACTAAAACATATGAAGAACAGTTGTAGGATCTGGGTATGTCTAGTTTAATGAAAGAAGGATTAGGGGAGACATGATAGCAGTGTTCCAATATCTCGGGGTTGTCACAAAGAAGAGGGAATCAAACTATTCTCCAAGGCACCTGAGGGTAGAACAAGAATTAATGGGTGGAAACTAATCAAGGAGAGAAGCGACTTAGAGCTGAGGAGAAATTTCCTGACAGTTAGAACAATTAATCAGTGGAACAGCTTGCCTCCAGAACACTGGAAGTCTTTAAGCTTGCCTCCCAACACTGGAAGTCTTTAAGAAGATGTTGGATAGCCATTTGTCTGAAATGGTATAGGGTTTCCTGCCTAGGCGGGGGTTGGACTAGAAGACCTCCAAGGTCTCTTCCAACCCTGCTATTGTATTATTATTGTATTAACATCATTATGCAATGAAGTATTATAAATAACTAAGTTTGAGTATCAGCGTATTTACTGTAAATCCAGACTTACTGGGATAGCCAGTGTTACCCCGGTCTTCCTTCTCTCTAGGACTATAAAATATATTATCCTTCTTTTGCTCAAATACTTACTGTTTCAGGCAACCATGTTTAAATAGAGTGGATTTAGCTAAGTAGGCTACAAGTTGTGAAATGCCACACTTTGTGTGATATCACTAGCATCTAGTGTGGTGTGATAGGGGAAAAAAGCAATATGGGGTTTGTAACAACACTATTGAAGCCCTGCCTTTTTGTATATGCATTTCATTATCTGACATCTTGCCTTTCTTTGATATTCCTACAGAATTCTTCATGTCAATACTTTATGAAAACATATTATTTTTGGTTAGAAAATTCACACTGTCACAAGGTTGAGCTTATATCCCACATTTCAAGATATTGCAATCAATATCTTAATGTCATATATAAACTTAGCTGATAGTAGCTTATTGAATAAACCATGGGTAACCAATGCATGGTTTAGTACGTTACTCAAACAACCAAGGAATTGCTAATAAAACAACAAAGAATGTATATACCCATATAAATATTTCTCAGAGTAGTTTGGTATAGTGGTTAAGGTGCCATACTAGATATCAAGAGACAGTGAGTTCTACTTCCACTTTAGACATAAAGGCAACTGTGAATATGGAATATGTATTCTCTCTTTCCTCTTAACCTAAAGAAGCAAGCAATGGCAAAACACTTCTGAAAATTTTGCCAAGAAAACTCAAGGAACTCATCCAGGCAGTAGGCTAGAGTCAAGACTAGCTTGAAGAATACACATATACAAAATTACACATATCAAGGTCATTTTTTCTCATTTGCTTGATGGCCAGTTCACATATTCCCAATTCCCAATACTTTTAATGGCAGATTCCAAAAATAGGTATGGTGAAGGATTGAATAAGGGGCCATTTACACAAGTATACATTTGGTGCAGTGGCAGTTTTAAAATTAAGAATTTTGTATTTGTATTTGTATTTATTGGACATTTATAGGCCACCCTTTTCCCTGAGGGGACTCAGGGCGGCTTACAATCAAAAAGGAAAGGGAGTGTAGGACAATACAAAAGAAATGTGAACAAAAATAAATTAAACAGTAAAACTCAACATTCACTCAGCATTCGGGAGGGGCAAAAGTAGACTTATCCCCAGGCCTGACGGGCTAGCCAGTTCTTGACGGCTATGCGGAAGGCCTGGACGGTGGTGAGGGTACGAATCTCCACGGGGAGATTGTTCCATAGTGTCGGAGCCGCAACAGAGAAGGCTCTCCTCCGAGTAGTCGCCAGTCGGCACTGACTGGCGGATGGAATACGGAGGAGGCCAACTCTATGCGATCTGATGGGACGCAGGGAGGTAATTGGCAGAAGGCGGTCTCTCAAATAGCCAGATCCACTACCATGGAGCGCTTTATAGGTGGTGAGTAGGACCTTGAAGTGCACCCGGAGATTGACAGGTAGCCAGTGCAGCTCACGGAGGATCGGTGTTATGTGGGCGAACCGTGGTGCGCCCACGATCACTCGCGCGGCCGCATTCTGGACTAGCTGAAGTCTCCGGATGCTCTTCAAGGGCAGCCCCATGTAGAGCACATTACAGTATTCCAGCCTGGAGATCACAAGGGCTCGAGTGACTGTTGTGAGGGCCTCCCGATTCAGGTAGGGCCGCAACTGGCGCACCAGGCGAACCTGGGCAAATGCCCCCCTGGTCACAGCTGAGAGATGGTGGTCAAAAGTCAGCTGTGGGTCCAGGAGGACTCCCAAGTTGCAGGCCCTTTCTGAGGGGTGTAAGTTTTGTCCCCCCAGCCTGAGTGATGGTATGTTGGTCAAATTTTTGGGAGGAAAACACAACAGCCACTCGGTCTTGTCTGGGTTGAGTATCAGCTTGTTTGCTCTCATCCAGTCTTTAACAGCTTCTAGACCCCGGTTCATGAGCTTTTCAACACAAAATCCAATCCTAAACCAATGCAGTGATTTTGAAGGCATATCTGATTCAAAGGAATTGCTATTATCATTTAAAATATGCCATTTTTATTGTATGAGTCAATCTTAATGTGGCTCATAATAAAATAAAGTAAATCTTTGTCTAATAAAGGTCAGGTCAAACTATCAATGGGAGAAACTGCAGGAGCTAATACAGGGGATGACTAGAATGTTGACCGGAATTTATCTCAAGGTTAAACCAAAGTTTTGGAAAATATATGAGGAGGAGGAGGAGGAGACTCTGTGGGAGACATGAGATGTGCATTTCAGATGATTCTGAGCTGGGTAAAGAAGACCTACTTTGTTAGTTACCATTTAACTTTGAAAGGGCAATGAAATATTATGCAGAAATAGGATTATGTTAGCGACACCAGATTGGCAGTAGAAAGTTGAGTGTCCTCAGAGGTGATCCTGAAAATCATGAGTTGTAGAGAGAAAATAGCAAAGGGAACAGAACAAAAATCAGTCAAGCAGAAACGTTATCCCTACCAATAATTGAATTATATTTTAAAGTGTATGTATACTATGACTTCTAGTGACATACATCCTCTTGCTCACAATTTATTGCGGAAAGATAACTATTGTGATAGCTAATGGTTGGATGTTCTAAAAAGAAATCCCTGTCTAATCTGAGTAAGCCTTTCCTCAATCCATTTTGTTTGTGTTTTCACACTTCCACTCAGCAGTGAGACATCTTAGGAACCTAATGCCAATAGCAGATGTTTGGCTTTGCTGTAGAGAATCCCACATAGTCACCAAGCCCTTCTGCCTTGCCAAGTCAATGGAAATGGTACAGAACACATATGTCTCCATGTGGCTAGAAGTTCAGAATCTAAAAGCAGTTGAGCAATTAGCATTTAAAAATTGGCTTAGAATGGAGAAGAGTTTTATTCTTGGATGTTAGCTCTTAAAAATTGAAAGAACATAAGGCTAGGAAGGGGATAAAGAACCATCACAGATATAACTATGTATACATGCATGTCTACTCCATCCTTCTACTGGATTAAAAAAGAACAGTTCTCAAGGTGGTTTACAATTAGCTAATATAAAAACCCAAAGATTTTTTGAATGTTCTGGCTTACATTCAGTATTTGACCAAAATCATGTCCAGACAACATGTCACAAGAACTTCATGTCGAATATGTAGGTAGAAAATATAGAAGGAGAGCAGCTGAGAATGCTGTGGGCCATCCCAAAAGGGATGATTAGGAAGCAGGATTTCTTAATCTATTTTTCACTGTTTTGATGGAAGGAAGGAAGGAAGGGAGGAAGGAAGGAAGGAAAGGAAGGAAGGATAGATAGATAGATGATAGATAGATAGATAGATAGATAGATAGATAGATAGATAGATAGATAGAATTCTTTAATGACCAAGTGTGATTGGACACACAAGGAATTTGTCTTTGGTGCATGTGCTCTCAGTGTACATAAAAAGACAAGATGCATTCATCAAGAATCATAAGGTACAACACCTAATGGATAGTCATAGAGTACAAATAAGCAAGCAATCAGGAAGCAATCAGGATAAGAATACGAGCATCAAATTTACAGTCATGAAGTCATAAGTGGGAGGAGATGGGTGGTAAGAATGATGAGAAGACTAATACTACTAGGTAATGCAGCCTTAGTGAATAGTTTGACAGTGGTGAGGGAATTTGTTTAGCAGAGTGATGGCGTTCAGCAAAAAACTGTTCTTGTGTCTAGTTGTCTTGGTGTGCAATGCTCTATAGCGTCATTTTGAGGGTAGGAGTTGAAACAATTTATGTCCAGGATGTGAGGGGTCTGTAAATATTTTCACAGCACTCTTTTTGAGTTGTGCAATGTACAGGTCCTTGATGGAAGCCAGGTTGGTAGTAATTGTTTTTTCTTCAGCTCTAATTATCCTCTGAAGTCTGTGTCTGTCTTGTTATGTTTATTTATTTATTTACCATTTCAGCTGCCCAGAATTGCTTAAGGTGGAAGGCCATATCAAAATTTTAAATAACTAATACATGTAAATATAAGCCACATGAACTTTAAAAGAAGAGATGCAGTCTGCCCCAGAAGTTATTTATGGTAAATGGATATTGGCTTGTTTATGAAAATAGTTAGATGCTGTTTTGTGATTTCTGTTAGATGCTAAGAGAAATTGCCGTCTGATCACTGATCTGTGGAACATTCCATTTATTTATAAATACAGTTTTAATACAAATCTTATAAATTGTCTTGATTGCTAAGGCCCCTGTGAATGATATTCTTATGCAACAGCCATTTCAAAGTATTAGCAGTTCTACTTACAAATGAAAATGTATTGTAAAACTCAGACTGAAAAAGATTTAATTGCAGGAGCAAATGCTATTTTTACTTACTCAAGGAAAGATCTTCAATCTCTATTAATTTCTCAAATTTATTTCTGCTCTTGTAACATTTTGGAGTCTAGAAGATTGTTCAGTCCTAAAGAATATTTAAAGTAGAAGGTTGGAAATGAAAGTAGAAAATCCGAGTTGTGTAAAAACAAAAATTTAAAATCCAAACATTATGGAAAATAGATCAACATAGGTCCTTACTAATGAATAATAAAATAGCATTATAGGTATCTTCAAGAGGAAGTGTTCTGGTCAATGTGAGTGCAAATAAAGTTTTATTATTTGTTTATATTCTTCTTGGATGAATAAAAATATGTAGTATCTTTCCTCTTTCTCTCTGAAATTCAACTCTTAATACACAGGTGTCAAACTCAATCGTGTCAAATGACATGTCATGATGTATCACAATGTTTTTTTGCCTTTGCTGAGCTGTGGTGGATGTGGCCTGCACATGACACATCTGGCCCATGGGCTGCCAGTTTGACAGGCCTGTGTGATAGGATACTGCAATTGCTTTGCTAGCATCTTATTGTTGTGGCCCACCAGCAGCCAGCAGAACTGGCAGCATAGTCGGACAGTGAGGAGGTTGTGGAGGAGCATGGGACAGCCCTGGAGGCTGGGGAAGGCTTGGATGAGGGCTCTGCATCAGAGGCAGAGATGGGGCTGAGGCCGCCTGGCAGTGATCAAGTGCCTACAGAGCTAGACAGCAGTGAGGCAGAGGAACAGCTAGAGCCTGTTCCCAGTGTGTGCATGCGCAGAGTTGCCAGAAGAGAAGAACAACTCACAAATCAGGGTAGACTTGGGAATAAAGCCACAGGTGGAAGTTGATTGGCCCCTCCCATAGAAAATAAAAGATGAGTGAAAGGGGAGTGGGCTTTTGTAGGAAACAATTTGTTCGGTCATTAGATTCATTCCAGGAGTGTGAAGATCTGTCTGTGAATCTGAGACTCTGTGCCCAATATTTCCTTGCACAGCACCTTTGGAAAATATTTACATGGCAGCTTTCCAAGATAGATAAGGTCTGTAGTCATAAATATTCCTTTGAAAGACTGTTTGCTAGGCCTTGCTGAATGTGAATGAGAAGAATTCACATTCATTTAATAAAATGGGTTTTGTCAGGACCAGGACTCTGCCTCGTGCCTTTTGGGCAAGCCTAGGTCAAAACACTTACCCTCCCCACACCATGACTGACATATTGATTGCTCTGTGAAGAACTTAGCAGAAACAAGCTTAATACTTCAGTCTATGATTTGGCCACCATGTAAATAACACAAATAGTGATTATGATTTCTAAGCTTTAAGAGCTTGTACTGGGATTATAGTTTAGCAATGTTAGCAGGTTGTATATCTTGTTCGAGAAACAGTTTCTTCCCCTTTATTAAATTATTCTAATTACTTTTCTGTTGTGACTCAGCAGCAGCTTGCTGTGAGTTGCGTCGGGATGCAGGAATAATGAGCAGCTGTTGCTCATTAGGGTCGTCTTCTGCAGATAAAAGACGGATGGTGCCACGCCTTAGTTGCAGAAGTCAATGTTCGTGGTTCGTCGTTCGTCGTGTGTGGTTCATTGTTTCAAGATTCAAAGAGGCACTTGGGTAAGTGATTTGCTTTCTGTAAACCTGATTCCAAGAGGCACTTGGATAAGTGATTTGCTTTCTGTAAGAGCATTTTGTTTTTGCTTTTGCTGTGTAACTTTTTGCCAGAGACTTTATCTACATTTATTTTTGGGCTCGCAGCCAGCTTGAGCCAAGACTGATAAAGATATTTCCTTTGAAGTTCTGTCTGACTGTCATTTGTGAATGAACGAAGATGGGGGTCAGACCACTTTTCAATGGGTCAAAACTTTTCACAAGAGGATTCATATACTGTTGCTTAAAAGTGTAAGCTTCATATTACATAGTTAAAAGTGAGGTATTACAGTTGTAAGTGCATTTGGCTCACCAAATTTAAGCTTGCTTTAGTTCCTGTGATTCCAATGAGAGAGCACCACATATATGTTTTGTTTCCTATCAAAATTTATAATTTGTTTATTATATTAGTATTTTTTTAAACCTATACAACTTTAAGATATGTGGACTTCAACTCCCAGAATTTTGCAGTCAGCATGGGTTGAAGAATGCTGGGAGTTTGAAGCCCACACCTCTTAAAGTAGCTGAGATTGAGAAATCCTGTCAGAATTCACACACTGTTCAATGAGGCTTCCAGAAAGGATTCCATCAGATTGCAGCTGAAGAGTCTCCAGTTACTGATGCATGGCAAAATCAGGGGCTGGGAGAGAAAATTATTCCTGATTGCTTGGAGAGAAATGGGGGGAAAAATCTGGAGTGGTCATATTTAAAGGCAAGCAGTAGAGATTCTGGAAGGATTGGAGAATAGCAATAGCAATAGCAATAGCAATAGCAATAGCAGTTAGACTTATATACCGCTTCATAGAGCTTTCAGCCCTCTCTAAGCGGTTTACAGAGTCAGCATATTGCCCCCAACAACAATCCAGGTCCTCATTTTACCCACCTCGGAAGGATGGAAGGCTGAGTCAATCCTGAGCCGATGAGATTTGAACAGCCAAACTGCTGAACTGCAGTCAGCTGAAGTAGCCTGCAGTGCTACATTTAACCACTGCGCCACCTCGGCTCTATGCTACGGAAGAATGCTATGGAAGTTACCAAGAAGTCATGTTTAAGTAATATTTGTCTGTCAGTCAGTCTATCTATCTGTTTGTCTGTCTAACGAAAACTATCAGCTTTCTAAATTGCTAAATTGCTTTCTATATGCACATTCATATACATGACTCTGAGCAGCTAACAGTTAAAATCTTATATCTGTTTTCATTTTAGATTCAACAATAGAATTTTTTTAAAAAAACTAAAAGAATTGAAGAAGGATAAAAGCCTTACGCTAATGAACAGATTTTCATCAGGTTGCCGATGAGGAAAAAGTTTTCAGTCTCCTCACTAAGAACCACTTAATTAGGCTTTTTATATTTCCTACCTTTACTGCTGACAGCTTATCATTTACTTCTGTCTGTTTTGTAGGACCTGAAGTGATTTTCTCTGATCTCTATAATTAAGATAGATTACAGAAATGAAATCCTCACCACACAGTTCCTGCTAAGGTAAGTCTTACAAAAGATTCTAAGATAGTCTTAAAAAAAATGAAATTTTATCATAGTTTTGTAGAAACCACAGTTCTTCCTGGTTGTTTTCCAGCGACCTAGTGCCAGGATGGTAAACCTATGGCAGCAATGGTGAACCTTTTTTGGCTCCCGTGCCATAAGGGGGAAAGCAGAAAGGTCGTGCACTGGCGTGCCGCACCCATAATGCAATGCGTGACACACACACCCAAGTGCATGCGTGCATGAGAGGCACTTCCCCCCATTTTTTGCATTCTTTTTTCGCCCTCCCCAGGCTCCAGAGGCTTTATAGGAGCCCGGGAAAGGCAAAAATAGCCCCCCTGCCCTCCCCAGAGGCTTCAGGGACCTTCAGGAGGCTTCCCTGAAGCCTCCGGAGACTAAAAGCGACCCTACGAGCAAACTGGAAGTGATTTCTGGTTTGCCCATAGGGCCGTTTTTTGGCACTCCAGAGGCTCCTGAAGCCTCTGGGGGGGGCAGGGGGCTCTTTTCGTCCTCCCTAGGCTCCTATAAAGCCTCTGGCTTTTAAAAAGGCTGAACTCAGCTGGCCAGCGCACACATGCACGCTGGCCAGCTGACAGGGCAACAACTTACGTACCCTGACAAATGACTCAGCGTACCACCTGTGGCACACATGCCATAGGTTTGACATCCCGGACCTATGGCATGCGTGCCACATGTGGCATGTGGAGCCCTCTCTGCCAACCTGTGAGCAATCACCCCAGTTCATCTCTACCATGCATATGCACCCACCTTCTTCCTTCCACTGGCCAGCTTATTTTCAGGTCTCTGCTGTGCGTTCATGGTGGGTGGGGCACATGTGGAGATGTGTGCACATGCGCAGGGGGTTGTAGGGGAGTGTGGTATGCTATTTTTGGTCCCAGGAGGCTTCAGGTAGGCCTGCTAAGCCCAAAACTGGCTGTGGGAGGTCATACACATGTGCAGGGGGAGCACAGGAGGTCACACATACATGTGCAGAAGGCGGGTCACATTATGTGTGTGGGCATGCATGCTTTGGGCATGTGAGGACAAAAAGGTTAGCCATCACTGACCTAGTCTCTTACCTATTACCTATTCTCTCAAACAAACCCAAATATTTTTTATAGGAGTGTGCATTGACTATCCAACCTGGAGTCCTCAATATGTTCTCCTTCACCTTTACATTGTTCCAGGAGTAATCAAATGTGATTCAAGCCCTAAATCTGAAATGTGATTCAGCATAAAAGGGACCCCATTGCCTCATATTTTATGATACTACCTTTTTGTCAGCAGAATTTGATGTAGGCTATTCAGTTTGCTTAAGACATCAGGCTAGAAAGCATGAATGGGTCCTGCATTAGACTTCGAAGGCGCAATGGTTAGAATGCAGTACTTCTGCTGATCACTGCCAGTAGTTTGGCAGATCGAATTTCACCAGGTTCAAGGGTGACTCAGCCTTCCATCCTTCCAAATTTGGCAAAATGAGGACCCAGATTGTTGGGCGCAATGTGCTGACTCTATAAACCACTTAGAGAGGGCTCTAGAGCAATATGAAGTGGTATATAAGTCTGAGTGCTATTGCTATTTGGCAAAACCTTGGGTCACTGACTCAGTTTGTCATGGCAAACCATTCCTGAAATCTTGTTAGGAAAACTGCAGAGTCTTGTCCGGACAATCATCAGAAGTCAAGATTGATGGCTTCCAAAGGCACCCAAAAATAAAAGTGCCTTTAAAATGCCCATATGTTTATGTGCTATAATTTGATGAAATTGTTAGCAATAGTAGTCCACTCTTTAGTCCAATCTCCTTGCTAAATTTCAAACCGATATAGAGTGTATGCAATAGCCATAAGGTTAATAATGCCTCTTCCTGTGTGTGATGGAACTGAAGTAGTTGAAGCATAAATAATGATCTTGTTGATCTTTTCCCCTGAGTAAATAAATTCCTGACAGACTAGGTCCCCCAAGTAGTGCAGGTTAGATAAAAGACTAGAAGCAAAGGGTTGAATGAAAAGTACAATGAACAGTCTTCTCGTTAACAGTCTATTAACTAACATTCTTCCCACATGCCTCCCCCGCCCCAGTTTTTGGTTGGTAAACTAGTAATGGAATCACTATATATATGATTTCAATATTCTCCCTGCTTTCTATCCTTCTCCCAGGCATTTGATATAAAAGGCAAACATTAGGGTTTTTATTATTATTTTCAGTGCAGCTTTTCCTCATAACACAAAAAGAGCCCAATAGAAATATAGGTTCTACAGCTATTAACTAGAATGAGATGGTTGGAATAGGTGTACTACTATATCAGTGATGGGTTTTAAAAATTGTTTGAACCTACTCTGTGGGTGTGGCCTCCTTTGTGGGAGTGGCTTGCTGCCCATGTGACTGGATGGGGGTGGCTTGCCACCCATGTGATCAGATATGAAGATGCCGACGACACTTGTCAGAACCACCTTAAATTACCTCACACACAGCACTGACATGCATAAGAATATTGTTGTTTTTTTAAAGGCATCTTTGGTTTGCGTTAAAACAACTTCAACACACGCAATGTTCTGATTCCACCACAAACGCAGTAGTCATCCTTACCTTTCACAGAGGCACTGAGTTTTATAAATATGAGCATGATAGTGTAGAATAATCATATCCAAGGACCAGTGGTGGGTTTAAAAATTTTTTGGAACCTCTTCTGTAGGTGTGGCCTGCTTTCCGGGTCCACTGGTGGAACCTCTTCTAACCGGTTCGGTAGATTTGATGAACCGGTTCTACCAAATACGTGCAAACTGGTAGGAACCCACCTCTGTACTATATGTATCTAACAGGACCTTTCTCTCCTTCCTTTCTTTATATTTCAGACAGTTCCTCCCAGATAAATATATGAACTCCCAAGAAATGTGATCTGGAAAAATGTTTTCATTATATTGTCTTCATAAAACATTCTATTTTATACTATCCTATCCAAAGACCAAGAAAATTCTTCCTTTTGTTCTTGTGAATGCTAATGATAGCCAGAAATTGAAATATAATAATTGATAATAAATTATTCTTATAAAAATAAAGTCTTATTATTTCAAAGAACAGCTTTGAATACTATTGTCAGGTTCCAATTCTTGAGATTCTTTTCATGAGTTTAAAGCCTTAGAGAAAGGATCTGAGTATCCCCGCCCTCTCTGCTAATTTATATTTTAAAAGCTCCTGCTTGAGTAAGTAGTTTATTTCTAATTAGCAACAATTGCTCCTCAAATTAACTTCACTGGCTATGATACTGTCATTGTATAAAGCTTTTGACCTTTTCCAGATTTGAGCTTCATCCTCTTTTATTCCTATTTCTTAAGTGATTTATCTCAAAAACTATTATAGACACAGTTAGAATGAGACCTTCTGGCAAGAGCTTGGAATTAAACCAGAATTTAGCTCCAAATTAGAGGGTTTTTGCAGACACTGATTACCAGACTAACAGCTTTCTCTTAGCTGGCATGAGAAGAGCACCTATCTTCTAGGGAGAGATAATCAGGGATTCTGCAAAGAAAACACAAAGACATAGGTATTCAGCAACAATAAATTGTTACTGATTATAAGCAAATCACAACCATCACACTCAATCATCATACAAATCCTCCACTACTAGTTTAACCAAGCTCCAGGACAGGTCATTGGAGAAAAATGAATGAACAAGATAGAGATTCAGAGCAAGAGAATCTTCCAACAAGCTCAGACTTTTCATGAGCTTTATAATTTTCAATTGAACAGTTCCATACCTATTTGTGCATTCCTTGAAGCTAATGCAAAGTCCAGCAGGCATTACACTGTGTAACATTAAAGTGGTGGAAGTGTTCCCAGGTGGAAAATCATTTTTCATTTAATAGGTTATCTTCTCCCATACCACAACATCAAGTTTCCCCTTGTGGGTTTTGCACAATTGCTACCCTGCTAGCCTCTATTCAGGTAATATAGACTTATTGTGGCTTATTTTATAATACTTGATTCCTGTTTCAGTCAACATTCTGTTGTCTTTCAAACCTAAAAGACTGCAAAATATATGTCAAGGATTTGAGAAAGAAAACTTAAATTTGATCATTACTCCCTTGAAAAGTTGATTCTTTGGGATAATCAAAATTTGTAAATGATAGATAAACCTTTTTCTGGAGTTAACAATAGCAATCAGCTAATCTTAACCAATTATTTGAAAACTTTGTCATGCAGCAGGGAGAGTTTGAATTGTTTCAAACTGATGAATGGCAATATATTCAGTTAAAGTATGTTTTGGCTGCTCAATTTGATTCAGAAAAGTTATTGGAAGCTAAACAGTGATTGGTTTGCAGAGTGTACTGTTTGTGATTTGCTTGCAATCAATAATAATTTATCATTGTTGTTTTGCCTGAGTTTCTGTATTTCCTTTGCAAAAGTCCTGGTTACCTCTGTCTATAAATAGATGCTCTCCTCTTGCTAGCTGAACTATTTTTTAATGCAGAGTTAAAAAGTAAATTTAAGAATTATGCTCAGTGTTTGGAATTAGAATGTCCTATAAACAAAATTATGGACTATTTCAAAGGGATAGGTGGCAACTTCATTGTGATGAAAAAGTGTATTAATGAAAGACATTAACATATGAAGTTTGGCTTTTTCTATAATGTTCCTGTTTGAGTTAATATTATTAACTTGGTAGTTATGATGCTGGGAAGAGAAAGGTTTACACCTTCACACTTGAAGAATGGTGTTAAATTATATATGGAATCTATCTGTGAAGAACTCTGGATTTATCAAACATGAAATAAAATAAGGGATTATTTTATTACAAAAGAAAAACTATTAAAGTGATTCAAAATGAAGGCAGTGGTGTCTTGCACAAGAAATAAGGACTTCCTGAGTCCTGCCAGGTTCTTTTATTATAGCATGTTAAGTTCTGATTTTGTCCTACTCCTGAATGGGACAGAACAAGTGCTATGATGGCCAATTGCTACTTTCATCAATTTTACTAAGGCTTTTGCTCCTTTGAACATGTTTATTTCCAAGGAGAAGGCTTTCAAATATACTTAATGTATTTAGCAGCTCTGGAAGTGAACAGAAATATATAAATGTGTTCATGTCAGCAGTCTTGTAACAAATTCTAAAGGTACAAAGCTGCATCAAAGGTGAAAGAAATGTACTTTTATGGCATAAACAAAAATATAGTTGTGTGTTCCAGAAGTTTATAACCAACTTATACAGAGATGTCATACAAAGCCTCCTTCTTCCTGTGCAATGATCCAATCTTTCCATATTAAGAATCCTCTATGGATATTAATTAGACAAGTTATTTGTCATCTTATCTAGCTGAAGCAAATGTTATCCAATTTGTTTGAGAAATCTAATTATGTCTAATAAATTCCTTGAATCAGCTAGGATGAATGTTGTTGTGTTTGTACTTCTCTTTTTGTAAACCTTGTAGTCTCAATCAAGGTATAATTAGCAGGCTCTATAATCTCTATAAATAATGTAAAGTTCCTGAATCATAATTACTTTTTAAAGGCATACAAATCATAACCATCGGTATGAAAAAAATAGCTGCATAACTTGCATTGATAATTAAAGAAAATAATTAGCTCCTTACAGATATTAATAGAGTGGAATGCTTACTAAATGAGTGTTCCTATTAAGTTGCAATCTATTCTGACATCACTGAAATGACATCACTATCCCTGCAGTATTTAGACATTAGGCTTGAATGTCTACTAGGATAAAACTTAATCCACCTAACCATATGTGCACCAGTATCTTCCTAAGCTAGAACCATGTCTTACCAGTATAAGATAATATCTCTTCTCTCCTTTTCTCATTGCACTTTCTGTACAGAATGCCTAAAGGTCAGTGTTACCTGCAGGATATGAGAACGCTGGATTCCAACCCCTGAATACAACAGATTCAAAAGTTAACAGCTCAATTTATCTATCATTTAAAATGGAAGTCTAGGCTTTGAAAAAAAAGCTAATAAGTCAAGGATTTTCCTTCCACTGCATTTCCTTTTGCATTTTTTGTTCCAAATTGTATCTCCCCATGTGTGTGTGAGAGAGAGAGGGAGGGGGGGAGGGAGAGGGGGGAGAGGGAGAGAGGGAGAGAGGAAGAGGGAGGGAGGGAGGGAGGGAGGGAGGGAGGGAGGGAGGGAGGGAGAGAGAGAGAGAGAGAGAGAGAGAGAGAGAGAGAGAGAGAGAGAGAGAGAGAGAGAGAGAGAGAGAGAGAGAGAGAGAGAGAGAGAGAGAGAGAGAGAATATACGCACTCTAATGGCTCTAATCAGAAGGGGTAGATTTCCCCAAATCTAACAATACTAAAATGCTGTTCCTCAAAGCAAAACCTTCACCTCCTTATATAACTTACCAGGCAGGATTATTTTTTTGTTTCATCATAATTTCATAATTGAAGTAGATCAACAGCTGCAACAAGAAAATGTGTCTGACAGGTGCAGAAACAACGAAATAGGTTCAGTACCTTGGACAGCACTAATGCAGAGATTCAGTACTATGGCTAGCAATATTTCAAAGTTAGAGCTGAATGCTAATGGAAGAAAAATTATAATGTTTTTCCCATTCAGTCAAGTATTGTATCAGACTCCCCCCCTTCTTTCCTTTATCTTTTTAAAGGTCCTATCAAATATTTTATGGATTCAAACACACATACATAAAAATACAAATAAACAAAAACAAAAACAAAAGGAAACAACTTTATGCAAGAAAATCCAAACAAACAAAAAACTGGTAATTTTATTTTATATCCCAAGTTGTAATTTTAATTCTGTAAGTCTTTAAAAAGATAAAGTAAATCTTCAAGATTAACCATTCATATTCCAAAAATTTCTCAAAGAGAGAAATATAATAATCCAGTCCTTTATATCTGGAATTAGAGTATTTTTTCATCTCTTTAGGATTATTATTTTTGCTATTGCTACAGCATGAAAAACTTGCCCTTCTTCTACTCATTCATAGTTATTGATATAAAGTATACCATAATTCCATACAACATGCATGTTTTTAAAAACCAGAGTTTTATCAGTTCTCAAGCATATTGTATAATGTTCTTATTTAGAGAAGCATGTAAGGAACATCATGATCATAATATATGGGTGAAAGTGCTGTCAAATTCCTTACAATAATTATTAGTCCATCCTTTATAAACATTCTAAATGTTGTCCATTAGATAGAAAAGAACCCCACAATCATTGGGAGATTAATTTCAATTTTAAAACACTATAAACAAAATATTCTTTAAATATGGTTAAAAAGAACTGGAGTTTTCAGTTCTTGATTCTTATTTTGTTGCAGACACTTTAAACTGTTCCTTTAGTTTTTGACAGAAAAAAAATGATTGTGAGATTTGGAGATTGTTCCAGTGCAGTATATATATATTAATTGGGATAAAAGTTGAAATATCTCTTGAAATATAAATCCATAAATATTTAATACAATTAATACAGCCCATAAATCCCATCTGTGCAGACCATTCTGGTGCAACATCCAACTAAATGAAAATAAACTAGATTTATTCCAGTTAATGTTAAAGCCCCTAAACCTTTGTCTACAGATTTTTTTTAAATTATTTTTTTCTGGGTGGTTAATCTAAGAAATGTAATAATTTATTTATTTTTATTCAAACCTGAGATCAAGTGGCTTCATTTCCAAATCCTGAAAAAGGATGAGGAAAAACAATGAAAATGCACTATTTAACACAACCTTTACTTATAAGGTTCAGGTACATAAACAAAGTTTATGGAGCAGGGTTGAAGATTTGTGATGGTAATTTTTAGCGCTTAGATCAGGGGTGTCAAACTTAAGGTCTGTGGGCTGGATCTGGGCTTCAGGGTGCTTAGATCTGGCCCATGAGGCCACCCTGGTAACTGTGAAGGACTGGCTTGTGGTGACTCTACCAACAAAAACAGAGCTCTGTTTTTGGTCATGATGGCCTACTGCAGCCCTCTGCCAGCGAAATCAGAGCCCAGGAGAGCCATCCTCCTGGGCTCCTTTTTCCCTGGCAGAGGGCTGCAGGATGTTGAACAGGCCATGCCTACCCAGGCCATGCCCACTTGGCCCCCGAGGTCAAAAACAACCCTGATGTGGCCCTTAATGAAATTGAGTTTGATACCCCTGACTTAGGTCATAACAATAGCATTTAGACTTATATACAGCTCCATGGTGCTTTACAGCCCTCTCTAAGTGGTTTACAGAGTCAGCATATTGTCCCCAACAAGCTGGGTCCTCATTAGAGCCAAGGTGGCGCAGTGGTTAAATGCAGCACTGCAGGCTACTGCTAGATCAGCAGGTCAGCGGTTCAAATCTCACCGGCTCAGGGTTGACTCAGCCTTCCATCCTTCCGAGGTGGGTAAAATGAGGACCCAGATTGTTGGGGGCAATATGCTGACTCTCTGTAAACCGCTTAGAGAGGCCTGAAAGGCCTATGAAGCGGTATATAAGTCTACTGCTATTGCTATTGCTATTTTACCCACCTCAGAAGGATGGAAAGCTGAATCAACCTTGAGCCACTCAAGATCAAACCCCTGGTGGTGGGCAGAATTAGCCTGCAATATACTGCATTCTAATTACCGTGCCACCATGGCTCTTTTAGCAAGTGAGACTGCACAGTTTGCAGTTTCTTTGGAATAAACACTGCCATTTTCTAGATAAGTGACATTTCAGACATTTAAGCTTGCACAAGCAGAAGCTGCATTTGCTAAGACTTATAGGAAGATGATCTCTGAGTTTCTTTGTTTTCTTTCATTAAATTAGGTAATATAATCAGTGAGGGGTCCTTGGTGCTCTCTGAGCTTGCTTGTTTTCTTGCAGACATTTCATTACCCGAACTAGGTAACATCATTAGTGCTTGTCCAGGCAGCATTAGCACTGATGATGTTACCTAGTTTGGGTAATGAAACATCTGCAAGAAAACAAGCAAGCTCAGGAAGCACCAAGGACTCCTCATATCAACCCTGAGCTACAAATATTATCCTTTATTAGTAACATCATCAGTGCAGCCAAGCTCAGAGAGCACCAAGTATTCCTCACTTCACTCCTGAGTTACAAACATTCTCCTCTATAGGAAGATGGTTTAAAATTAAACCATAGAAGTCATGATTGGAAGATAAAATATAAAAGATATTTTTTCACTATCTGGATTAATTATTTAAATAATTCAGGAGCTGTCAACTCCTGTTGTCTCTTGCAATACTGAATTGTCCAGGAGCTAAAATCATTGTTAAAGATTTTCATGAAATGTAAATAATAATGCAGAAGAGGGTCTTCTCGGTTATGAGAATTATTTTTTCAAGGAGGTTTATCTATTATTTAATCCAGATATTTTCATAGGTTTTTAAATAAGAGACATGATATATAAGTGATGTATTTTTAAATTTTTATTTAATGGATTTCATAGGCTACCCAATTAAATAGACCCTCAGCAAGCTACAATTTCAATGTATAAGTGCAACCATTAATTAAATCAAATAGGAATAACATCTGTTCTTTCTTTTTTTAAAAAAACAGAAGTGAGTTAAATTAGTATCCTTACTTTAGCACCTATAGGCTGCAAAAATATATTAATATAGTCTTTAGATTGATTGATACATTTGTAGTTAGATGTTTCATTTGGAATATGATTTATTAAATATGATTTATTAAGCAATATTTGATTACACTATTAAAAATGAAAGTGATGCAAATGCTACTGTGTTCAAATAGATTATGAAGTCTTTGACATTTTTATTTAACTCCAGAATTCAGATATAACTTTTATGCCTAATAAATGAAATCTCATCTGATTATTTACAGTGTCTTAATTGGAAACATATTGAAATATATTTCTTTTTGGGTTACTGCTGATAATGTTCCATCTCATATTTTTAAGCATCTCATTTCTTTGAGCAGAATTTCCTGAATTCTTAAAACATCCTCTATTAAGGAAACTCTGAAATTCATTTTTGGATTTTTTTTTTAAAAAACCCAATAAGTGAAAATTTAGAGTCCCTATCCTCTAGCATCTGCTCATGTGTAGTGTCTTCTGACTTTTTGAGAGGCAGTAAAATAATTAGCAACCAACTATTGCATATCTCTAAGATTTTATTTCCCCCTCTAAATACTTCCAGACTCAAAACTAGTTAGTCTGTTCACTCTTTAAAAAAAAAAAGAATGTTTTATGTTACTGGGTTTTGGGATCATCTGTTTCATAATTTTCTATTTTTATGAAGTAGCTTTGCTAAATCAAATAGTTTCACCTCATTCCCAACTATAATGGAATCTATATGCATAGAAACATATTTGTTCACATTTCACATAGTCATATCCTCCTTGCCTTATTGCTGTTTATATGCTTCAGAGCTAACTTTAAATTTCTTGGGACAAAGAGTGGCATTTTACATATGTTTGTGTATTTATTTATGACATTTATTGGCCACCCATCTTTCCACATGGTAACTGGGTGGCTTACAATATTAAAAAAGTAAAACTATATAAATAGTATACTACAAAAATACAGACGTACAAATACAATACACAGCCTTAGCTAAAAGATGGGGAGGGAAGAAGTAGGATGAGCAAGGGGGAAGGTGGGATCTGTTATTAATCTATCAACCACCTCCAATGTGAAGCCCCTCCCTTGGAGCCTCAAATCAATTGGCAGAATCTTTAAGCTCATGTGGAAGACCAGGAGGGTTCAAGTCAACCTCACTCTGGAGGCAAGAAGTTCCAAAGGGCAGGAGAAAATATGTTATTTGCTTTATAAAATTCGATATGTGATGATGAAAAATTAGGAGAAGTATTCAACTTGACATCTGAATTTCTTGTTCCACTTCTTTTCATCAAGAAGGTGAGTTTCATTATCACAACTGTACTGTATTGTACTCTGTACTTCCAATAAATTTTCAGTCAACATGATATGCCTGGTGGACTCATGATTCTATGCCCCCAAATAAATAATGTATTCTCAAATATAAGCGATCACCACAGTGCTATTTTCTTGGGAGCCACTTTCAGAATTAAATTAATTAGTGGCTGCCGTATTTACAAATCAAGAGAAAAAAATCAAGAATTCTCATAGTCTGTATAACTAATCTAATCTATGTGACAATTTTGATGAATTTTGACAATTTTGACACCACCCCCAATTAAATAAAATTAATTGAAAATATGAAAAAGTTCCAAATCCTCCAGCATCACATCTTTGCTGAAGAAAATGCGTAGGCTTTTTAAAATTTCCCCACTCCATCTTAACAGATAACTGGTAACAAGAGCAATGATATAACCTAATGACCATCCAACAGAAAAATGAATAATTCTTTAATGGAATTATTCTTGCTTTGTTGTATTCTCTGTAATGCATTTGATTGCATTTATTCCTTTCTATTACCCACATACTACATTTTCATCTTTGCTACAGTATTTATTCCTGCTTATGTATGACATGTTTGATTTTTCTTTTTGGCTAATTTTATTCCAGATGTTTTATAATACAGTTGCAAGTAAGCCCTCGGGCCATTTTAGGAATAACATTTATTCTGTGATAAGGTAAAATAAAGGCACTATGGTACATCTTAGAGGAGATATGAGAAAGGCTTCCTACTTGGTCCCAGATAAAGTGAAAGGTAAGTGAGAAGCTCAAAGTAATTATCACATTCTTTTCATCCTGAGCAAAGGGACAATATGGAGAAGTAACTTCTCCGCTTTCTCCTACATGCTGTCTGCCCACGCAATCAAAAGAATGAGTGGGGGGGGGGAATATTACAGGAAATGGGTTGACCTGAGATTGCACAGTGTAATCTTATGCACAGAGAAACTAATTTCCTAATAATCTTGAATTTGCAGCCTATTTAGTAGCTTGATGTACCAGATTCATTTTTATTTAAAAGAAACAGAACCCAGCATACTGCACAGAATGACTTTAAGTGTATTATTCTTAGAGAAAACTCTGTAGTTTGAGTAGTTACTAGCATCAATAATGAAATATAATGCCTTTTCCTTAAACCCGATGGAGTCTTTACACAGTAGAATTCTTTTTCTATGTTGTGTTCAACTCTTAACATAATGATTAAAAAAACCTTTAAACAAAAATGCTCTTTTATCTCTCCTTGCTGAACTTGCATATTTGACATGCTGATTGAATTTTTTTTAATGACCAATGCATTTTTAAAAGAAAATAAAAGCAGTGATTAATCCAGTGGTTGTTATTTTTAAATGTAGTAAAAGAAGGTGAGAAATTACTATTTCATTGTTTGAACATCTTAAAATGGGAAGAGCTTATGCCTGCAAATGGATCATTACAAAATGTCATGATGAATTATGGCAATTTGAAGAACAAACTTTTGAAGAAAAAAGTCACATATAATGAAAAGGGTAAGCAGACATGCAACATTTGAGAGAACAAAACATTGTAAGATAATTAGGAATTTTAAAAGAATGCTGGTTTTATATCTCAATTCAAGCAGAAAATTACTACTATTGTTTAATAATGTTACAATTATTAACATTTATATTTCTTTTGTTTTCTTCCTCCTCTTTATTCTGCATTTCTTTTGACCCTTGTGCATTGAAAAAATTGAATCAATGTACAGCATCCAACTATCAGTTAATGAGAATAAATGATGCTCTCAGGGGTATCTGTAGGAGATACAGATTTTAAAAATCAAAATGGTGGCTATGATCACACAATTGAAGCTCCACCCCTTTCAAATGTGTATATTGCCCTGAATGCGCTCGATGTGTCTTGATTCTCTTTTATATCAATTTTGGGGTGAGGAGAGTTAGATTCAGTCCTCCAATAATGGTATTTTTAAAACCTCCTGCTATTTGAATCTCAGAGGGAACTACAAGTAATGTCCATATATTTGCACTAGAAAAATTAATATTCTCCTAGACGTACCTATTTAGTTTAGGAGGAGGAAAATAGAAGGAAAACTACATTGTCTGAATAAGTGGTGCTGAAGATAATATTTTCAGCAAAACTATAACAAGAATGAATTGCAAGTGTATCATTCTGGATTATTAAAAACACAGCCCACTGCATAGAGAATTTAATAAATGCATCTCCCTATTCAGATTGGAAAAAATGGTTTCATTTTACAGAAATGGCTTACTCCCTATAAAAAGCCCTTTTGCTAGATCTCAGAGGCAAAATTCATCCATGTTTATTGGCAGGAAGTGTTTGTTCCATACCTGAGACTGAAAATGTGTTCCAAGTAACACCCCCAACACAAGAAGACTCCAAGACTAGAAGTTCTTCAACGTTTCATTTTATTAAAGATGTCATATTGGCACATCTGGGGAAGCCCAAATATGAAAGCTTCCAGGTTTTCTTCACCCAAAAGAAAGCGCTCTTCCCCTGCACCCACATGTCCATCACATGGTCCAATCAATGTACCATCCCAACTGGAGATGCCTCCCAGTCACGCCACTCCAGGTGCAGGCCAAATATCCTTGGCTCTCAAAAAAGGAATGTTATTATGGACATATAACCCTGGAATATCCCTTCCCAGTTTCCCACAGCACTACGTGTGGCAGCCCTGAAGATCCAAAGAAAAAGATGGCCTCAAGGGCTGACAAAGGGACATTTTATTCCCCCAGCCAGAACAGATGGCGATTCAGGAAAAGGACTTCCTTGGAAGTCACTGGTTTTGGTCTCCTGTTATTTGCTTTACATTCATTTAACCCTCGTGATTTCTCCATATGTTTTATGTTTTCTTTGCTCCCAACACAAAATGTAATGAAATGCAAACATCAAGGTGACTAAATGTTATGTACATTTATCAGCGCATGAACTAAACACAATCATCTTTAAGGTAACACATGTCCAGGACATGAGTAACTTATGCCCTATGTCTAATCTCTAAAGAGTTGAAATGCAAGTCTCTTGACAAGTCACCCTACAGCACTATATTGTTGTTATCCAAATTTTAAACAGATCTTCTTTACTGACTGGAGTGATAACCTAAGTACATTGGTGTCTCCTATATCAACAGTTCAGCCTCTAGGTTGATGCTCCCAAGCAGAAATCAATCCTTACATAAGGCAGTTCCCACAATGCTGTCAATGTTTCTGATTATGAAATAGTAGAGGGTCTTAATTTTGGTGAGCTCCTGATGATAGATAGATAGATAGATAGATAGATAGATAGATAGATAGATAGATAGATAGATAGATAGATAGATAGATAGATAGATAGATAGACAGATGATAGATGAGAGAGAGAGAGATGCAGAGAGAGAAATGCAGAGAGAGGGGGGAGAGGGAGAGAGAGAGAGAGATGCTTGCTTGCTTGACAAATAAGGAAACAAATTCATTGCATCAAATATATAGTGTCAAAGTGATGCTTCCTCAAAGTAAAAATATGATTTAGAGAATGTTTTCTATCTCAGATAGAATTTAAACATAACTTGGGCTAGTAAATCTCCAGATGAAAATGGCAAAGTAGGATTATAATTAGGATTTTTCTGGATCAGGATTATTTGTATCAATGTGTTAATTATGAGATTGCCTGGAACAAAAAAAAAGCATTCCAGGGTAAAAAATCAGTCAAATTCTCTCATTGCTCAGTGCATTGTATGTGCATGTGTGATAATTATAAAGAAACCTAAAATTGGCTAATGATTAAGTGTGGGGAATATTGTCAAAGTTGATTTGAAAAATGGAATAGAAATAATATTGATCCATTACAACTTTAGTGTTGGGGAAGATCCTGGATGGACTGCAGACATCCAAGAAAGCAAAGTAATGGATCATAAAACTAATTAAACCAGATTTCTCACTTGAAGCACAAATGACCAGGCTCAAATTATCATATTTTGGACACATTATGTGAAGACTCAGCTCCCTTGAGAAATTAAGTTTGCTGGGAAAGGTGAAAGAAAGGTGAATAATAGCAATAGCAATAGCAGTTATATACCGCTTCATAGGGCTTTCAGCCCTCTCTAAGCGGTTTACAGAGTCAGCATATTGCCCCCACAGTCTGGGTCCTCATTTCACCTACCTCAGAAGGATGGAAGGCTGAGTTAACCTTGAGCCGGTGAGATTAGAACCGCTGAACTGCAGATAACCGTCAGCTGTAGTGGCCTTCAGTACTGCACCCTAACCACTGCACCACCTCGGCTTAACTAGTAACAAGGTAGAAGAATTTAATTATATTTGCAATGGTGCACTATTGGAAGAAGGGAGACAGATTATACTGGGGAAGATTTATCTATGGGGTTGCTAAAAGCACATACTCTTCAAAAATATTACTAAAGAAACACTCAAAAGATGCATGGATTATCACTAATATATCCTTTATGGTCAGCATATTGCCAGGACAAATGTAGATAGCCAAATATCTGTTTACTCAGTAACTGCCATAATGGTATGGAATGATATGGAATCAATAAAGTATTGATCAATCAATTAATGCAATGGCTAACATGTCAGATAGATGAAATTTGAATTAATCTATGCCTTTATGTCTTCTGATTGGCTACTACTACTATAATATAATGTTCAGTTTTGGAAACAGAAATTGTTAAATTATTAGGTATCCAGGCAGAGATGAGACTTAGCACATAGTTAAATTTAGACAAATGTATTTAAAATATAATGGATTATTATGGTATCATTTCATAGGATTACATAATAAAATGCCAAATTTCTGAGCTTTTAATATTCCTGTGTCTTGAAGAAAACTTTCTTCTGTGAAAGTGGCTGATGAGGGTTTGATTGAACCGCAAGAACCTTTACATCATTATGCCTTAACAGTTTCATTTCCCCAGAAGACATGGCTGGTAACTGACAATTCACTGTCTATTTTCAGAGGATGCACAGTAACTCAGAATTTTTAGCACTTTTCAAGGCGGAAGATACACAACATTGAAGGTTACACATTCCGCTGCAAGCTACCAACCAGATACAGAAGATAAATTAGATTTCAGAGATGATTAAAAAGGTAAAAAAAAAACTCCACATAGCAGCAACATATTCCCCCAGTAGCCATTGCCTAATTCTATTCTATCATTCTTCAGAATGCACATGCAGATGGTAAATACAGGCATGTAATGTTGTTGTTAGTTGCAAAGTCATGTCTGACCCATCGCAATCCCATGGACAACGTTCCTCCAGGCCTTGTCTTCTACCATTCTCTGGAGTCCATTTAAGCTCACGCCTACTGCTTCGGTGACTCCATCCACCCACCTCATTCTCTGCCGTCCCCTTCTTCTTTTGTCCTCAATCATTCACAGCTCTACTCCAGTGAGTCCTTCCTTCTCATTAGGTGGCTGAAGTATTTGAGTTTTTGAGTTTCATCTTCAGGATCTGGCCTTCTAAAGAGCAGTCAGGGTTTATCTCCTCTTTGTTTGATCCCCTTGCAGTCCAAGGAACTCACAGAAATCTTCTCCAGAACCATAGTTCAAAGGCCTCAATTCTTTGCTGCTCATCCTTTCTTATGGTCCAACCATCACAGCCATACATTGCTACTGGAAAAACCATAACCTTGACTATACACACTTTTTTTGGCAGATTGATGTCTCTTCTGTCTATGCTGTACCATGTTTCCTCCCCAGGAACAAGTGCCTTTTAATTTCTTGGCTGTAGTCCCCATCTGCTGTGATCTTGGAGCCCAGGAAAATAAAATCTATCACTACCTCCAATTCTTCCCCATCTATTTGCCAGGAATTGAGAGGGTCGGATGCAATGATCTTAGCTTTCTTAATGTTGAGTTTCAAGCCAATTTTTGCACTTTCCTCCTTTACCCGCATCAAGAGGCTTTTCAGTTCGTCTTTACTTTCTCCCATTAGAGTGGTATCATCTGCATATCCGAGGTTGTTGATATTTCTTCCGGCAAGCTTAATTCCAATTTGTGATTCATCTAGCCCCACCTTTCTCATGATGTGCTCTGCATATAAGTTAAATAGGCAGGGTGACAGTATACAGCCTTGCCAAGCTCCTTTCTCAATTTTGACAACCAGTAGTTCCATGTCCAATTCTCACTGTTGCTTCTTGACCCGCATATAAGTCTCTCAAGAGACAAATAAGATGATCTGGTATTCCCATCTCTTTAAGAACTTGCCACAATTTGTTGTGATCTACACAATCAAAGGCTTTAGCATATTCAATGAAGCAGAAGTAGATGTTTTCCTGGAACTCCCTAGCTTTCTCCATGATCCAGCGTATGTAGGCATGTAATAAATGCATATAAAAATCACCTTCTCTGCCTGAAGTACAATCACCACCATCATCAATGTGATCAGGTCAAACTACTGTTCATGCAAAATTCTTCTAGCATTGCAATATATTTTCTTTGTTAAGGCAAGATGACAATGATTAACAAATGCAGAAGAACTTTTTAGTTTGGAAAAGTATTTAATAGTGAATGTGGTAATAACAGAGGTTCATTTTTACTGATCACCCCGCTATTGTTTAGACCCACTTCTTTGTTGTCCACATGTTGCCTTCTTGGCTGTCTGGTCATTAGATATAGTAAAGCCCTCGATATGCTTGGTTGGAATTTGAATGAGGTCTTTGTTAATTTTTTTTTCCAGGAGATAAAAATAGCAACTAGGCCATCAGTGTAAGAATTCTCCTGTGGCTGCTGCTGTTGTTTTCAGAACTAAAAAAGAGGATGGGAGGCATTGCTTGATCTTTTTTTTTTTCCTGAGGAAAAAACCTGCTGCCTATGGCAGAATGAAAATATTTGAAAAGTAATTTTGCAAGATCTTTAGTATATTCTGCAGGCAAGACGAGCAAGCTTTGTTGAGTTCGGGGTTTAATCCACTTTCTGGTACTGAGTTCAAGGAAATGAATCCCCAAAGGGTATACCCTAATCTAACCCTAACCCTTGTCTGATTCATTTTAAACAGCCTGCTACTAAGTCCCCAGAGACACAAGGGTGAATTCTATGGGGTAATTTCTCTCCCTTCCCAGGCATTTGATAATGACAGAGGAAAAAAGAAATGAAAGATAGATGGATAGATTAAAATTCGTACCCACACTCACACTCATACTCTCTCACCTCCCCCCCCCCATAAATAGGACTGGAAGGTGTGAGGCTAGGAAGGGCTAGTTTAGGACCTCTCTTTTGAGACTGTCTATTACTCTACAGGTTAGAAGGGAATGAAACAGTAGACCTCAGCATTTAACACTTTAACTCAATGATGTTACTATAAAATTGTAGTGGGAGTTTATTTGATTGGAGATTCCTTCCCCATGAACTTTTCTAGCTGGTGTTCTTGTGTTCAATCTTTCTGTTCTCTCTCAAATCATGAATGAAACAAAACAAACCCCTTTTTTCACTCCTCATTGTCTTCAGGCCTAGAAACACTGTACTTTAGATGTTTTGCAAAACCAACCAACAAAACAAAACCCATCCAGTCTAGAAGTCCAATCCAGATAATATTGCATAAATTTATTTAGGGAGGCAATATCTCATAATTACTTGAAGACATGTTTCATATAAAAGCCATTAGACTAGAAAGACTCCATCTGGGGAAAAAAGTGCTATTGGCAGCATGTAGCTTTTGTATAAAAATGTGTTTGATGATATAATGTTACCAGCAATTTATTTATTTATTAAACAAATTTATATGGCTGTTCAACTCACACACAATGACTTTGAGTGGCTTACCAAATTAAAAAGTTTACATTGCAATAATGCATAGACCACTCATCCCAATTGCTGCAGTAATGGATCAGAAAAATTAATAGATACTGAATTGGTGCTCTGAACATCTTCATTCCCATGTTGGATTGCCTTCTTTGACAAGCTCAAGTTATCTGAGATATTTCTATCATAAATATGTGATATGCTAGCACAAAACCTGGGGTTAACAATGATGGGAGAAAATTCAGTCTGGCACTTTTATAGACCTCATTAGTCTAGGCTTCTAATTAGAATCCAGGCTTCTAATTAGATTAGGAAGTATTTTTTTGCATATAAAATAGAATTATGAGGCTCATTATGGCAAAATCTTGCACAGAATTAAGCAAGTATCACCATGCCTAATCTGCACTACCGATCACTATGTGATCTCCAAAGGATAGCACCTCTTATTTTAAAGATATTTTCTGTGCACCTTTATAAACAAAGTTCTATATATAAACATTTATGAAATGGTGGGAGCCTGAGTGGTTTTGTAGATTCAGTATCTTAGGGGAATATTACTTTTGAAAAGAGGAAATTTTAGATTGTTACAGGAGGGCAATTTATGCATTGTTTGTCCAATAAACATACAGTTTTGAATTTGAAATCATAATTGTACCCCAACTATGATGGTATACAACTGATCACCAAATCAATTGGTCAAAAGATGATATTGGGTCTAGGCCAACTCTATGTATCATTTCTGGCTAAAGAAGTATAAACATTAGCTTGTCCTTTTTTATTGTAGTGTGTTGATATCTACTTATATTTGTTGGAGAATCTACCTTGATGTTTACTGCTTCTCTCTCACCCTATATTTTTAAAGTGCAGAATTAGGTTTTATAGAACAACACAAGGTCGAGTAGTGTGAATTTTCTGAACTGTCAGATGTTCTCCTGCATTTTCTGCCCTTAAGGAATTCAGTTCTCAAGTTTTTCAAAAATATAGGTTGCACAGAATACCAGAAGTTATTTCTTAATACACCCACCTATATCTATGTAGAAGAAATCTAACCAAGCAGTTCCCAAGTGTATAATTTCTTAGATGCAGGACTTCAGATTTCTGCATTTTTGTTTAGAATAAGAAATTTCAACGTGTAACTGACACTATAGGTATATCTACTGAACTTTTATCTGCTGGAGACTTGTTCTTCTTGTTATTTTGTTGCTTACATGTCCTCCAGACAAAAGCATAATATTCCAGCACACAAAGTATATGGATAAAAAGTACAGGGATAAGGAGAAAGTATTAGTCAAAATTAAGGTTTTTCTCCTAGTCTCCCATCTAAAATTATATTATTCAAAAAGTAGCCATATTTTGTTTTGGAATTCTTCTAGCTGTTTGGCTTTTCCTGCAGTAATATATTATTAAAAAGCAACCCTGTAACCACAGATACCAAACAAGATGATAAATAGCATATTTAGAGATGTGCAGCATACAGATCTGCAATCAGATCTGTATGCTGCACATCTCTGAATAGCACAGAACTACATGGAGAACATAGCCCTGCAGGTACTTAGTAGCCAAGTCAAAGTCATGACCGAAAGATGCATATTATTTGTCTTCAACTCCTCCGTTCTGCGTTCTGCATCAACTGTAGTTTCTGAATACTCTTCAAAGGTAGCTCCAGGTAGAGTGCATGCAGTGATCTATTATGGTGGTGATAAGGGCGTGAGTTACTGTTACCAAGTGGCCTCTTCCCAGGAAGGCCAGAACTGTCATACTAGTTGAAACTTGGAAAAGGCCTCTCTAGCCATGGCCTCAACTGCCTATTTTGCAATAGTTGGAAACCCACGAAGTTGATAGCAAACCCTGATAAAAAGGTCAAGTGAGATCAGGAAGGCTACATTCTCCAACCAGGTTCTAATAAAAGTCACCCCCTCAACTGACCAGTGATATTCCGTTCCATACGTATATAGAAATATGGCGGTAGCCAAGCTGATTGATCCATTGTTTTTATCTTCAGTGGCAAACATTAAGTAATAAAATTAATAGAAAATAAAATAGTTAATTTATTTCATTCACACTGTGAAAGCACAAATAAAAAGTATTGAGAATAGAAGCTTCCATTTTACCTTATTCAGGTCTAGCTGAATTTAAACACTCTTTTTCATTTATAAGCAGGTTTTTGTTTGTTTGGTTTTGTTTATCTTATAAGTTCTTGAAAACGTCTCTCTCTTCCATCTCTGGAACACAAATGAGAAGAACTGTGTTAAGTAAAGTTTTGAGTAAACAGTAAAGTTGCAATTGTTATAATTTTCATTGTTGTTTTTCCACAAAATTTGCATAACTCCACTCAATCTTTCTTTTTTTGGGGGGGGGTATTCTTTCTTCCTTCTGGGAATTTTTGTTTTGGTGGAACATAAACTTGTTTGTTTCTTTAAAACATTTGTATAGCCACACATCTTAAAACTAACCTCTCTGTGGTTAGTTGGTTTATAACTCAAGGGTCAGCGTTCTGAGTAATGCATCCAAAGAAATCAGAACTCCAAGGCAGGAACATTCCTCAAAGAACATGTTTATTGGACACATCTTATTGGTACAGCCAGTGAAAACCAACTCTAAAAGTTTTCTGTGGTTACTATGTAATTTAAAGAGCAAAAGTTTTCATTCCCGGGTGTCATAGGTCACATTGTCTAATCCAATGGCGGGTTCCCTCAATCACTTCTGCTCCTCCTCCTACTGCCACCTGTTGGGATGACCTTGGTTCCCACAGGAGAGCTCTTTATTTTGTCTAGAGAAAGTCTAGCTATTTCCATCTCATTCCCCCTACCCCCAATAGTTCGTGGCAACTGTGTAGTGGCACAAGATGACTTCAATCAGGTTCAATTCAGAGTTGACACTGAGAATAAAACAGTGTATTCAACAATAAAAGCTAAGAAACAATATCTAATTTCTTTTTCCCTTTATTTTATTTTTGAATTTAGTTTAAATTATGTTTTATTTTTATTTTAGCTTCTACAAGGATTGATTTTCAGTTGGATTCTGCTATATTCAATTTTTTTTTAAAGTAAAACTACTGTTTTGGAATAAACTTGTTTTTCTCTGTTTGGAACAGGTCTTTGTCCTTCAGCTTAAGTTGAAATTGTTGTATAACTGTGAAGGTGCTAAGCTTCCTCTAGAAGGCTGCTAGAAAATTGAGAATAAATGTAGATCTTGTTTAATGTACAATTTGCATGCTGCAATAAATTTCTCTTCATAATTAATGTGTGGAACAGAACATTAATCTGTTATTGGGAACAGAATAGCTCTCTTCCAGCAAGCCAGCTTCCACAGGCAGAAGAATTTCTAATCTAAACATCCAATCATGCAAAATAAAGCTTTACGGTCCATAAAATTATACTGAAGAGGGAAAGTTGGAGATCCAGGTTCTTTACATCCTGCTGTAAGGTGGTAGGGGAAGAAAATGCTGGTGTATTATACCTTTTATCTGTCATCCTTGGATACAGCAGGCAATTTGCTTTATGATGTTACTGTTATTTGACTCATCCATTAATATCTCAACCATGTGATCAATGAAGCCCTTGGCTATTACAGTACCAGCCAATCTAACAAATATATTTCTAAAATATTGTGAAATAATCTGTCCTGGCCTCAGGGATTGGTACTGTCCTGTTCTGAGGTTGGGTGAGGTCTTAAGATAACCTATTGGCATCATTGCTACTATGCCTCTTAGTTTCCTTTGTATCATGATTCCGAACATTTTTTATTCCCAGAAATGGAACTTCATGTAAACTTGAAAAATGTATGATACTTCTGTGCATTCTCTTATTATATGTATGAATTATGTTTTCCAGTTATAAGGAAAAGGCTAGCTTTGCAAAAACAGTTTTAATGAACAAATGAGGGATGAATATAAATTTCTGAAATAGTCACAGAGAAGCTGCGAAAATGGTAGAAGTAGATTACTCAAAATACAAAAGCAAGCCCAATGAAAGAAGAGAGATGAATGTCAAGCACAATGAAAAAAGAAAGGGGAATGTAAAGTACTTAGGAAATATCAGGATAATACAGTGTAAGGCATATAACACAATTATGCTTCTAAACTACCTTCTGGAAAAGAAAGAGAATTAATCAGAAGTACAAAACTGTGCATGGATATAGTGACATACCTGTCAGCATATTGTATATGGACACAAGAAAATGGCAAATATAGTAACTGGCTAGAAGTGAAAAAAGAACAATCTTGCAATGCTGGAGTTTAAGGGGAGAGACAATAAATACAATGAGCTGGTAAACTGTGCAGACATTTTGTTCAGGACTTCTGAACAATCAACATGACAAGAGAAGAGATGAAACACTGTAATACTTGGTCCTCTTGTCTTCCTGGATGAAACATGTTAGTAAGAGATCCCTATTGTAATAAGTATGAAGAGGGAAAATCAAAACTGTTTATGTTATGAAATCTTTGATATGAAATCGCATTCTATCCATCCTACAAACATATTTATTTATTTGATCTGATTTACATTGCTGCCCATTTCACCACTGTGGTAATCATGGAATTTATCTGGCAGCAACTGTTCTTCTGTGCTGGTTTTCTCTTCCTGCAAATAATTCTGCAGTTTGAAGAATCAGTAGTAAGACCATAGAAGGTTTTTGACATATTTATCTACAATTCTTGTTTTCATTATCATTAGCTGGTTGAAATGATGAATCACAGAGCAACCATTTTTGAACTGAGATGCCTTCAATGGGCTAATGAATAGAATGAGGAAGGAAGTATGGAAGTATGGAAGGAAGGAAGGAAGGAAGGAAGGAAGGAAATTTTCCCTGCCAACTTCCCACAAGGAGACTAAATGGGGAAATCAGTAGGAAGCTGGAAGTCACAACCATGCCCATTGCTTTTTTGCCCATCTGTTATCTTTCTGCTTATTTAGGTAAAGAATTATTTCTGAAACTATGACACAATAGTGCATAGGCTGGTTAGTGGTTACTAGATTTATATTCCGGAACTCAAAGTATCATAAAGAGAACTCACTCTTAATTTGCTATTCAATCATAATTTCCAACCACCTAGTACCCCAAGGCTCTGCTTTAGGTCCAGTACTCTTCAACATCTTCATTAATGATTTGGATAAGGGGATCAAATTTGCAGACAACACCAAGTTGGCAGGAATAGCCAACACTCCAGAAGATATAGATATAAGATATAGAATGATCTTGACAGACTTGAACATTGGGCACTATCTAACAAAATGAAATTCAATGGTGAAAAAGTAAAGTTCTACACTTAGGCATGAAAAACCAAATGCACAGGTACAGCATAGGTGATATCTGGATCAATAGTAGTAACTGCAAGAGAAATCTTGGAGTCCTAGTAGACAATCACTTAAATATGAGCCAGCAATGTGTGGTAGCAGCCAAAAAAGCCAACACAGATCTAGGCTGCATTAACAGAAAGATAGAATCAAGATCACATGAAGTATTAGTATCATTTTAGAATTCCTTGGTAAGACCACACTTGAAATACTGCATCCAGTTTTGGTCACCACAATGTAAAAAAGATATTGAGATTCTAGAAAAAGTGCAGAGAACAGTGACAAAGTTGATTAGGGGACTGGAGGCTAAAACATATAAAGAATGATTTCTGGAATCAGATATGTCTAGTTTAATGAAAAGAAGAACTAGGGGTGACATGCTAGCAATGTTCCAATATCTTAGGGGTTGCCACAAAGAAGAGGAAATCAAGCTATTTGCCAAAGCACCTGAGGGAAGGGCAAGAAGCAATGGTTGGAAACAAATCAAAGAGAGAAGCAACCTAGAGCTAAGGAGAAATTTCCTCACAGATAGAACAATTAATCAGTAGAACAACTTGCCTCCAGAAGTTGTGAATGCTCCAACACTGGAAGTTTTAAAGAAAAGATTGGACAACGATTTGTCTGAAATGGTATAGGTCTTCTTGTCTGAGCTCCAAAGTCCCTTCCAACTCTGTTATTCTGTTTTGTTCTGTTTAAACACCATGTACATGAGATAGATGAGGATGCTTTTAAAATGGAACAGGTTTCTTTCACCATTTTCATTTCTATGAAAAGTATTTCCTGCTGAAGGAATTTTGGTAGAAGTCATTAAAGTGATTTTTAAAAAATGAGATCTCTTCCTTTGGAGGTAACTGCATTTTCATTGCAGAACATCAGTGGTGGCATGTATTCAGTTTCCTTTGGAAGACAAGGAAATGTCCCTGCTGCCAAGGCAAACATGTTGTATCACTTTAGTCTCATCTTCTTTATTTTGGCAAGGATGAAGTTTCTTCCTCTTTTTGCATCAACGGAGGTTGAGAACAAAGCACTGCCTTGGCTTTGCTTTATTGTCTGCATCCGATAGGCTGAGTGGTTTATAATGTTATTATGTCCTTTAAAAAAAATCAGCAATTTTTTTGAGCAATCTCAAAGATGAGCAAATCCAGGAACAATAAAAGACAGAAGCAACAATGGAAGGAGAAACAAAAAAAATTGAAACATAACAGCAGTGACTTTACTGGTAGTTCTTGACTTACATCACTTCATTTAGTGACAGTTTGAAGTTACAACAGCACTGAAAAACTGACCTATGACCGTTTTTACACTTATAATGATGGCAACTTCCTGATAGTCATGTAGAATATAGAATAACAAAGTTGGACGAGTCTTCTAGTACAACCCCTTGCTTAGGTAGGAAACCCTCACCACTTCAGACAAATGGATGCCCAACATCTTCTTTAAAATGTCCAGCATTGGATCATTCACAACTTCTGGAGGCAAGTTGTTCCACTGATAAATTGTTCTAACTGTCAGGAAATTTATTCTTAGTTCTAAGTTGCTTCTCCCCTTGATTTGTTTCCATCCATTGCTTCTTATCCTTCCCTCAAGCTTTGGACAATAGCTTGACTCCCTCTTCTTTGTGGCAGTCCCTGAGATATTGGAACACTGCTATCATGTCACCCCTAGCTGGGTTTATTTTCTATGCTTTGTTCCATTGCTTTCCTTGTTTTAATGGTTTTTATATTGTTCCTTATTTTAAAATGTTTTTTAACCATTTGTAAACCACCCAGATTCACTGGCAGTCGAGCAGCATATACTCTACTTTTAATTATTATTATAAATATTTATATTAAGGAGTGAAGCCACTGATGAAGCCTATTAGAGGAAATGTATAGCTATATATTTATGTTCTGAAAGCTGTAGTGAATCAAAAACTGACCTCAAGAGTCTGGAGACCTCTCAGCTACCTCTTCTTTTATAAGCTAAACTAAACCTATCATTTCTTTCTCATTTCATTCTTTATATTGAAAAATTAAATCCTATTGAGTGTTCATTTATGCAATATCTGGTCTGATTCAAAATGTGACCAATTATGCCTCATTGACTGTTCAACTTTTCAAGCCACATTCATAAAACTTTCAAAAACTGAAGTTAAATATCTTATTTAATTTCAGTAACTTAGTAGGTTAGGGACGCAGTGGCTCAGTGGCTAAGACGCTGAGCTTGTCAATCAGAAAGATTGGCAGTTCTGTGATTTCAATCCCTAGCACTGCATAACAGAGTGAGCTCCCGTTATTTGTCCCAGATTCTGGCAACCTAGAAGTTCGAAAGCATGAAAAAAATGCAAGTAGAAAAATAGGAACCACCTTTGGTGGGAAGGTAACAGTATTCCATGTGCCTTCGGCGTTTAGTCATGCTAGCCACCTGACCATAGAGATGTCTTCGGACAGCATTGGCTCTTTGGCTTTGAGACGAGCACTGCCCCTAGAATCGGGAACGGCTAGCACATATGTGTGAGGGGAAACCTTTACCTTAACCTAGTAGGTTGGCAATTTTTCAGTGAGTGGGATCTACAAATGATCATTTATTAAAAAATTCAAAATCACTTTGTATACATTCTGGACCCAAACTGATATTTTGTGCATTTTTAAAAAAAATTCTTATATAAAAAAATAAAAAAGTGTTGACGATGTGTTGTGCATTGATAATTCAGAGCCAGAAAAATTGATTTTTGACATATTCTACCTTGCTCTTGGGAGACACACACACACACACAATATTTTACAGTAAGAAGAAAACTGTGGATAAGGAAGGGAAAACTTTTTTATAGAATTGTATCAATGGAACTGTAATTTGGTTAAACATCCATCAATTATAATAGAATTAGCATGACCATCACCAAATCAATCTTATAGTTCCCTGGGGAACACCTAACTGGCTTTCTCTTTCACAGTCCTTTCTTCAAGCATGAAATGCACATATCCCAAGTATGTTTTTAAATGCAACATAATTTTTTATAATTGTTTTGTGATTCAACTCAGCATAGAGTTGATAAAATATGAGATGTTCAGACTTTGAGAAATAAGGGAGGCAATTTTACATTTCATCACCTTCCACCAACTATGGAAGACGAACTTATTAAACCTTTCTTATCATGAGCAAGAATTTAACATTACATAATTTATTTTAAAAAAAACTACCAGGGGGGTTAATTAAACCCATCCACATACAAGCAATCAAACCCGTATATTCAAGGCTAGCAGGTAGAAAGAGAAAAACAACAACAACAACTGAGCAGGCACATTATCCAACTTGTCTCAAAGAGATATATTTTTAAATGTATTGTAATGCTGGCTTGGGAATTCTGGGAGTTAAAGGCCATACATTTTAAAGTTGTTGAAGTTGAGAAACATTGATCTGTTGTACCAAAGTACACACAATTGTCTTTGTGCCTTTGGGTCAGTCTTGACTCCTGGCAACTGCCTGAAGTTATTCCTGCAATTTTCTTGGGAAGATTTCAAAAGTGTTTGTTATTGCCTCTTTCCTAAAGCTGAGAGAGAGAGAGTGACTGACCCAGCGTGCTTTGTGTCTAAGGCAAGACTAGAACTCATGGTTTCCCAGTTTCTTGCTTGATATTTTAACTATTACACCAAAGATAACAAAACACAATACTGAATTACCTCTATTTTTGGCCCTTAAGCAAAGTTTTTGGCTTTTTATCCTCTTCGTGATCTTAACATGAATACATTAAAAGGAATAAGTTCCTTTTAAAGACATATCTTGCATTTACATTCAGTTCACAATGGAACCTTTGGTGGCCAAATTAGCCTAATGTGGTTTTATGTTAATCTGTGGATTAGTTTAATCAATTCATTTGGTCTGACCTCCATAAGAACAAATGCTGCTTCCATGAACATATTGTTTGTTTTTTTAAATATGCCCTTCTCTTCCTAACTAGACTTGTTCCTTGATATGATATATATTTTGATTATTGTCATACAGAAATGAGATAGAACCTTTACTTGACTTTGGTCCTGTTGGTACATGGGGGACAACTAGACAACCTGGGAAAGTTAGATGAGATGAAAAAATAATATCCCAGAAGACAGTGCCAACCACTTAACTTGCTTTCTCTTGAAATCCTACCTAATAATTAGAGAAGCTTGGGACTTCCTTCCTTCCTTCCTTCCTTCCTTCCTTCCTTCCTTCCTTCCTTCCTTCCTTCCTTCCTTCCTTCCTTCCTTCCTTCCTTCCTTCTCATAAAGTGCAAGTTAGTCAGTAGTAGATTTGATAGATATAAAATGAATTATTTATTGTTGCTTAGATTTACTAGATTTTTCTTACAGAACATCTCCATTTGCTCTCAAAAGCAATGAATAACAGTTGATGTCTGAAACTTGGCTTCACCTGAAAATACAGTCCCAAAAATTTCTGAAATTGCAAATCCATTGCATTGGAAAGACAGAATAGGGAAATACCGTATAGCAATATTCAGTATTTTCCCACCTCCTGGGTCTCATGAGTAGGGATTTAAACATGTGTAACTCTCCTGTTTAAACCAGACTCCATATCTTTAAAGCTCTTCTGAATCATGTTCAGTACCAAAATATCAGCTTTGGGAGGAGAAGTAATGAAATTAGCAAATTGTTAGTGAAGAAATTATGCAGCTGTACTGTTATGTCTATTGTTCAACAGGCAGCTTTCCTTTCAGCTTGCTAGCTGGTAACCATGGTGATGTCACACATTCAGCCCCTGAATTCCAAGAGGATTTGTTTCCCGAAGGAGGATTAGAAAACAAATGTGACAAAACAACTTGTCACTGAATATGATGCTGGTGTTTCTAACCTCAAAACAAAGCAAAACAAAGCAACACCCAGCTCCCCAACCCTCACAATGCAATCCAAGAATTCTCTTCATTTATGAAAAAAAGTCATAGGCTGCTTATCAACAGCGTTCCAATTCTTGGACTAAAAAAGATATTTTACTTCTGTCAATGGCATAATTGGATAATGAGAAAAAGGCAAAAACTGTTTTAAGGGCTTTATTACCTATCTGGAAATTGTCTCAATTGGACTGAAGAAGATCCTAATATTTCTTAAGACTGCTATCATGGGGAAAATTCTATTTCCAACTAGACTTATTTCTAATTCATGATCTTACACCACCGTTGTCTAGTATAACCAGTGATGGGATTTATTGACTGAAAAAGTTAACACAAGGATTTTTCTGCTGCACTATTGATGGGCATCAATTTAGCTTTGCTGCAGATTCTCCAGCACGGGGCTAATACGTATGAATGTAAATGTGTTGTTTTAATGTTTACTTTGGGAATGGGCCACGGAGGGAAGGATCATTGTGTGTGCTGTATATAATGTTATACATCTCAAAGCTTACTTCTACATATGAATTGTTTATTAATAATTAAGGAGTAATGAATTGTGATGATGAAGAATAAATATTGAATAGATAGAATATTAAAATGGTCTGAACTAGGATATTTTTAATCTGAAGAATACACCATTCAAGATAAAAAGATCAAACAGAGCCTTTAAGAGTCAGGAAAGATATAGCAGATAATACTTGAGTTCAATGCAGACAATGATTGAATAATATTAATGATTATTATGAATAATATTAATGGCTCAATGGCAATTCACTCTCTTCTTTCTAAAGAGAAGGGATTAGTGCAGGGGTGTTCAAACTGGCAGCTGAGTGGGGCAGATACGACACATGCAGGCCACACCCACCCCAAGCTCCACAAATGGGAAAAACATCATGAAACATGTGATGCCATGGGTTTGACACCTGTGGATTAATGTGTTGTCAAATTAGAGGGACATATCTCCATTATGATCATCTGAAAGCATTCCAACCAGTAAATGAAACTACTAAGCTTCCTTGAAGCTTTGATGGAGTGTTGTACATCACCAGATTAAAAAGATATAGAAAGGTTTATTGGGCAGGGCCAATACTCATTCTGACTAATACTCATTATGGTAAAGGAATAGGGAACCTGGTATTATCTACGGAGAATCAGGTCAGGAAGGTTGTAATTTATTTTAGTGAAGGCACTCTTCAAGAAAATGTTAGGGTTTTCTTCTTAGGTTAGGTTATCTGTCAATTTACTGATTAATCATTGAAGTTATAGAATCCCAGATGACTCATATATATTACATGTAAAACCTGCCCATCATAAAACATGCTCAAAAAGCTAAAACAAACATAAATCAGGAGACACAACTGGTCAACCTGATCAAAGTCTCATTTGAACTGCTTGTCTGTTTTTAATAATTATAAAAGAATTAAAAAATTATCCATATTTACACATTTTGGAAAAAGGATTAGAAAGACAATAAACAAAAAGTGAATAAACAAGTATTTACAAACATCATGGGATTAAATAAGTCTGACATTGTTAGATAAGAATTTCCAGTGTTTCATTGGTTATCTTTACATAACTCAATATTTTGAATACCCAAATATCATTTTAAAAGCTTCAGATGATTGTTAGAATCCAGTCAGTTTATAAATATCAGTGGTAATAATCAGCACAGTATAAATCATGAATATATGGAATTACAGTCATTTCTCTCTACACAGTGAATAACCTATCATTATTTAAGAGATCGTTGAAAACTGAAATATTAAAACTTTGTGCCAAGAGAAACCCAAGGAAAAGGACTGTTTTGAGTTGTTTTGAAACATCAGCAAAATGAGGGCAGAATTGTAGTTCTGGGGAAAATGTTCTATTTTACAGTTCATTGTTTGGTTTCCCAGGTGTGTGTGTGTGTGTGTGTGTGTGTGTGTGTGTGTGTGTGTAGGGCTATAATTTAGTCATATTATTCTCACTATTTTTGGGGGGAAACCAATGATGAAGTGTGGGTTTACATACGTTTTCCCCAGCTGAACAGTTACAGTTCATAACAATGAAATTCTAAGAACTTTAAATACAGTGGGACTTGCATCCAGGCCAGTGAGCATAAATTATAGCCTTCATATACATATTATATAAATTATGGTGTTTCAGCTCTTCTGTTTCTTTTCTCAGCTTGCAACTTGCCATTTTTGCAGACTCATAGATGCTATGGTCAGCTTGGAACCCCATAATGTCCTACAGCTGCTGTGTTGATTTAAATCATACATAGATTCAGCAGAAAACATAAGAGAAAAGTATGTCCAGAGAGGAAATACACTCCAAGGGTGAAAGTTGCTAATTGCAAAAGGCATATCCTGAGAGTTGCTGATTACTAAATAAAAAGAGCCAGTAAGAAAAAACATAAAGCAGACACATACCATGGAGCAATTAAAGGAGACCCAGAAGATATTAGAGGGGTGGGTCTTGATGTCACAATGACACAACATGTAATCTTGGGTCTCCAGGATTGCTGTCGATATCTCTATTTCTGGATGGTCCTTTTGGACCTAAACTGTTCTGAAGGAACAGTGATAAAGAAGAGCATGTCCTGCTGATCTCAGGGGCACCACAAAGCCTCTGATTGATCCAGGAGAAAGCTCTTTTTGCCAGCTACAAGAGAAGCAGCCAAAATTGATGCAGAAGGGTGGGACAAGCCTCTGAAACAGAAGCTATGCAGGAGTGTGTCAAATTGGTGAGAAAAAATTATTATTAGAGAAGGGAAAACCCAAAAGAATTGGAATTTAAAATAAAATTGAAGACAGAATGAAAACAAGCAGCGAATCAACTCTGGTCTAAGACAATCATGTTATCTTTTCTATCTTAACTTTATTTGTTTTCTATGGATGGACTCTTTACAAATGCCTCTTACTTTTAAACTGGAGTGGTCTCTTTTTCTTCCTTCTTCCTCTATACTTTCCCCATTTTTGGTATTCATGGGTTAAAAGCTTCTTCTCTTGTAAGGCTGTTATAAGTTATAAGCTTTGTTTACTGAAAGGCACAGTGGAAAATGTTTTGTTGATACAGGTGTTCCTTTGAAGGAAAAAGAAAGCTTTGATTTGAAAAAATCCACTGAATTTGTTTGATCTAAAAAGTCTTGGATGTTTTGGCAGTGTTTATAACCTGGAAAATGGCACAACGTGAAGAAGAAAAGGCATTAACTTTGCAAAGAATTTTCTTAGAAAAATTACAGAGAGACTTGAAAAGAGATTTGAAATTATAGATCAAAATACAAAAAGTATGGGGACAGCGATGAAGTTTGAGGACAGAGCTGAAAAAATAACAGAAACATATGAAAGTGATAAGAAAATTGTTGACACTGACAGCAAACTGAGAGTGGAGGGAAATGACAGGTGTGAAATATGGAAAGAAGAAATTGATGAACCAGATCTTCATTTCGGATGTCAGAAAATAGATGAAAAAAGGAGAGAAAATTTGGCAGAAATAATGAGACTAATCTTGGCAAAAGCACTAATGATTACAAAAGTGAAGCTGATAAACAAAGCAGATAAAGGGTTTCGAATTCTTATAATGAACAACAAGTTCTTAAGAGAAGTCCACATAAGATTTATCAAGAAAACATTTAGAATACAGACTTTACCAATGGCAAGAGATATTGGACTACACTATCTCTGGAAGGATACAGGATGATGAAATGAAATGTCACAATAAATTTTAGTTAAATGTAGTTACATTTTGAGTGTTATGTACAACATAATAATAGCTATAGTCAAATAAATGATTAATAATGATAATAAAGCATTTATATATACTGGATTGATAATATACAATTTTATACAATATTGTAAGTGAGGATGTGGAGATTATGTTGAAAAGCCTTTTTATAAAAGTTAAACAATTCTATATAGAATAGAATATAAAGATGTAAATATCATTGGATGATTTCAGGAGTGATGTAATAAAATGTCATAATATAAATTTACTTTAAATTTAATATGCTTTAAGTTGAAATGATGTAATAATAGTTAGGCTTAATGGATGTTTAATAATTATATAAATTTGTATATAAGTATATTAGATTGATGATACTAATAATGGGGAAAAATATGGAATTGAAAATTATTAGATAATGTTATCAATGATAAAATAATAGAATGATGTCACCATAAATTCAGTTAAATAGTTAAATTTTGAGTGCAATGTACAACATAATAATAGCTATAGTCAAATAAATGATTAATAATGATAAAGCATTTATATATACTAGATTGGTAATATGAAATCATATACAAACTGTAAGGGAGGATTAGGGAGATGATGTTGAAAAGCCTTTTTATAAAAGATAAACAATTCTATATAGAATAAACTATAAAGATGTAATATCATTGGATGATTTCAGGATAATGTAATAAAATGTTATAATATAAATTTACTTCAAATTTAATAATCCTTATGTTGAAAGGATGTAATAATAGCTGGGCTTAATGGATGTTTAATACTTATAACAATTTGTACACATGTATTAATATTGAATTGAAACAATGAAAAACGTAATGTATAACCTTATCTGACACTTACAAGTGCTAAAGTACCCTTAGGATCACATGATCAAAATTCAGAAACTTGGGAAGTGACTCATATTTGTGATGGTTGCAATGTCCTGAAGTCACATGATCCCCTTTTGCAAACTTCTAACAAGCAAAGTCAACGGGGAAGCCAGGTTCACATAACAACTTTTTATATATCAGAAGTTGGTTTCATCTTCCACGAAATTACACAATATAATTACCTTTCTCAAGAACAGAATGTCTGCTACAGCAGCAACATCTCCCTATTTAGTTTGTCATTAAGAACACCACACAACTATGCTAAAAAGGAAAGGCACAAAGGGAGTTATTGTAATTGTTACAAATTACCCTAATTATAATGTGGGGAAAAAATGTTTACCCACTGTTCTATCTGCTTTGCATATATACTTGTTTTATGGTTTCAGGAACTCATAAAGCACACAGGTAGTCTTGACTTACAACCATTCACTTAGTGACCATTCAAAGCAGAGGTGGGTTTGGCCAAGTAGGTAGTAACTTGGCCAAACACGCGCCCGAACCAGTTCTATCCTCGGTGGCGCCATCTTGATTTTCTGTTCCGCACATGCTCAGAACAATCTTCATTGGAAAAAATGTAATTTACCCCTTTTAAAATGTTCTGCACATGCACAGATCTTTTTAGGTGCAAATGCGCATAATGTAGTAATGCCGACAGGAACCCACGTCAATTCAAAGTTAGAACAGCAGTGAAAAAAGTGACTTATGACCATTTTCACACTTACAACTGTTGCAGCATCCCCATGGCCAAACTTTAGATGCTTAGCAACTGGCATGTATTTATGATGTAGCAGTGTTCCAGGATCATGTGGTCCCCTTTTGTGACTGTCTGACAAGCAAAGTCAATGAGGAAGTCAGATTCACTTAACAATCATGTTAGTCACAACAGCAGCGATTCACTTAACAACTCTGGCAAGAAAGGCCATAAAATGGGGCAAAACTCACTGAGCGACTGCCTTGGTTAGCATTGAAAATTTTGGGCTCAATTGTGGAGGCAATCAAGGACTACCCATGCTACTGGAAAACTACTGCATAAATCCATATCTTTAATGTGCCTTATGTTTGTAATAGTGACTTCCTTTCCAACTTCTATCAGAATGGTATATACAGTCCACTTTCCATCATTATATTAAATCATGCCCTTGTACACAAGGTTTTATGCAACTCCATCCTTTCCTCTTGGAGGGATGGAGTCTTTTTACACAGTGTATAAGGGGATGGGGGAAAGTCATACAAAATCTTGTGCATGGCCATGACATGAAGAAAGAACTCTCTATTGCTATTAGAATTTAAAAGAAGGTAGACTGTATACATCATTGTGATGGATTCTATGAATGTCTCCCTTAGTATCAAGACCTGGATAGCTCCTAAAGCTAATGCACTATATAAAGTCATCCAAAGTACAATGGTACATTAATTCAATTGTCCAATTTACTTTTTGCCAAGGCTTGGACCATGGATTTGAAGGAAGCTACTAAAGTCAATGTTTGATTAGAACTAGGATTTTTAGTATCCCTCTTTGTGCTTTTTCCTTATCGAAGAAAGTATGAAAATGAAATGAAATGTTTATGATTTATTCTGCTTCATGCATCCTTAACTTGTCTTGTTAACAGATGTGTGTCTGTGGGTGTTGTCAAGTCAGTGTTGATTCCTGGGGGCAGCTGGACTAGTCTCTGCAATTATACTGGTGAGATCTTTAGAAGCATTTTGCCTTGCCCTTGAGAGAGTGATTGGCCCAAAGTCACCCAAATGGCTTAGGCACCCAGAGCCTAACACTGGATTAGAACTGTCTTCTAGTTTCTAGCCTGATACTTTAACTGGTACACAAAACTGGCTCTCTTGCTAACATAGCTTAATTCCATTATTTGATTATTGCCCAGCATTAATAGCAGGCATTACAATTGGAAAGCAAGAATAAAAAGGCAATAGTTTATACTATTACCTCCCAATTTCCTAGGTCAACTACTCATTTTGTAGGGAATCTAGGACATCAGAACTACCAAATCAAGGTTGCAAAAATCTAAATGGCCACTAGGTAGAGGTAAAAGTTCCCCTCACACATATGTGCTGGTCATTCCTGACTCTAGGGGCAGTGCTCATCTCCGTTTCAAAGCCAAGACCTAGTGCTGTCCGAAGACATCTCCATGGTCATGTGGCCAGCATGACTAAATGCTGAAGGCGCACAGAACGCTGTTACCTTCCCACCAAAGGTGGTTCCTGTTTTTCTAGTTGCATTTTTACATGCTTTCGAACTGCTAGGTTGGGAGAAGCTGGGACACGTATTGGGAGCTTACTCAATTATGCGGTGCTAGGGATTCGAACTGCTGAACTGCCGACCATTCTGATCGACAAGCTCAGCATCTTAGCCACTGAGCCACCATGACCCCATGACCGCAAATGATTTTCATATCTCTACTGACATCTGGTGGCATCAAAAAGTTTACATATAACTTTCATAAGCAAGGCTTGAATGGAGTTTTGACAGTGCTCCTATATTTCCTGCTCACCTCTGATTAGGTTTTTTAAAACATTACCTTTTCTATGAGTCATGATTCACAATCTGAGAACCAGTGGAGTAGCAAATGTGAAAAAAGAGGCAATCTGTCATAAAGGTTTTTGTAATTTGAATAAGTAATTTTTTAAAGTATTTTTGACATCTTCAGGTTATCATAAAGTTGTAACATTATTATCACCAACATCAAGGGCCATATTTAATCCACCCTCAGGAAGAAGAAAATGCCCACTTCAAGAGAATTCTTCAACTTGATGAAGATTTTGCAAATTAGAATTAAAAGGGACTGGAGATTTGCATTATTAACTTGGTAAAGTATTTGATTGCTAGGTGCTTGATCTAGAATGATAGTACATACTTGCTTTTTGATTCAATAAAACAATTACCTAAAGACAGAAAATTGTAGTCCTAAGAAAAAAGATAGGGGTGGAAATCTGATTTAATCCATTGTGATTACCATATTTTTCGGAGTATAAGATGCACCGGAGTATAAGACGCACCAAGATTTTGAAGAGGCAATTTTTTAAAAAAAAGTTATTGCACTCTGCAGACCTCTCAAAAATGGCCCCATTTTTTGTCAAAAAAGGGGGCATGCATAACCTTTAGGAGGCTTGTAGCGTGCTCCTGAGGACTGAAGGGCAAAAATGAGCAAAAAATTGTCTGTTTTTTGCTCATTTTTGCCCTTCCCAGCCCCCACCAGCATTCTGGAAGCCTTCTAAAGGGTATGCATGGCCATTTTTGCAAAGCGGGCAGATTTTTGGGAGGCCAGAAATGCTGCATTCAGTGTATAAAACACACCCAGATTTTCACCCTCTTTTTTGAGGGAAAAAGGTGCATCTTATACTCTGAAAAATACAGTACATGTACTTCAAATTAAGCTATTCTTTCTAAAAAGAATAGTCCCACTTTATGTAACAACAAGTCAGGTGGGATAGATGCCACTTACTGATTTAGAAACTGTATCATGTCTCACAGCTTCATAGATGCTCTCTAAACAGAATATCAGGAAGGATGAAAGAACGCTCCTTGAGATTTGTGGGAATACTAATGCTATTCAGCAAGCTGAATATAGCCTAAAATATTAATAACATCAGCATACAGTTCAAGCATGGCTGCATATGCTGTTCCCAAGAAATGGTCTTGGCCCATGAACTGTTCTATGCTTTATGCAGACTATATTCCATAAATAGACAACATGAAAGAGAAATGTGCCTCTATTCCTTGAATAAGCAGTGGTTTTTTGCTACGAGGGAATTATGACAGACTACAAGTCAGTGCAATTGGTGCCTTCAAAGCTCCAGCTGTTTTTCTATGGAGAGTCTCAATCATTCAGGTCATGGTTGTCCAAAAAGCACTTTTTCAAGAGGCAAAAAGTCATGATAAAAGCTCCACCCCTTTTGTTTTTGTGTATGGCATATGCATGAAAAGGGATGGGGTCTTGATAGATTATTTATGTTGTAGATTTTGAGAAACACCTTTGCAGATGCTTCTCTGTGTGTCTGTGTGGTGTGTGTGTGTGTATATGTGTGTGTATGCATGCATGCATACATACATACACACATATATGTCTGTATATACATACATACATACATACATACATACATACATACATATATATATATATATATATATATATATATATATATACACACACACATACATATATACATATATATATGTATACATATACACACACACACACACACACACACACACACACACACACATATATATATATATATGAAGAATGCAGAATTATGGGTCATATGAACTGCTCTGCTGCCATTTCAGCATGTAAAAAAGATTCATGTACCACAAAATGACAGTTCTAAAAACTTGTAAAAACTTTCATCAGCCACCTGCCTAAAATGCCAAGCAGAGAACCAACCTTCCTTCCTTCCTTCCTTCCTTCCTTCCTTCCTTCCTTCCTTTCTTGTAAACTGGTACAGAAAACTAACAATTCAGTGCTCTCTTTGCAAAGGCCCATGAAATTGATAGTCTTACTTCTGAATACAATAAACAGTAATAGAACTGTGCTATATCTCTGTATTAAGATATCTTTATATATTGTCGTGGTCTGCAGAATTTTTGGTTATCATATAGTTTTAGGCTCTTATTTGCCATATGTGATCCATTTCCTTTTGGCATCATAATTTCTTTACCAAATCAGCTAGCCTTCTTCAAGGGAAAATGTATAATAGGATGTTTCTTTCTCTTCCTAATTTTCACTTGGGTGGACATTTGAAATTTCTCTTTCAGTCATGGTGCTAATGTGATGGATCATGGAAATTTAAGTTGGTTTGTAGCTGTTTTTACTATAAATGATCAATACCAGTTGCCTAATACCTTTTGCACTGTTCAGATATATATCACATATTCAGGAGCTCTAAGGGAAGCTTCTTTCTTGCATACTTTTAATTAGTTTTTTCTGCACATTGAAAAAGGATGATTCCTTACAGCTTTATATAAATTTTCCGCATAACATGTAGTGGTTTGATGGAGCTATACGACTTTCAGATATATCTGACCAACTTATCTTTCCTTGTCATTTGCTCACCTCTGTTGCATTATTTGTTAATGAATTTGTTAATTTGTTAATGAATTTGTTAATTTGTTAATGAATTTGTTAATTTGTTAATGAATTTGTTAATTTGTTAATGAAAGCTCCTCTATTGTTGGGAGAAGATTTCTTAAATTATAGGAAAGTAGGCAACTGCCACAGCAATTAGTCAGTATGTGGAGGCTATCAGTTT